>NC_037340.1:42658996-42999666 GCF_002263795.3 Bos taurus | reverse complement strand
GTTCATGATCTGAGCCACAGTCAGCTCCCAGTCTTGTTTTTGCTGACTGTATAGCTTCTCCATCTTTGGCTGCAAAGAATATAATCAATCTGATTTTGATATTGACCATCTGGTGATGTCCATGTGTAGAGTCTTCTCTTGTGTTGTTGGAAGAGGGTGTTTGCTATGACCTGTGTGTTCTCTTGGCAAAACTCTTTATAGCCTTTGCTCCCTTCATTCTGTACTCCAGGGTCAAGTGAGTATGCAGTAGTAGCCCCTTTCCATGGAACCTCACAGACTTCTCTGTAGATTTGGTGAGCCACTGGGAAGGTTAAGTTTATCAAAATGTGGCCTGCTGCTGCTGCAAAGTCGCTTCAGTTGTGTCTGAGTCTGTGTGACCCCATAGATGGCAGCCCACCAGGCTCCTCTGTCCCTGGGATTCTCCAGGCAAGAACACTGGAGTGAGTGGCCATTTCCTTCTCCAGTGCATGAAAGTGAAAAGTGAAAGTGAAGTCTCTCAGTCTCATCCAACTCCTAGTAACCCCATGGACTGCAGCCTACCAGCCTCTTCCGTCCATGGGATTTTCCAGGCAAGAGTACTGGAGTGGGCTGCCACTGACTTCTCCAAAATGTGGCCTAGATTTACAAAAACTTAGGAACAAGAAGCATTGATCTAAGCAGTCGCTGACCTCCAGCTTGACACTATAGATGCATCTGCTTTTACAGCCTTGATTACAGCACCCAGCTTTAAACCTAAAGGGATTTACTCTTGCATTAAAAGTAATTCGTCCATTGTTATAATCCATTTAGGTTATTTTCATCGAGTATGAGGTCTTTGAAGATAGTCCAGATATGGTGGCCAGAACATAATGGAAATGTCTTTGTTATGCAGGAAGGAAATGAATGACTTGGTCAGTGATATTTAGTGTGCCACTTTCCCCAGCCTTTGGTTATCTTAAACAGTTGCATTATTTTTGTGTTTTACAGTTTTTGAGACAGTATCCTTGAGTTCAGACTCTCTCTTCCAGAGGACAGTTTCAATTCTCCATACTTCTTACTTGGACTCTGCATCTGAGCATGGTTTTCAGTACAGTCAAGTGACTTTGGTGAAAAATGACATTTTCTTAAATGAGGTGAGGTGCTTGGTACACACTGTGTCTGTGGTTAGTTTTATTTTAGTTTTAAAGAAATAGACCTATCATTTTTTATATTTGAGCCTAGTTCTTTTTAGCTATCACATTTTAGCAAGATAAACGATCCTTGGTAATAATCACTTGAAAGGTAATTGTAATGTATTCTAGAGAATAGAAAAATAATAAATTTCATTAGTCTTTTAGCAGGAGGAATTCAGTTGATGCATTTTTTAAAAATTAATTTGCAAGGCAAAATAACATGTTTATAACATTTGATTATTCTCTTTATACAGTACAAAGCTTTTTACCAAGAAAAAAAAGCTAGTAACTATACTCACGAAGAACTTCAAGAAACTTACGGGTTTCTTCTGTTTGAAACTGAAAATCAGGTAAGGAAATTTGGTCTTAGAAAATTAATTTTATCATATTAAGGTACAAAATTAATTATGTCATTAAAGTTAAACATTGATTCTATAAAATTTGTAACATTACCAGTTCATCAGTCTTTTTTAGGTAGCAGTGTAAATGACAATGAAAGCTTCTCATGAAAGATTTAATTTCTACAACTTTTTAAGGTTTTCTTTAGTTTTATCTTAAATACATTTGTAAGCTTGTAGTGAGATTTCGATTAATACAAACTTCTTAATATTAATAATGCCTTTTAATGGAGTGAATGGATATTTTTCCATTCTGGATCATTGTTTACATAGATATCTTCTATTTCTCGTGGAAGTTTCTTCAAGTTTAAATTACATGGTTTTGGGGATAAGATGAACACTTTCAGCATTCTAGTTACTTGGAATTGTTTCATGCTGTTTTGAAAATTGAACATATATATTGTTGCTTATACCTAAATTGTGGAGAAAAAAAACTGCTGTGTGCAGGTATGTCTCCAAAGACACTTCTAGATACACTTTCATCAGTGCCAGAGATCTGTGATCCAGCTTAAAGTAATTCACAGGTAGTATTTTGGTTGGGATCATGATTTTTAAAGAATGGGGGTAGATTTGCTAAAGGATAGTTAACATTAGCATGTACCTTATGGTTACATAGTAATACCAGAGAGTTTATTTACTTAGTTGTTGACTTCCAAATAAGATGTTAAGGGTTCATACTTTAAAAAAAATAAAGGTCATCGGGGGGTAAGGCATTTTCAAATTTAGTGATTCCCAAGCTGTAATCGTAAAAGAAATCTTCAGGAGAGGACTAATCTGTGAGCTTGTTTAATTTGGTTTTGCCAGTGACATTTTCATTAGCAGAAATGGTAAAATTTCATGAAAAATTTTAAACTGTTAATATTAACTGAAACACAATTGCCTTATAGAAACTTGCTTTGTGCCATGAATGCATATAGTGTACAGATTCTGTATTGAAAGTTTGTATGTAAATTATAGTTATTTCATTGACTCCAAAACATGGTATAAGCAAAGTCCGAACTTTTGTTTAAGGCGAAGTTGGTATGTCAGCATGGACTCTGTGTGGGCAGCAGTGCTATCACCACTCTGGGAGACCCAGCAAAAGGTACGGTCTATAAGGAAGGAGAATTTCTTTTACAAGGTGAAGTGGAATTTAGTTAGTTACATAAGAGTCTGTATTAAAAGCTAGTTTCATTGATGATAAATAATCTTTGGAATCAGAACTTTAGATATATACATGAGCTTTGAATCTAAGAACGTAAGGCTTTCTAATAGAGTTCTCTTTAAGATGATTGGACTAGAAGATATCTTTCAGATATCTTTCAAGAGGTCAGTGCTATCATCTGGGGCTAAAGAGGCTTTCCTCCTAACTATCATTATGGCAGTAGGAATAGAGAATAGATGGTACTGACCGAAGATGGCAACTGTGGGATATGAGGAGTAGAGAAAGGAAATAATCAAATATAAAGTGTTAAATTTACACTGCATTGATATTATCAATAGAGGAGAGATTTTAGATAGGCTGATGAGTTACAGGAGAAAGGTAGTCTTATCATTGAGGTTAGAATTTTTCCTTCAATGTATATTTATTATTTTTGAAATGAAAAGAATCATGTACAAAGAGCAGCACAATAAGACACATGCTGTATTGGAAGTGTGCACAGTATTCTAAAGAAGCAACCAACATGTCTTGGGAAATGAACAGAAAACCTTGCAATATCTTATACTGATAATGTGTCTTTCACAAGCCAAACAAATGCAATGTATGGCCTTGTTTGGATTGTGATCTAAGCAAACCATCTGTAAAAATATTTATAAGGCAAGTGGGGAATCTGAACTTTGGCTGAATATTTGATGATAGTGAAGTATTATTATTATGAGATATGATAAAGGTATAACAATAATGCTAGGAAAAAAGAACCCTTATCTTTTAGGTAAACATACTGGTATGCTTGTGGGTGAAATGATATGAAGTTTGGGATTTTTACAGGTGAATATAAAATAAAAACAGTGGTCATGAGTTAATGACTACTGAAATTGGGTAATGAAAAAAAAAAAAAGAATGTGCTTTAGCCCTCATTTCTTTAAGCTTCACTTTCTTCATCTGTAAATAAATAAAACTATCTTCTAGATTTGTTGTGAGGATTATGAGACTATGAAAAGTGCTTAGCATGGAGCTTACACCTAGTAAGCTCACAGTAAATGAACACTTATTCCAGTAAGCTGTTTGAGAAACAGTAGGTCATCTTAAGTGTTCTGGAAGCTATCCTGCTGGTGGTGAAAACATTTGGAAGAGGGATGAGGACCAGAGGTTGCGGCTCAAGGTGGCAGAGGGTACATGTTAGTTGAAGCCAAAGATATTGTTACATGGGGCAGCACAGATGGTGAAGAACAGAACTTTTATTTAGATGGTATGGGACCAAGGGATGGGGACATGGGGCAAGGACAGGAAGAGGAAGAGCTGAGAGCAGTCCAGTGAATGAAGAATCTGGAGGTGGAGTCTCACAAGAAACAGAAGGTGTCCGGAGGGGTGTTAGCAGTGTCAGATGCTGTAGAAGTTGGAGATCAGGGGTGAGAAAGACTATGGGGCTTCATGGCTAGGTTCTTGCTGGCCCTTTGTAATAACAGCTTTATTGAGATAAAATTCACCATACAATTCACCCATTTGAAGTATACAGTTCAGTGTTTTTTTTAGCGCATTCAGAGTTGTGCAACAGTCAGCACGGTCAGTTTTAGACTGTTTTCATCAGTTACCTCCCCTCTCACCAGCCTTGGTAACCACTGCTTTCCTTTTTGCACCTGTGGATTGACCTATTCCAGACATTCCATATAAATGGAATCATATCTGACCTTTTGTGAGTAACTGTTTTTTTACTTAGTGTTTTTGAGATTCTCTATGTTGTTGCATGTACTTGATTCACTTTTTGACTGAATAATATTCCATTGTACCACTTTTTCTTTATCCATTCAGCAGTTGGTAGACATTTCGTTTCTACTTTTTAGCTATTATTAAAAAAAGCTAGTATGTATATTCTTGTACATATGGTCTTTATGTGGACAAGTATTTTCATTTTTGCTGGGTTATACCTAGGAGTGGAATTGCTGGCTTAATATGGTAACTCTGTGTGTAGGAAATGTTTTTAAACTTCTCTTCAGCTCTCCTAAAGGACATGAAAGAGGATAAGTTCACAACTCAAATAACAGTTTACATGAAACCTTTTTTTCTTTTCCCCTATTCTTCCTTAACACCTCCTTCTTTTCATTATGAAAAATGCTAATGTAGAAAAAAGCAGCATGGTATGATATACCCATCACCTACATTTACCAGATAATGTTTTGCATTAATTCTCTTCATTTGTCTAAAAATATTTTTTTTTCCTGAAAAATGTGGAAGTGAGTTACAAGCAAATGCCTCAGCTTATACCTCTAAAAATCAAGGCCATTTTTCTGTGTGACAGTTGCATGAGTTTATTGTTGATGTTTTGAGAGCCTGGTTTCAGTAGGCGGTGGAGTAGAGGCTGCATTATTCCTACAAATACACATTCTTCTTCTTCACATGCTGGGGGTGATGATAAGAAAGCACTACTGGATATGTATGTTTATAGTTTTTGGCTCAAGTAAAATAATGAAATATATGAAAGTAAGCCTTTATATTACTATAGTATATTACAGTTTTAAAGGTTTATGGGTCTTTTTAAATCTTCCTGAAAACCTGTGATTTCTAACCCACACCCATCCTCTCACTACTCAGTCATGTGCTTAGGAGTAGTAGTAAGTGAAGAACTTGGAATTGGAATCCAGTCTTCTGACAACATGTCTATAACTCGGTTCATTCTATCTGTGTTCTCACCGCTGTCTTTTCTATTTCACAAGCAATGCCTCAGTTCAGGAATATCCCTGAAATGGGTTCTTTCCTCTGTTTTCTCACTGCTGCTTCTGTGTAGGGATCATCCTCTCCTGCCTCAACCTACAGGAGTCTCTCCCCGCTTGAGACTCAACTTCTCTTTTAAACAGCAATGGTCTGTAATGAGGCTGCAGTGGTAAACAAAAAATATCTAACCTCTGCTGACTAGAATTCACAGTCCAGTAGGACATGCTGCTTAAAGACAGGGATCTTGTTCTGTTTCCCTTTGTATCACTGCTGCCTGGCACAGACCTGTTGTGTAGTAAACCTCAGCACACATTCTTAAATAAGAACATTTACTGAGATTTTCTGGAAAAAATAACTTGAGAATCAGATTACCACAGGCCTTTTCACTGAAAGATTGCATGGAAAATAAAAGAGACTTTTCCAAAATTGTAATACATTCATCCCTTTTCAGTTACTGTACCCAAATAGAAAATTGGTTGTCAAACTGATATATTTTATCTTAGCTCTGATGTTTCCATACCTGTAGAATATCTCAAATAGATTTTAAAAGGTAAGCATTTTCAAAATAGTTTTTTAAAGTTACCTTTTATTTGTCCCTTGTGTCATCTTGTTCAGTTTAAGTAACCCATGTGTAAACAGCCTTTTTAAAGTGTAAATTAATCTATTTTTATACTTTTATAGGTGTGTACATTTCCAAATACTCAGACTATCTTCACGCAAGACCTTGGTATCATGGGAAGTCTGGTTATGTTGTAATTTTTAATCTAATTAAGGTAAAGCCTAAATTTGCTTCTGTGTAATTTTTTTTTAATGAAAGTTTATCAGTCTTTGATCATGTTTTTTGCAGATCATTTGCTAAACATAGTCCTTGCCAAAGACAGTTATGGAGAAGGCAGTGTCACCCCACTCCAGTACTCTTGCCTGGAAAATCCCATGGACGGAGGAGCCTGGAAGGCTGCAGTCCATGGGGTCACTGAGGGTCGGGCACGATTGAGCGACTTCACTTTCACTTTTCACTTTCCTGCATTGGAGAAGGAAATGACAACCCACTCCAGTGTTCTTGCCTGGAGAATCCCAGGGACGGGGCAGCCTGGTGGGCTGCCATCTGTGGGGTCGCACAGAGTTGGACACGACTGACGTGACTTAGCAGCCAGAGACAGCTGTTTAGAATCAGAAAAAATAACTGCTCCCTTTGCTTTCCTTTAAGGATAAAGCTTTTTTTTTACTATTTTAATAGATGATCTGTGAATTTTTTTTCTTAAAGCTTCAAAATAATACAGCTATAAGAGATGAATTTGGAAAGCAGCATTCTGGTTTAAATTGTCAAAATGAGAAATCTTTATGCATTTTTGTATCCTAAAACATTGAGATCTTGTTCATAGCTTCATGTGATACCTATAACTAATAATCTCAGAAATTTTTTAGTTCCCTTAAATAATGCAGTATAAGTGAATCACACAATTAGCATTTTCACTCAAATAGTAGGAAAACTAATTTTAGAGGTCGGGGGATTTTTTGAGGACATATTCTGTGGTCTTGTTTTGTTTGTGCTTTTGTTTTAGCATTCCTACTAAGTTCTTCGGTTATAAACCTAACACTACTGATTTTTTGAGTGTGAGTTCTCCATATTCCAAAATTTGTCCCCAAGAACTGAAGGGAAGGTAGCATTTATTGGCTCCCAGCTGCTGCTTCCCCCTTTAACATTTCCCTCTCCTGCTCTGTGATAAGTACTGTAGTTCTGCTGCAGCCCACATGCCTGTCAGTTCAGATATCAAGTTTTTTATGTCAGATTGTGCCTCGCCATTGGTTTCACGCCCCTACCCTGTCTGGCGGACCCTGCTGTTTAGTTTTGAGTTTCTGGCTATGTGCTCTCAGTCCTCCTTACTTCACTGCTCAGAAGCCAGCCCTGCCCAGTTTGATGGGGAGACGATGCAGGTTCTGACTGCTCACTGGAGCACCACTCATGTGATTAGTCTTCTGAGTATTGTCCTTGGTGGTCCAAGTGCTGAAGAGGAGGGACCTTAACAGCAAGCATATATATATATTTAAATAGTGCATCTTGTAAACATAAAAATAAAAGTTGCCTATTATTTTGTACCTCATTTTGGTACCTGTTTGGTGAATTTTCATTTTTTTCATGTTATGTCATTATGTTATTCAAGATAGCTTTTAAAATCATTGTATGACCTTTTATTGCATGATAAACTAACTCAACAGTTCTCTTTTTCCTTTTTCTGGGAGATACGTACCCCTTAATGAAGAGATTCCATAGTGAAAAACATTGTCAGCTGTTGAGTAATCAGGGCTATTGGCCTGTGAAGTGCTTTACTGGGCTTTTGTTCCTTGCTGGTTTACTGGGTGCTGCTGGAAAGGAGTATCTTGGTCTCTAATTTACAATTTACAGAGAAGGCAGTAGCACCCCACTCCAGTACTCTTGCCTGGAAAAATCCCATGGATGGAGGAGCCTGGTGGGCTGCAGTCCATGGGGTCGCGAAGAGTCGGACATGACTAAGCAACTTCACTTTCACTTTTCATTTGCATGCATTAGAGAAGGAAATGGCAACCCACTCGTGTTTTTGCCTGGAAAAATCCCAGGGACGGGGGACCCTGGTAGGCTGCTGTCTATGGGGTCGCACAGAGTCAGACACGATTGAAGTGACTTAGCAGCAGCAGCAGCAATTTACAGTTTATAATTTAATACTTCAGTTTGGAACTCATCTTTTGACATTTTAGTTTTTTTCATCTTTTATGATATAGTCTGAATATATTCAATATATATATTCAATATATATTGAATAGCGAGTCTGTTTGGTGGACTATGTAATTTCTCTTTTAAAGAAATAAAGTTAAGTTAAAGTGTTAGTCAATTGTGTCCAACTCTTCGCGACCCCATGGACTATAACCCACCAGGCTCCTCTGTCCATGAAATTTCCCAGGCAAGAATACTGGAGTGGGTTGCCATTTCCTTCTCTAGTTGAAAGGAATGGTTCTCCTAAATTGGGCTAATTCATGTACTTCTTTAATACTATGAAAAAAGCTGTGGATGTTTGCCTAAGAAAGATGCCAAATTATATCAGAGTTTGTGAAAAAAACAAAAAACTTGAAGGGCTAAATACAAATGTAATGGGGTTCATGGATAATTAAAACTATTGTTGGTCTTAAGATAATTTTTTAAGAGCCATAGTTCTTAACACAGTGTACTGTTAGTCAAAACACATCCCCATCTTTATTTAGACTATTTTAAAATAAATCCTAGAGTAAAATTATTCCTATTTGAAGATATTTGATTAGTCTTAATATTTTCATTCTAGGGAAAAGTCAAGTTTGTGTCTGAGAATTATACAGCTAACTATACTAGCCCATCTTCTGGCTATGATTGCCATGTGGCTGCAAATACTAACAAGATTTCTCACAAGACAAGTCATTTTCGCACCTTTGAACTGAGTCAGGTATAGTCACCTGGGAATAAATCATTTGCAAGATACTTTTCTGAATCTAATGAGTTAAATTTGGAGGTTGGGTAGGGTTGAAATAAACTTGATACATGAGGAATTCTGTAGTGCTATCCTCATAATACTTCTCTTCTTTCAGTATTACCTCTATGAACTTTCAGGCAGCACTGTTACTGAGCGACCCAGACAGATCTGTCCTTACCTGATTGTAGCTTTTCAGTACAGGGAACCTAAAAAGATGGCAGCACCAGCCCATGATCATAAAAGCATGTAAGTAATTATGTGCATACTTTGTTTTACTGGATTTGTTTTCTTTGCTCTTATAAAAATGCT
Source organism: Bos taurus (assembly GCF_002263795.3). Classification (NCBI taxonomy): domain Eukaryota; kingdom Metazoa; phylum Chordata; class Mammalia; order Artiodactyla; family Bovidae; genus Bos; species Bos taurus. The sequence goes on along the minus strand of NC_037340.1, from coordinate 42,990,482 downwards.
TCTTTTTCCCCCCCCAGACTTGAACTCAGAGAAAATGGTAAGAAATTATTTAATTGTTTTTTTTTTTAGTTTTTTCTTTAAGTAAATGTTTTGTTCAAAAATAAAATAATCAGTTTCTTTCTTAACCTCATTTCTTACAGTTCTCATCTCTCCATGGAAAGGGAAATTAATTATACAAGGCTGTCTGCTGTGTGATATAACTCTTTGGTCTTCCTATGGTACAGCAGTTCCAAAACAACTGTAAGTGTTGAATTAATGCCCTTTACTAATGCTTCTCTAAGTTTTCAGTTCTCATTTTGAGGTCCTGCTTGTTGGCACTGGTATGAAATATACCAGCTATACTTGGTTTTAGGTTATTCTTCAGGAGATGTATAGAGTACAGGGCCGTGACACAAGAGACCTAAATTCAAATCTAAATCTGACCTTTGCTTTGGAATAAGTTAGTTTTATTGTTGCTCAGTTGCTAAGCTGTGTCTGACTCTGTAACCCCATGGACTGTAGCAAGCCAGGCTTCCCTGTCCTTCACTATCTCCTGGAATTTGCTCAAACTCACGTCCATTGAGTCAGTGATTCCATCCAACCATCTCATCCTCTATTGTCCCCTTCTCCTCCTGCCCTCAATCTTTCCCAGCATCAGGGTCTTTTCCAATGAGTTGGCTCTTTATATCAGGTGGCCACAGTATTGGAGCTTCAGCATCAGTCCTTCCAATGAATATTCAGGGTTGATTTCCTTGAGGATTGACTGGTTTGATCTCCTTGCTATCCAAGGAAGTCTCAAGAGTCTTCTCCAACACTGTAGTTGAAAAGCATCAGTTCTTTGGTGCTCAGCCTTCATTACGGTCCAGCTCTCACGTCTATATATGACTGCTAAAAAAAACATAGCTTTGGCTATATGGACCTTTGTTGGCAAAGTGAAGTCCCTACTTTTTAGTTTTATAAACTTTGATAAATCACTTTAAAATTTTTAGCATCTTAATCCATTTGTGGAAAAATAAACTCTCAGGCTAAATTAATTTACTTAATGCTAGAAGTTTGACTTTCTGTGAGAAACAAATTGTACTTGCCTAGATAACAGATGCAGATTATAGCCACTTAATTCTATTATAGTTTTTATTAAGATATGCAGAATCTGATTTTCACATGATTTTCCTAAGGTAGTATTAGAGGAGCTGTTACATGTATTTATATGATAATGAATTACAGTATTTTTTCCCTGGGTATCTTGTGATACTTCTTTGTTTAATCTATTTAGTTTGCCCCCAAACCCCTTGAAAGTTAGATATGCTTTAACTGAAATAGAAAGTGAAAGTTAGTGTTCTATTAGAAATAATTTTCTTTTTATTGGCTCTTTTTAGAAGTTTTATGTTTGTTTGTTTATTTAGATTGCATGAGCCTTCATTGCTTTGTGCAACTTTCTCTAGTTATGGTGAGCAGGGGGCTACTCTCTAGTTGCAGTACTGGGACATCTCATAGTGGTGGCTTCTCTCGTTCAGCAGCACAGGCTTTAGGAGTGCAGGCTTCAGGAGCTGCAGCACACAGGCTCAGTAGTTGTACAGAGTACAACTAGTAAGTGTAGAAGCCACTCTAGTGTTCTTGCCTGGAGAATCCCAAGGACAGGGGAGCCTGGTAGGCTGCCGTCTATAGGGTTGCACAGAGTCGGACACGACAAGCGAGTTAGCAGCAGCAGCAGTAAGTGTAGAAAGAGTGATGAAATTAGGAAATCACATTTTGGCAACATCATAATGATCAATGGAGGCTTGATAAAGTAGGTGGAAGTTTGATGGAATTTACATATTTCACAAAGGAAAAAACACAGACCTTATAATAGAAGAAGCTGCACGTGGCATTTTAACTCAGTTCAGTTCAGTTCAGTTGCTCAGTCGTGTCCGACTCTTTGCAACCCTATGAACCGCAGCACGCCAGGCCGCCCTGTCCATCACCAACTCCAGGAGTCTACTCAAACTCATGTCCATCAAGTCGGTGATGCCATCCAGCCATCTCATACTCTGTCGTCCCCTTCTCCTCCTGCCCTCAATCCCTCCCAGCATCAGGGTGTTTTCCACTGAGTCAGCTATTCGCATGAGGTGGCCAAAGTTTTGGAGTTTCAGCTTTAGCATCAGTCCTTCCAATGAACACCCAGGACTGATATCCTTTAGAATAGACTGGTTGGATCACCTTGCAGTCCAAGGGACTCTCAAGAGTCTTCTCCAACACCACAGTTCAAAAGCATCAATTCTTCAGCGCTGAGCTTTTTTCACGGTCCAACTCTGAGATCTGTACATGACCACTGGAAAAACCATAGCCTTGACTAGACGGACCTTTCTTGGCAAAGTAATATCTCTGTTTTTTAATATGCTGTCTAGGTTGGTCATAACTTTCCTTCCAAGGAGTAAGCGTCTTTTAATTTCATGGCTGCAGTCACCATCTGCAGTGATTTTGGAGCCCCAAAAAATAAAGTCTCACACTGTTTCCACTGTTTCCCCATCTATTTCCCATGAAGTGATGGGACCAGATGCCCTGATCTTAGTTTTCTGAATGTTGAGCTTTAAGCCAACTTTTCACTCTCCTCTTTCTCTTTCAGCAAGAGGCTTTTGAGTTCCTCTTCACTTTCTGCCATAAGGGTGGTGTCATCTGCATATCTGAGGTTATTGATATTTCTCCCGGCAATCTTGATTCCAGCTTGTGCTTCTTCCAGCCCAGCTTTTCTCATGATGTACTCTGCATATAAGTTAAATAAGCAGGGTGACAATATACAGCCTTGACGTACTCCTTTTCCTATTTGGAACCAGTGTGTTGTTCCATGTCCAGTTCTAACTGTTGCTTCCTGACCTGCATACAGGTTTCTCAAGAGGCAGGTCAGCTGGTCTGGTATTCCCATCTCTTCCAGAATTTTCCACAGTTTATTGTGATCCACACAGTTAAAGGCTTTGGCATAGTCAATAAAGCAGAAATAGATGTTTTTCTGAAACTCTCTTGCTTTTTCGATGATCCAGCGGATGCTGGCAATTTGATCTCTGGTTCCTCTGCCTTTTCTAAAACCAGCTTGAACATCTGGAAGTTTACGGTTCATGTATTGCTGAAGCCTGGCTTGGAGAATTTTGAGCATTACTTTACTAGCATGTGAGATGAGTGCAATTGTGTGGTAGTTTGAGCATTCTTTGGCATTGCCTTTCTTTGGGATTGGAATGAAAATTGACCTTTTCTAGTCCTGTGACCACTGCTGAGTTTTCCAAATCTGCTGGCATATTAAGTGCAGCACTTTCACAGCATCATCTTTCAGGATTTGAAATAGCTCAACTGGAATTCCATCACCTTCACTAGTTTTGTTCCTAGTGATGCTTCCTAAGGCCCACTTGACTTTACATTCCAGGATGTCTGGCTCTAGGTGAGTGATCACACCATTGTGATTATCTGGGTCATGAGGATCTTTTTTGTACCATTCTTCTGTGTCTTCTGTGTATTCTTGCCACCTTTTCTTAATATCTTCTGCTTCTGTTAGGTCCATACCATTTCTGTCCTTTAATGTGCCCATCTTTGCATGAAATATTCCCGTGTTATCTCTAATTTTCTTGAAGAGATCTCTAGTCTTTCCCATTCTATTGTTTTGCTTTGTTTCTTTGCATTGATCACTAAGGAAGGCTTTCTTATCTCTCCTTGCTATTCTTTGGAACTCTGCATTCAAGTGGGAATATCTTTCCTTTTCTCCTTTGCTTTTCACTTCTCTTCTTTTTACACCTATTTGTAAGACCTTCTCAGACAGCCATTTTGCTTTTTTGCTTTTCTTTTCCATGGGGATGGTCTTGATCCTTGTCTCCTGTACAATGTCACGAACCTCGGTCCATAGTTCATCAGGCACTGTATCAGATCTAGTCCCTTAAATCTATTTCTCACTTCCACTGTATAATCATAAGGGATTTGATTTAGGTCATACCTGAATGGTCTAGTGGTTTTCCCTACTTTCTTCAGTCTGAATTCGGCAATAAGGAGTTCATGATCTGAGCCACAGTCAGCTCCCGGTCCTGTTTCTGCTGACTGTAAAGAGCTTCTCCATCTTTGGCTGCAAAGAATATAATCAATTTGATTTCGGTGTTGACCATCTGGTGATGTCCACGTGTATTCTCTTGTGTTGTTGGAAGAGGGTGTTTGCTGTGACCAGTGCATTTTCTTGGCAAAACTCTATTAGTCTTTGCCCTGCTTCATTCCATATTCCAAGGCCAAATTTGCCTGTTACTCCAGGTGTTTCTTGACTTCCTACTTTTGCATTCCAGTCCCCTATGATGAAAAGGACATCTGTTTTTTGCATGTTAGTTCTAAAATGTCTTGTAGGTCTTCATAGAACCATTCAACTTCAGCTTCTTCAGCATTACTGGTTGGAGCATAAGCTTGGTTTACTGTGATATTGAATGGTTTGCCTTGGAAATGAACAGAGATCGTTCTGTCATTTTTCAGATTGCATCCAAGTACTGCATTTCGGACTCTCTTGTTGACTATGATGGCTACTGCATTTCTTCTAAGGGATTCTTGCCCACAGTAGTAGATATAATGGTCATCTGAGTTAAATTCACCCATTCCAGTCCATTTTAGTTCGCTGATTCCTAGAATGTTGACGTTCACTCTTGCCATCTCCTGTTTGACCACTTCCAATTTGCCTTGATTCATGGACCTGACATTCCAGGTTCCTATGCAATATTGCTCTTTACAGCATCAGACTTTGCTTCTATCACCAGTCACATCCACAACTGGGTATTGTTTTTGCTTTGGCTCCATCCCTTCACTCTTTCTGGAGTTATTTCTCCACTGATCTCCAGTAGCATATTGGGCACCTACTGACCTGGGGAGTTCCTCTTTCAGTATCCTACCATTTTGCCTTTTCATACTGTTCATGGGGTTCTCAAGGCAAGAATACTGAAGTGGTTTGCCATTCCCTTCTCCAGTGGACCACATTCTGTCAGACCGTTCCACCAAGACCCGTCCGTCTTGGGTGGCCCCACAGGGCATGGCTTAGTTTCATTGAGTTAGGCTGTGGTCTGTGTGATCAGATTGACTAGTTTTCTGTGATTATGGTTTGAGTATGTCTGCCCTCTGATGCCCTCTTGCAACACCTACCATCTTACTTGGGTTTCTCTTACCTTGGACGTGGGGTATCTCCTCACGGCTGCCCCTCCTGACCTTGAACGTGGAGTAGCTCCTCTCAGCCCTCCTGCACCTGCGCAGCCACCGCTCCTTGGACGTGGGGTTGCTCCTCTCGGCTGCTGCCCCTGACCTCGGGCGCATTTTAACTCAGTGGATAAGGTAACATCACCAGGAAAGAAATAAATATCAGGAGCTTCCTGACATGACACACAGAGAATGACATGATGCACAGAGAATAACACGATATCATGTCTGTGGTGTTCCTGCCAGTCTAATCAGGAGGAAACATCAGACATGCCCAGATTGAGGGACAGTCTGCAAAGTAAATGGCCTGTATTATTCAGAAATATCAAGGTCAGTGAAGATGAAGACTGTTGCAGGTTGAAGGAGATGAGAGACACATAAGTGTCATGTGTCATGCTGGATTGGATTCTGAACCAGAAAAAAGCAGTGCCTTCTCTTGTTACCAGGAACCTTAGTGAGTGCTGTAGATTAAAGAACTGTACTGTATCGTTGATGTCTTGAGTTTGCTAATTGTTTTGTGGTTATATCAGTTCAGTCAGTTCAATCGCTCAGTCGTGTCTGACTCTTCGCGACTCCATGGACTACAGCACGCAAGGCTTCCCTGTCCATTACCAACTCCCAGAGCTGGTCCATTGAGTCGGTGATGCCACCCAACCATCTCATCCTCTGTTGTCCCCTTCTCCCTCCGCCTTCAGTCTTTCCCAGCATCAGGGTCTTGCCCAGTAAATAAGTTCTTCGCATCAGGTGGCCAAAATATTGGAGCTTCAGCTTCAGTCCTTCCAATGAATATTCAGGACTGATTTCCTTTAGGATGGACTAGTTGGATCTCTTTGCAGTCCAAGGGATTCCCAACAGTCTTCTCCAGCACCATAATTCAAAAGCATCAATTTTCGGTGGTGCTCAGCTTTCTTTATAGTCCAACTCTCACATCCATACATGACTACTGGAAAAACCATACTTGATGGACCTTTGTTGGCTAAGTAATATCTCTGCTTTTTAATATGTTGTCTAGGTTGGTCATAGCTTTTCTTCCAAGGAGCAAGCATCTTTTAATTTCATGGCTGCAGTCAACATCTGCAGTGATTTTGGAGCCCAAAAAAATAAAGTCTGACATTGTTTCCCCGTCTATTTGCCATGAAGTGATGGGACCAGATTCCATGATCTTAGTTTTCTGAATGTCAAGTTTTAAGACAACTTTTTCACTCTCCTCTTTCACTTTCATCAAGAGGCTCTTTAGTTCTTTGCTTTCTGCCATAAGGGTGGTGTCATCTGTGTATCTGAGGTTATTGATATTTCTCCCGGCAGTCTTGATTTCAGCTTGGGATTCATTCATCCTGGCATTTTGCATGATGAACACTGCATATAAGTTAAATAAGCAGGGTGACAATATACAGCCTTGACGTACTCCTTTCCCAATTTGGAACCAGTCTATTGTTCCTTGTCCAGTTCTAACTGTTGCTTCTTGACCTGCATACAGATTTCTCAGGAGGCAGGTAAGGTGGTCTGGTATTCCCAGCTCTTTAAGAATTTTCCACAGTTTGTTGTGTTCCACACAGTCAAAGGCTTTGGAGTAGTCAATAAAGCAGAAATAGATGTTTTTCTGAAACTCTCTTGCTTTTCAATGATGCAACGGATGTTGGCAATTTGTTCTCTGGTTCCTCTGCCTTTTCTAAATCCAACTTGAACATTTGGAACTTCTCAGTTCACATACTATTGAATGATTCACATACCAATCTCACTTGGAGAATTTTGAGCATTACTTGCTAGCGTGTGAGATGAGTGTGATTGTGCGGTAGTTTGAGCATTCTCTGGCATTGCCTTTCTTTGGGATTGGAATGAAATCTGACGTTTCCTGGTCTTGTGGCCACTGCTGAAGTTTTCCAAATTTACTGGCATATTGAGTGCAGCATCATCTTTTAGGATTTGAAATAACTCAGCTGGGATTCCATCACCTCCACTAGCTTTGTTCCTAGTGATGCTTCCTAAGGCCTACTTGACTTCGCACTCCAGGATGTCTGGCTCCAGGTGAGTGATCAAACCCTCATGGTTATCTGGGTCATTAAGATATTTTTTTGTATAGTTCTTCTGTGTATTAGTGCCATGCCTTCTTAATATCTTCTGCTTCTGTTAGGTCCATACCATTTCTGTCCTTTAATGTGCCCATCTTTGCATGAAATGTTCCCTTGGTATCTCTGATTTTCTAGAAAAGATCTCTAGTCGTTCCCATTCTATTGTTTACCTCTATTTCTTTGCATTGATCACTTAGGAAGGCCTTCTTATCTCTCCTTGCTATTCTTTGGATCTCTGCATTCAGATGGGTATATCTTTTGTGTGTGTGTGTGTGGTTATAGAAGGAAATGTTTTTCTTAAAAGTGCACACAGAGAAGTATTTAGGGGGAAAAGGAGGTATCCGTAAGTGTACAAGTATTTCTAACTAAGTTTTAAAGAAGGAAATGGTGCTAGTCTAGATGTGGTTCTTTATGTGGCCCTGCATGGTAGGCAGTCCTGCATTGTCGAAAGCTTTCAACTCTTATGTGGTATAATTTCTAGAAGATTCTCATTCCATTCCAGAATACATAATTATTCCACACTTATGGATATTTTGGTTATAACGAAAATGCATGCATTCAGTTAATGTGAACATATTTGCAAACCATGGTTTATGAGGTGTTAGTCCTCAGTCATGCATGACTCTTTGTGACCCCATGGATAGTCTTGTCATGCCTGACTCTTCGTGACCCCGTGGACTATAGCCTGCCAGGCTTCTTGGTGCATAGGATTCTCCAGGCAAGAGTACTGGAGTGGATTGCCATTCCCTTCTTCAGGGTATCTTCCTGACCCAGGGATCTCCTGCGTTGCAGGCAGATTTTTATTGTCTGAGCCACCGGGGAAGCCAATTTATAAGGTCATATACCCAAAAATCTCTAGTATTTATGAATATATACATTATTTGATTTAGAGTTTATAGATTTAAAAATTTTTGTGATTTTAATAGTTTTGTTTTCATTTATATTAGAAAATCGAAATTTTGAAGCTCTAGTTTTAGTGTTTATTACATTACATGATATTGTTTTGTTTTTTAGACCACATGAACTAGATTTTAAGTATGTAATGAAAGTGTCATCTTTGAAAGAGAGACTACCAGAAGCTGCTTTTAAAAAACAGAATTACATGGAGCACAAAGGTCTGTTCAGATGTCATGGTACACTGCGTGTCCTGAGCTTTGTTCCAGTTGTTTTCCACTCTCTCATACACACACATGCGTGCACACACACTTTCTCTCCCTCCTTACTTCTGTTTTTCCCTTAAGTGATTCTTAAAAGGGTCTTTTGTGAAAGGGATAGAGTAACCATGTGATTCAGTTCCTGGGAGGCCAGCTCAAAGTGATGAATGGTAGTTTCATTTAATATGGCAGAGACTAGCTTTAATATAGAATACTGAGGGAATTAAGCAGAGATACGCTTACAAACAGTTGGAAACTCGTAATCATTACTTTCAAGGAGAACAGAGGTTTTGTGGTTGTTTTTATTTATTTACCACTGACTCTGGAACAACACAGATTTGAATTGCTTAAGTCTACTTATAAGCAGTTTTTTTTCAGTAGTGCATATTACAGTACCACCCAGTCCTTGGATGTGGAATCATAATTACCCAGGGTAATCATATATTGGAAATACTGACTGCACAGGGGGTTGAGGGAGAGGCATTCAAGGGTCACCTGTACTTTAAAATGAAATAAAGCAGAAAACATGAGAAGGAAAGTTCTTAGTCATTTAGATTAATTCATGGCAACATTGATGTTTTTATTTATATATATTTATTTGTCTTGTTAACTTTATATTAGTGTAGTATAAATAAAAGCATTGTTTTTAAATACTGTATACAGTAACTTTTTATTAAGGGGTTTTATAACCAAGAACATTGAATGATCCATGTTTTTTGAATAGTATTCCTATTTCTTCTTTTAAAATATAAAATGAATAAACCGGTTGTAAAAAAAAAAAAAAAGCATCGTAGTATTTAAAAATAAGAAATGTTCTGTGTTTCTGATTTTTTTCCACAGTCTGTTGCCAAGACATGTGCTTCAATATGTATGAGGTGGAGCTCTCAAACAAACGGGGGGAGAAAGTAGATAAACTAATAGAATCCATTAAAAGGGAACAGTTGGTAAGAGTCATCCATTTAACATATAATTATTATTTTCCCTGAAATTGAGAACTTGATACACAGGGACTGTGGGAGAAACATATGGAGACGCACCATAGTGATGGTTCCTGTGGGTAGCATTCTAGTAAAGAATTAGAAGTCTTTTTTTCATACTTGAGTTGTTAGTGAATGATTTATTAATTTATCAGATTTGTAGGCTTATGACCTGTCAATTTTTGAAATACAGTATTTTATCTCTTCATGAAGTGGTATGTTTTATTCTTTGTTTTTTAACTCAATGATTATTATATGAACATAGGATTTTGTCTTTGTTATATGTATATAGGCTTTTGAAATGGTGAATAATGGGAAAGAAGAGCTGCATTTTCTGTCTGCATTTCTTATTACCAGGGACCTAATGATGTTATTGCCTGTTATTCAGTTCAGTCGCTCAGTCGTGTCCGACTCTTCACGACCCCGTGAATCGCAGCACACCAGGCCTCCCTGTCCCCGTCTCCTAGTATGCTGTGGAAAGGATTCCTTTAATGGATGATATCTTCAGTTTTTCTAGTTCCAGGATTCTGTGATATGTTTTGTGTTAACTTGAGCTTATTGATGTTAATCATAGGTCTGATTGACCTTGAATTTGTAGTGGCTAAAGGGAAACAGAGCAGATACTTACACAGCAAATGTCAAACATGACAATGAGAAAAGTTTCTGATTGATTTGTTACATAGTTGAACACTATCCAAAAACTAACCCTTGATATTCCAGTTATTTATTATATGTAGCCCTAACAAAGCAAAGATTATTTGAGCAGTAAGGGACTTGAAATTTCTGATACTAGGGGACAAAATTGTTCTGCTTCCCATAAATACTAACATTTCAAGAATCTTTTTCCTTAACTTTTCATAAGGTTAAAAATCACTGAAGAATGTGGTAGAAGGAGAAGGAAATTGAATCTTCTTTCTTGCTTTTTTATGTTTAAGGCAATCATCAAATGCTTAGAAGATCGAGAATTTTTCATTTTACTTACGTCATCAGCCTTAATGTACGAAACAGGTAAGGACCACTTTTTTGAAAAAATGTTTTCCAATATGTTTACTAGTATCAAATCAGCAACCTGATTTTCTTCTGATTCTCATTATGTGTAGGTTTTAGAGAGGAGCAGACAGGTCTACACGGGTTGCATTTATTCCACTCACCTCCACCAGCAGCAGGTAAGGGCACAGGCAGTCCATGACAGCTGTGGGCCACGTTTCAGTCCTCATCTTAAACCTCCAGCAGCACATGACTCTGGCAACTGTTTCCTTCTCTTAAATAACTTTCCCCCTTTACTCTGCCTGGTCAGTCCTTCATTTCTGCAGGCTTATCCTTGCTTGTCTATTCCCACTCAGTATCCACCTGCCTATTGACATCTCTTTCCACTTAGGTGTCTCAGATATTCTTCACATTCAGCGTGTCCAAAACTGGATTCATTTGTTCTTGAAGAGCGATAGCCAGGAAGTAGTTTCATCAAAGTCTCCCCGTCAGTAGGACTTAAGGTCTTCACAGAAGCACTTGCCTTTATCTGGACTGCTTGTCTCCTTCCCCAGGACCAGGAATTGTCTATTAGGGGCAAAAAGTATTACTCATCTATTTATCTAGTATAAATAGATATACAGTAGATCGGTGGTATTAGAATTTCAGAGGGTAGTTAGGAAACAAAGTCCAGAAAGGCTCTGGTCAGGGGAGATAATGAATAAAACTGGAGAATAAGCATGGTCTAGCCTCTGACGCAGAGCTGTCAGGTGTAAGCCTGATTATCACTTTAATGAGTCCATTACCACTCTTCCTTCATTGAGGAACACAGACTAGTCAGTCTGCTGCTGCTGCTGCTGCTGCTGCTATGTCGCTTCAGTCGTGTCCGACACTGTGCGACCCCGTAGACAGCACCCCACCAGGCTCCCCCATCCCTGGGATTCTCCAGGCAAGAACACTGGAGTGGGTTGCCATTTCTTTCTCCAATGCAGGAAAGTGAAAAGTGAAAGTAAAGTCGCTCAGTCGTGTCCGACTCTTAGAGACCCCATAGACTGCAGCCTACCAGGCACCTCCGTCCGTGGGATTTTCCAGTCAGTCTAGTTACATAATATTAACTTGAGGGTTACTTAGGGGTTTACTTTGTTTGAGTTCAGTTGGTTCCCATCACAAGGAAAAAAACTTTATTTCTTTAATTTTGTATCTATATGGTATGATGGTTGTTCACTAGACTTACTGAGGTAACTGTTTAATGATGTATGTAAGTCAAATCATTATGCTGTAAATTCTGAATGTACACAGTGCCGTATTTCAGTTATATCTCAATAAAGCTAGAAGAAAAAGGAAAGTCAAAATGCGAACCAAAGGACGTTTTCACCTTTGAATACCTTGTTAAGAGAGTTTGAAGTAGGTCATATAAGGTACAGATAAGAACAGAAAAGCAACTCTGCCAACTCTAAGAGCCAGTGCTATTTTTCGAAGCTGGAGGCAGGCCTGCCTTCTTAATTCTCACCTTGTCATCCCTCCTGAATGACTCTGTTTTGATTCTGTATGTATTTTCATATATATGTTCATTAAGTGCATTCATAAGCCTTCTATTAATCGCTATTTAGATTACCATTTGAAACACTCATTATATTTAACCATCCTATAATTTTGTAATATAAAGCATTTTTTTTCCTGCATGATTTTTGGAAAAAAAAAAAGTTCAGGTTTTTAATACATGCATATATATTTTAGGTCTTACAGACTTGAAAGTTGAAGACAACATCTCATTGAAGGTGGTGCCCGTTTTGCCTGCCCTCAATTGTGCCCTGCTAGAAGCAAAGAAATCATTTTCTGAAAAAGGAATCTCTCTAAACACATTAGTAAAGCATAATTTCCAAGACTTGTCCAAGGTGAACAAAAGCCCTCCACTGACTGCTGCTTCCCAGGACGGATTTAAAGAAACTGGCTTCTCTGGCCAAGTGTCCAGTGGTTTTGACTTGACTCCTCCAGCTGAAAAGTGCCCTTTACAGTCTTTAACTCAGCTGAAGTCTTACTTTTCAAATGCGAGCGGGTACATTTTGGGAGTGTCTACTGTGTTAGGTCTATTGGCAGAGCGTCCTCAGTCTCCTTCTATTTCAGATGGGATATGCGATGCAGGCTTTTCTTTAGTGATGACTCCAGATCCTGAATTTCACAACTCAGAGGCAGAAGGAAGAAAAGATACAGAAACTGGAAATAACTCTGAAGATGTGTTTCAAGCAAGACAGGGAGCTCTGGTCCCACTGAGCCTAGCACCAAATCTGAGAGTGCAGCCCAAGAGAAAGGCAAGCAAGCTGCCCATGGTACAGAGTAAAAGGGTGAGCTTGTACCGACCCTTCCCCAAAAGGACTCCTGCTAGAGAAAACAAGGGTCCCGCCTCTTCCACGACTCTCAAGCTAGTCAAAGGACAGTTTCCTCAGAGGAGAAAAAGAGGTAAGCACATCATGTGGGTTTTCAAACGTTATGTCCCCACCCTGTGTGACAGTCCTGGACCATAGCTTGGTGGCATCTGTGAGGTGTTCTTTCCCGATGGCTTGTATGCACACTAGAGCTGGGGAGCACTGATCGAGGTGACAGGTGAAAGTCAACAGGACAAAAGCCTGCCCACCAGAAGCCCTTATTCACTTGTAAAACTGCTCCAGTTGCCACTTAGTTATTTACTTATCTTTCTAAGAAATAAGGTCTTTCAGTTTCTGAACTGCCCTGGGACAGATTGGATAGGATCTCCTAACATCAGGCACACTAAGAGCAACTGGTAGAAAGTTTTGAGTGACGGCCTGAGCACATCTAAAGAGGGTCCACCTGGGCCTCCACAACTAGAGCACCCTGGGGCAGAGTTCTAACCCTTGATGTGTTCTAAAGGTGGTCACCTGGACCTGCTGTCTGGTACAGACCTACTGAAACCAGTGTCCAGTGGCCTGGAGACGTATGTAAAGAAACAGTTCACAAGTGGTTTTGTTGTCCCTGAAAACTGAGTAGGAGCCCGCATCCAGAGCCATGTAGTGTCAGTCAAGTGCACTTTAGCCAGCAGAGCACAGCAGACAGCACAACTCTGGCTTAGAGCCCCCTCAGATATGTGTAGTGTATTTGTTTAAAAATAGAGAACTTAAAGGAAATTAGTCCTGAATATTCATTGGAAGGACTGATGCCAAAGCTGAAATTCCAGTACTTTGGCCACCTAATGGAAAGAACTGACTCATTGGAAAAGACTCTGATGCTGGGAAAGATTGAAGGTGGAAGGAGAAGGGGATGACAGAGGATGAGATGGTTGGATGGCATCACCGACTCAATGGACATGAGTTTGAGTAAGCTCCGGGAGTTGGTGATGGACAGGGAGTCCTAGCGTGCTGCAGTCCATGGGGTCGCAAAGAGTCAGACACGAGTGAGTGACTGAACTGAGGGAACTTACGCTCCATGTTCTCTTTGAGAAGGGCGAGCAGACTGTGGCCAGAGCCCCTTAGGCATTTCCCCATCATCTCTGTACTTGATCGCAGGCAAAGCGGGAGGCTGCTTATGAGCATGTGTCTTAGCTGGCCTTGTCTGTCATGTTGTGAATTTAACACTTGATGCCTAAAGAAGAAATACTGGAGATGTGTGGATCCCCCAGGATCCTAGATAATTAAGATTTTACCCTTTGGTTTAACAAATAGTTATTTCTGACCAATTATAGTTTGAGAAATGGTGTGTGTGTTTAGGAAGGTGGTGGAAAGAAGGGCAGCATGAAGCAGACACACACTTTCCCGCACACATTCCAGACCATATTGGCTTTCTTCTCTATATGAATTTACTTAAAGGTATTAAATATATTATCTGTAATTCAACATATATGTTGTCACTATTTCTCAAAACATTTTAAATTTCATCCACTGTAAGAAATGTGTTTTATGTTTTAGTCCAGTATACACAAATGCATACATACTGAAACAGAAATTTCAGAAAACATTTACCCTAACTTTGTGCAGTATAATCTGATATATCCTGTTTCATTTAATAAAGAATTCTGGTTGCAGCCCACTAGGTTTATTTGACAGTCCACCCATGGGTTATTGTGCGCAGTTTGAGAAACATGCTGTTGAGTGATGCAGATAAGCAGGGTGGTCCCTGCAGGGTCATGTTTCCCCTTTTCTTCCCAGGACCTGGGTCATGAGAGGTGTTCACTTCCTGCCCGTGCAGATCTTACATGTCCCCTCGTCTTGATCATCTTATCTTGTTTCCTTTCTCTTCTCAATTTAGTATTAATCATTTTCCACTTTTATGCAGGAGACCTGGGTTAGATCCCTGGGTTGGGAAGATCCCCTGGAGAAAGGAAAGGCTACCCACTCCAGTATTCTGGCCTGGAGAATTCCATGGACTGTATAGTCCATGGGGTCACAAAAAGTCGGACATGATTGAGTGACTTTCAGTTTCACTTTCATTTTCCTGTTTGATTTATATTTTGCCTTTTTTAATGGCAAAATGTTTAAAAATTGTAACTGATGTAGAATCAGAAGTCTTATTCTGGAACAAACAAAACTATGCTGCTCTGTTGCCTTTATTAGTTTAGTAGGGAAGAAAATAATTAAACCCAGGGAAATGTCCAACATTAAGAGAGCCCTAAAAGCTTTTTAAAAAACCACTTATTCCTCTGATTTTCAAAAACATAAAATGAAATTGGTCTCTTTTTTATATTTCACTAATAACCATCACATTCTTACACTGTTTAGTATCATTTTTCTGTTTGCAATTAGAAATAGTATTTTCTATATGATGTGAATTTAAAATGTTTACAAACATTCACAGGTATGATAATTTTATATAGTCAGTATGGAAAATAGTTTTCACAGGAAACAATGTGGAAAACAGTTTTCACAGGGAACATTTATTAACATTTTTTTCAACTCTTAAAAGCATTGAAACACTTGCTATGTGTGATACAAGCAGGTCATTAATAGTTTTTTTCTCATCTCCCTCCACCTTTAGCTCTTTCCCTGAGAAGTAAAGCTGAGCATTTTGTAAGTTCAGTTCAGTTCAGTTGCTCAGTTGTGTCCGACTCTTTGCAACCCCATGGACTGTAACACGCCAGGCTTCCCTGTCCATCACCAACTCCTGGAGCTTACTTAAACTTATATCCATTGAGTCATTGATGCCATCCAACTGTCTCATCCTCTGTCGTCCCTTCTCCTCCCACCTTCAATCTTTCCCAGCATCAGGGTCTTTTCCAATGATTCAGTTCTTCACATCAGGTGGCCACCAAAGTATTGGAGCTTCAGCTTCAGTCCTTCCAATGAATATTCAGGGATGATTTCCTTTAGGATGGACTGGTTGGATGTCCTTGCAGTCCAAAGGACTCTCAATTCTTCTTCTACACCACAGTTCAAAAGCATCAATTCTTCAGCGCTCAGCTTTCTTTATAGTCCAACTCTCACATCCTTACACGAATACTGGAAAAACCATAGCTTTTCTTCCAAGGAGCAAGCGTTTTTTAATTTCATGACTGCAGTCACCATCTGCAGTGGTTTGGGAGCCCAAAAAAATAAAGTCTCTCAGTGTTTCCATTGTTTCCCCATTTATTTGCCATGAAGTGATGGGACCGGATGCCACGATCTTACTTTTCTGAATGTTCAGTTTTAAGCCAACTTTTTCACTCTCCTCTTTTGCTTTCATCAAGAGGCTTTTTAGTTTTTCTTCACTTTCTGCCATAAGGGGAGTAGGTTGAGGATTTTTTTCAGTGTACCTTCCTGCATCTTCTCTTAAGAGGTGATTTTTTTCAGGCGGGTGTTAAGGCTTTGGTATTAATATTTAGGTGTAGTGAAGAAAAACATGTAAGGTCTTTGTGAATCTGCAGTCTCATCTCTGCAGTGTGCTTACGGTTTCAACCACGTCACTTCATGGGACCTCTGTCGCTTTTGGGTAAATTGAATTATTTGTCCCAGTGCTGTGAACTAGAATATTCAGCCTTACCTGTTACATCAGTCAGCAAAGATTATGGAATTTTTTCTTTAATTGTTGTTTTATTTTTATAAAGTTACTACTCTGATATTTTCTTCTAATCTGGATAGATAGACCAGACTTAACAAGTTCATATTTTTATACTTATGTGAGAGGTTTTTAACTCGTGCTTTGTTTAAAAAAAAATTGTTAATGAACTATCCCAAATTTTATATTTTATTCCCCATTACTAAAGTTATTCCCCACACAACAAAAGAAATCAAAGGAGAAAGCTATGCTGATAAATATGTGAGCCCCCACCCCTTAAAAAATGGTGTCTTTTCTGCATAAGGTGCTGAGGTGCTGACTACACAGTTTGTACAGATACCCAAACTGGGTAGGAAAGCCCAAGAAGCTCCTAGTTCTAAAGATGTTCCAGTGGCAACGAATGCTAAAAGGGCAAGGAGACGAGCGACCTCTCCAGACACACCTGTTCCAACGGCTAAGCCACCCATGAAGAAACCTCCACAGAAACAGA
Source organism: Bos taurus (assembly GCF_002263795.3). Classification (NCBI taxonomy): domain Eukaryota; kingdom Metazoa; phylum Chordata; class Mammalia; order Artiodactyla; family Bovidae; genus Bos; species Bos taurus. The sequence continues at coordinate 42,973,690 of NC_037340.1, read as the reverse complement.
GGGTAAATATAGTAAAAGGCAATCAGAATCCAAGACTCAGAAAACAGCCACAACCTGGTAAGAAACACACTTCCTATATATTTCAGCACCACAATACAGACTAATCAAGATTGCAAGATAGTATATTGACTAGTATGAGATCAGCTGAAGTCTGTTAGGTCCTTGCTGTCTTCTGTAGTTCAGACTCTGACAGGACGAGTAACTTGGTTTCCTATTGTGAATAAATTAGGAAAGTGTGAAGATTCTTGCCTTTACTAAGTAAAACCTACTTTTCAGTTTCCAGAAAGCCTGAACAGGAACAGTTTACCAGAGTTAAAGTATAAATGGTCTTTTTAAGTGACTAAATTCACAAGCAATAGCATATGGCAGTACTTTCCTGGACCATAATCAGTTATAAAAAGGAGACGGTTATAAGTCTGCCCAGAGGGAACTGTAAAGAGGTGGTTCAAAGCAGTCAGGAATCCAGAATGCTGTATTTGGTCTTAAAAGGCATTAAATTTATTTAGTTCTGCATTTGTGGAAGAGGATAACGGAATCTCTTTATGAGAGCTTCTGTGTTCCACCTGCTGGAAGCTCCTCATCACTGGAAAGTTCTCAATCACCGTGGCCTTGGCTCTTCTCCTCGCTCACACCGATCTCGTGCCCACGTTCTCTGAGTGCAGTGCAGCCCCCACCACTTGGCAAGACCTGCACCATTTACAGGGTCTTCAGTTTTGAGTCTGTTGTGCTACATGGTGCTGTTTCTTGTTTAGAAAAACCTTCATTTCCTCATACCTTTGTAATCCTATCAGTTTTCTGTCTAATCTCATGATTCTGCTTTCTCTCTTATCTCTCTTTAGATTTTTAAAAAAATCTTAGGTGGAATTCAGGGAAAGAAACTTTTGTTGATGTGATGGTATTACCGATGAGCTTGGTTTTTTCTTTCCTCTTTTTTTTCTTTTAGTTTTCAAGTGCACCTCACTGCAGCAAAACCCATGCCCCCCACATTGGAGGCACGGAGTCTTAACCACTGGACCTATAGGGAAGTCCCTTTCCTCAGTTTGTTCAAAGTTGTTTATGACTGAAGATGTTCTGAAATCTCATCACTGTACAGCCTATAGAGAGTCTGCTTGTCGCCCCAGGCGGTCACAAGGTAGTCTCCCCAGGGCTCCACGTCTCTCCCTTGCCGTTTCCCTGTGCCGGGCTCCCACACTCCGCACCTGGGGTCACTGCTGTGCGTCACCTGTGCTCAGCTCAGTCACATGGAGGCGTTTTCTGGGGCTCTGATCTGCACTCATCTCTCTGTTCTTTCAGTTCCTTTTGGGCTTTTGAGAACATTAAAGAATTGCATTCATACTCTTCCAGTTATCTAGTGTGACTTGGTCCTGTCTTTCCAATTAGTTTGTAAACAGGATGAGCATAGACACATACGTAATGCATTGTATTCTTTGCCATGTCATTAGAATTCCTTGTGCTGAACTGGCCTCCAGATACTTGCAGGCTAGTCCATTAGTGGGAGGAGGTATATGATGTCATTGGCAGAAAATGCAAAGTTTTCACAATATGCATTCAGGAAAAGGCTGACTTATATTGCAAATGTCTGTATACATTGTGCAGCCATATTCCAAGTTAAAACTGTAAGATTACCACCTTTTAAATAATGTCTTAATTTTTCTTTTATGTCTTAATCTGCTTCATTTCTTTTACTTGAAATATTAGAGTTTAAGAAGGCTCAGTCATTTTGTTACTGAAACGAATAGTTTTCTGTCCTTTTTAAAGTTTTCAATATAGTTTTTATTTATTGAAATCTCTATTTTTATAATTCATTTGGCATCTTCTTATCTATATTTCTTAAAAGAGATAAACAGTATTGTATTTTTAATGAATTGAAAACCTCTAACAAGTCAGTACTTAAGTGATTTACTTGAAATGCTGCTGCTAAGTCGCTTCAGTCGTGTCCGACTCTGTGCGACCCCATAGACGGCAGCCCACCAGGCTCCCCCGTCCCTGGGATTCTCCAGGCAAGAACACTGGAGTGGGTTGCCATTTCCTTCTCCAGTGCATGAAAGGGAAAAGGGAAAGTGACATGACTCTTAGCGACCCCATGGACTACAGCCTTCCGTCCATGGGATTTTCCAGGCAAGAGTACTGGAGTGGTTGCCAGTGCCTTCTCTGTTACCTGAAATGACACGTATTTATTAAAATGAACTCTTTCGCTTGATTCTATCCAGAATGACACTCGGTGTAAGAGCCATGGTATTAAAGGGTAGAATGAACTGTCAGCACATACATCGATCCTAAAATGGATTTCGTGTTTCCAGTACACCCAGGGAGTTCATGAGACAGCTCTCTGGGTCACTTTCTCCCACCTCACTCCCTTGGAGCTTTATATGTTAAATAAAAACTGGGCAGTGCTTGATTAATTCCACCCTCCTCACCATACACACACTCTCATCTTTTTGTTTGATGACCTCATAAGCCAGAGTTTCCGCTATAAATGTATTGTCACTGGCCTTTGGAGACAGGTTGGTAATTCATGTCGGACCTGCTATTTCTAGTTATAAAGAGGGGCACAGTTGGCTTTTCTGTCCATCTAGCCACCTGCTACAGGGACTCACTGCCTGGTACTGTTGTGAGCTTTGTCCTTTGTGGTAACCACTTTTAAGAAGGCTGAGAAGGCAAGTAAACCACCTGAGCGTGTGTTTTCTGACCAAAGGCACATGGGGAGAGTTGACTACCTGCTGAAAGAATTATCAGTAGATGAGGAGATTTGCTTTTTTGCAGAGTAGAGGGGAAATGTTTTCAATGTAAAAACTGAAGTTTTAAAACTTGAAGTTAATTGGTCATTCAGAATATTCTTAAAACAGTTCTCATGTTTTATTCTTATCATAACATTATATTTAAACATCAGTATGGTTAAAATCGTCTCTATTTTGAACTTAGGTGATTTTTGTAGTAACTTGTAAAATAATTTCTAAGGAAGTATATTAACATTCTATAATATACACTTTAAACTTAGAAACTCTTAGATTCTCACTAGACTGTAAGCCCTCTGAAGGCAGAAGTCTTGTTTTCTTGTTTTGAGGGTGGTTGGTTTTTTATTTTTTTGTCTTTGTCTTATTTCTCTAGCTGAGCAATATGCCTTGGTTGTAGATCAGTACATGCAGTTTCAAAGGGTGATTTTTTTTTAAATTAATATGCATACTCCTTAGGACTGGTTCTTCTGGTAAACACATTATAAAGCCTCAGGGAACTGGACAAGACCTCAGTCTGATAATAAAAACTTAATACAAACTTTGCAACATACCAAGAGGTTTTTCTTAAATACATCCCCTTAACTGTTGACTTTCATTGAGCCATAGTAATACAACAAAGAATTAGTTCTATGGAAATCAAATGTTATATATCTTTTTTTTCTTTTACACTGAAGCCAAAGGAGAAACTGCTTTACAGCTTCAATCAGAAATTTCCAGTGGTCAAGATGTTATTAGCATAAATACAGCCCAACCAGAACATGTCACGGTGGCCCCAAAAGCCCCGACTGAAACCTCTGTTGTCGGCTGTGACTCCCAGGCCCTTAACATGCTGGCCGACCTGGCTCTGAGTGCTGCTACCTCTAGCACGACATCCCCCGAGCCCAGAAACCTCTCCGGCTCCCTGGAGCCGCCGCAAAACAGTGTTCTGCTTTCTAAAGAACAGCCTTTGCGTGGGACATCAGACCACGAATACCACAGAGGAGTTAAAAGTCAGAAAGGTGGGCCGTCACCCAAGCCGTCCTCTGACCAGAGTAGGCTGTCATCAGACCCCACAGTCAGCCCAGAGGAAGAGAGCGTGGGTCCTGGCAGTTGGGCGCCTGCAGAAGCCCAGCCAGCACTTCCCAAGGAGATCCACGAGAGTTCCGATGCAAGCCAGAGCTCTTTCGTGGCTGCGGAGCATTCCTACGCCCTGCTCCTCGTAGAACATTCAAAGAGGGGGAGCCCAGCCCTGGCCTTTGCCAAGACCAGCACCAAAGGCTCTGACATGGGGACCCCTGTGGGGAAGGTGATACCCTTCCTGCGCACAAAGATGAAGTCCCCGCTACAGAAGCTCTCCATGGCCCTGGCCTTCAGGCACAGGGGCAGGTTGCTGCCCACTGGCACGCAGGACTTCCGCTGCTCCTCACACACCGTATTCTGCTGTGACGGCTCCTTTAAGGTCACGTTCACATGTGAAGCAGATTACTCTTTCAGCTTAGACAGCAAGTACACCAACAACCCTCTGGAGAAGACTGTGGTCAGAGCACTGCATGGGTGAGTAGGGGCGACATTGGGTAGATACCTCGATGTAGGGAGAAGGGATACTGTGCTCATTCTGAGGAGGGAGAAAAAAGGGTGTAAAATCCAGTAAATGGGGAGTAATACTGAGCAGTGGATCATTGAGATGCTCCTTCATGAGTCTTTCTGGTCCTTGAATTGTAATCTGTAAATAAGATCTTGGTGGAAAATAGTGAGGTAAAGGAATAATGCTTTGCAGACTGAATCCCAGAAGAAACATTTAAAGAATTACCTGGGGACTTCCCTGGTGGTCCAGTGGCTGAGATTCCTCCTTCCCCAAGCAGGATTAGGATTAGGTTCAATCCCTAGTCAGGGAACTAGATCCCATGTGCTTCAACTAAGACCCAGTGCAGCCACATAAGTAAATAATTTAAAAAACAAAACTTGTAGCTTGTCAAGTTGGTCACATTGCTGTGAGTGAGCATGTTTACATGGGGTTTTTCTAGAAATTTCCTTAGGGATCAAGGCAGAATAGCGGAGAGCTAAGAGCACTGGCTTTGGAGCATGGACCAGCCTCGGTGTTGAGTCAAGGCTCCCCCAGCTCTCAGAACAGCATTTCTGGCCCTTCCTGATACTCAACCCGGGAGCTCACTGAACTGTGGGTTCTGACTCTGTTTGGGGTAGGGCCTGAGAGTCTACATTTCTCTCCAGTGTCCAGATGACACCTGCGAAGGGTGACAGTCTGTGGGCAATGTTTTTAACATGAGTTTAATAATAGCCATGTATGAGGGTTTGCATGGTGACAGGCTGGTATTGAACAGTGACTATCACTGTTAGCAGTGAGCATTGGCCTGTGACCTTAGCACCTAGCAGGGGGATGATGCTTGTGCGAGGCCCTGAATTCCTTCGGACTCCTCTCGCTCCAGGACCAGCTCACACCTAAGAGCCTGCATTTGCTCAAGAGGGTCACTTCCTTCCCCTGAACCCTGCTTCACTGAAGCCCCACTCTGTAACCCCTCTGACTCACTGCACTCGCTCTGCTGTTCTTTGGCCTGGCACATGGCCAGAAGTGTGTTCTGTCTCCCTTCTGGTTTCAGGAGAGTCTTCAAAGCTTGGATCTGAAAATAGTGCAGTTCTGTTGAACTGCCTGACTACTTTAATCTTCAGACTTCCCAACTGTTAGACATGTAGAATTAGAAAAGAAATGAGTTGGCCAGACTTCCCAGAAGCCAAGAGATGAGGATTTGGGAAGTCACTGAAGCCATTATTCACATAAGGTATCTGTTTTGTCCCAGGAGAACTCGCATTGAATTTGGGGAGAGCCCCAGGCTCAGAACGGAAAGGCCTATGTTCTGATCATGGTTCTTGCATTCACAGAGTTTGTGTTTGGAAAGAAGTCACTTAAAACTCTGATTTCCAGCTCCTTGCTCTGTCTCTGTAAAAAGAAGGGATGAGATGCATTGTAATTATTTGTTAATTAACTTCATTTTTGTCTTATTTTTATTTCATGCTCATGTAATTTTTGGAGAAGGCCATGGCAATCCACTCCAATACTCTTGCCTGGAAAATCCCATGGGCGGAGGATCCTGGTAGGCTGCCATCTATGGGGTCGCAGAGAGTGGACACGACTGAAGCAACTTAGCAGCAGCAGCATGTAATTTTAAAAGAAAACTGAACATAAAAACTAAGGTTAATGATGAAGGCACTTGCTTTATGATATGACAGTCATCTAAAAGAGTCATCTTCAACTATTTTCATTTGTTCCTTCTTTAAACCCTCAGGCCCTGGAATACTGATTTACCAGATAACGTGGAAGAGGTGAAGCTTCTGCTGCATATGTGGGTGGCTCTGTTTTATAGCAGACAGAACAAAGTTGTGCGGTCATCCCGGAAAGTCGTTGAACACAGCAACCCAGCAAAATACGTGTCCATAAATAGCACACTAGAGTCATTTGAGTTTGGTGAAATCGAGGAGCCCTCCAGAGTAGAGAGGTTCTCCGTAGACCCTCTGGTGGAGGCCAGTGAGGCTCCCAGAGGCCATGCAGCTGAGGTGTCCTGCCCTGACGCTGACCCCCTGCGTCCTTTCACAAAGCCGTCTCCTGTGAGAGGCCTGGAGCTCTGGGTGCAGAATGAACAGAAAGAAATGTTTGCAACAGTGGGTCACCAGGAAAGCCCAGAAAGCCAGAATTTCATCTGTTCTTATAATAATGAGGTCAGTAAAGCTGAATACTAAAAATGCTGGTATTACTTTTGAAGAAATTTTTTTGTACATAAAATCACTTTCAAAACAAGGCACTGATTTCTTTTAGGAAAGTGGATTCTCTGTGTACAGGATTATAATGCCAGAAACTTAAGTTTTCAAACTCCACGTTGTCTGCTGTTGGAGCTTATCTACCATCCTGATTGAAGAAATGAAAATAGGAAAAGAATCGTAAGGGTCAGATGATCTAGGAGCCAGCCATAATTATGTAGCTTTTTAGTAGTGTGATTTGGGGCCAATTACTTATTCTCTCTGAGCTGAATAATACTTACTGTGTCTTACCTAGAATAGTGTTTATTGGAGCTTTTGTGTGTGTATTTTAAAAAAATCTCTCTCTCGGGTGTATTTTAAGCCTATGTAAGAAGAGAGGGATTTGCTTGGTCTCTGCCCTGTGAAGATTCAAAAGGACAGAGCTAGCTAAAATCGTTCTTTGTCTGTTCTTCCCATGTGTAAATTTTTTAAAAATTATGTATTTTAGACTCTCGGTTTTTTTATTTATTTATTTTGCTTTAATCATTTCAGATAATTAGGGGGAAAGCTGAACAAGAGTCATCAGGTAAACTGGAGACTTCCAATCTTGTGCTTCCTTGCATTGGAAACACTCAAGCTAATGGACCTTCTATTCCTGGTGAAGATGAAACCTTTGAGCCTCTTGATAACACACAAGTGACCTCTTATAATGATACTGCCCCACAAACCACATTTGCCAAGACTTATGATGAGATCAACAGTCCATCAATGATTTGTCAGAAGTCTGTGTATAGCACCCTTGAGAGCAAAGTTGATATTTTTCATGCACAAAGGGAAACAGAAGCAGATGCTCTGCAGGGCCTTACCCAGTGTAGCAGCCCCATAAACAAAGAATGTCAGCCATTGTTGGAGGGGAAGGGTGATATGGGGTATGTGATGATTAATCTGGAACCAGTTACACTCACTTTGGAAAAAAGTGCCTACATGCCAGTACAGACAGAAGCTGTCAACAGAGCTGACAAACCAACAGCCTTTAACGTGGAGTTGACTAAACAGGTGTCACCTGCTGCAAGCCTTAGACATCCTGTGTCCACATTTGAAAAGTCACAGATGCAGGGCCTTGGGGAAAACCCCTCACTGGCGGTGTCAGGACCAAAGGGCACTCAGTACCTCCATGCCTCCTCAGTGCGTAGAGAGACACTTGCTGAAGAAACATGTTCCTTACAGAAGGGACAGGCTGTGGCAGGCTCACCTTCACCATCTGATAATCCCATGGTAATGGAAGCATTACCATTGGCTAAAAGTCCAAATTACTTGTTACCCAGAGAAGAAATGAAACTCTCTCAAGAATTCCTTCTCCCCACACAGAATCTCTTGAGCATCTCTTCAGAAGAAATAATAGAGCCGTCCCAGGTTGAAGTGGTTCCTTCGTCAGCCTCTGCCCCCTTGGGAAAAAAGGATTCCCTTAACTGCATCACATCACTAAGGAATACTCTGTGTGGCTCTTCAGAACTAAAGAAGGACAAGAGTGGTCTGAACAGTGAAAATATTAGTATTCAATCATTTAATTCCACATTTACCAAAGAAGCAGGCCTGTCTGTGAATGGAGAGGAGGTCAGCCTCAAGGTATCAGAGGAGGATTCCAACCTTGACCTCACTCTCACCCTATCACCACCCACGAGTCCTAGGGAAGAAGCGCCCACTGGTGAAGTGGAGCAACTGCGGGAGGCCCCGCTACCCTGCATAGACCTTCAGGAGATGGCAGAGGAAATACTCGTGCCTGCAGAGGTTCCTTTCATAGAAAACAGAGACGTGAACTCTGCTGCTAACACGTCTGTGAAACCAGCAGAAAACAAAGAGGGAAAAGGTGATCATTTACAGACAGTGGCTTTCATACTTTCTAAAGAAACGTGTACCCTTGAGGTTGCGGAGGAAGTTCACCTTGCCTCTGACTTCCCATTTGGTTCCTTGATTGAAGAAGTGTCACCAGCTTCCAGCCCTGACCCCCAGGCACCAGTGGAAGAAGCACCACCAGCTCAGGCCACATCTCCATGTGGTCTGAAACAGTGTGACGCGCTTGGTGAGAAAAGCACCAGCCTCTCCAAGGTCGAGTCAGGAGATTTGGCCATAACAGAAAAGGAAAGTTCTCTTGTTACTGCCACCCATCCAGTGGAACAGGATAACTCAGCTCAGGTACAGCAGATGCAGCTTTCTGCTGAAACACCTCTACAATTACAGAACCGCGCAGGAAGAAAAGGTAGATTCTTAATCCTTCCTGGTGACGTCACTCAGGAAACTGGCCAGAGTAAATGTGGGGAGGGCTTCTCCCTCTCAGGAAAGGGGCCGGACTGCGATGGCACGGTAACCCAGCCTGCCTGCACTGCCACCTACGGAGGTTCTCTTGAAAACCTGGTATCGTCAGGATACCCATTGCAGCCCATGGGTGTGGAGACCTGCAGCCCCCACCCACATCATCGTGTCCTGGAGACCAGTGAGCCTTTCAGTCCTGCAGAGATCCCTGAAAACAAGTCTGCTGACATGTTTGTTTCTACAGCCACACCAGGTGCTGTGGTGACCAGCACTCAGAGCCTTCCTGAAGATGTTTTGAGCAGTGATGTGAAAACACACGAATGCTGTTACATCCTGGTTAAGTCCTTGCGCTCTGACCCAGTTGCTGGAGCTGAGGGTGTGCAGACCCACAGGCAACCAGAGTTCCCCAAGCCTGCACTCCCCTCGGGTGGGGCCACCGCAGCCCACAGCACAGGCCCCAGCAACACGGGGACAGGGTTCCCGACACAGGAAGTCCCGGTTGTCAGGATGACCCATCTGCTCGACAGTGAGGATAGTGGAGCCGAGTTACAGGGAAGAGCCGTGGATCCAGGAGGTGCCAGCCCCCAGGTGCTCACCAGCTCCCCACAAGGCAGACAGGAGCCAACCTGTCTGCTGCAGGAAGGGTCGCCATGTGCAGTATGGGATCTGCTCCGTGGTGGACTTCTCCCCACGTACCTGCAGGCTGATGCTCACCCAGGTACTGCAGCCCATGGCGAGAGTGCCAGTCCAGAGCCCAATGTGTCCTTTGCTCCCCGATCTGGTGCACCTCCCATTGGTGGGGTCTCCGAAGAGCAGCTGCAACGTGTGAGTGTGGGCGAGGCAGGCACAGGCGGAGGCATGGGTGTGGGTGTGCTCTCTGACATCTACTATGAACCCCTGTCTGGAGACTCAGATCAGGACTCTGTGGGTGAGTATGGACACCCCAGATACAACACAGAAGAGTCCCGTGCTTCACAATATGGCCACACTGGGAAAAGAGAAGGTGCATCCAAAGACAGTCACGACTCTTTCCTGAGCCTGAACACCAGTGATCACCACGACTGGGGCTACGCGAGCCAGGCTCCAGGGCTGGAGACCAGCATTCCTCCCAGAAGTTGGCTGGGTGGACTGAAGAAGGAAGCTACGTGTGTGCCCTGTTACGTCCAAATCCGAGATGTCTGCGGGGTCCCCAGGAGCTACGCCAACTTCACCGTGACCAGAGAGCTCAGAGACACCCCAAGAACCCTGCACGGCTTGAGGCGGCGCCCCAGGGGCATGGCCCCGTGTGGCTTGCTCAGCTCCTGGATGGACACCTGGCAGAGAACCGACGACCTCACCCAGAACACTTTAGACTTGGAGCACCTGCGTTTTGCGCACAAACTGAAACAAATTGTGAAGATGGGAGCCGCTCAGCATTCTGCCCTCTTCCCCAGTGCCTTTCCAAAGGAGCCCCCATCCCAGGTCACCACCGGGGCTTTTCCTGGGACCCCAATGCCCGCATGCCTGGGGCTGCCTCCCGCCTCCCGAAGCAGGAGTCCTCTTGTGGTGACAGTCGTGCATCAGATGCCCAACCATGTGGACCGCTCCTCCTCCTGGAAGAAGAGGTGTGGCCATGGTAGAAATCACCTCACAAACTCAGACCAGAATCAGACCGCCTCCTTCCACCTCCACAAGCTGAAATACAACAGTACATTGAAAGACTCGCGCAATGACATCGCTGTCATTCTCAGCGAGTATGCCGAGTTCAACAAGGTGATGCTGAGCAGCCGCCAGGTGGTCCAGGACACAGAACCGCCTGTGGCTTTGGGAGCGGCCATGCCCCGCGAGCTCTGTGTCTGCGGCCCACAGCCCACCTCCTATGAGGACCTGGTGGCCGACCTGTGCTCCAGCCTGCGCGTCAAGCTGGAGCGAGTGGTGAGGGAGGCGTGTTCCAGCAACTTCCTCTTCTACCTCATGGAGACTGAAGACAAGTCCTTCTTTGTCAGAACAAAGGTAAGGTGCCAGATTTTTCCTACAGTTTTTATTACTTTGATTGCAGGTCCAAGTTTTTTTTTTTTTTAATAATACAGCATTCTCAGCTTCAGAAAGAAGCCACAATGTGGTATATCTTCTCAGCTCAGTCTTTCCGTGTCCCTGAGGCCGCTACAGAGCAGGGCAAGGTCCTATGTGCCTGCCTCCTGGGGGTCCTTCCCGTGTTGCCCTGGTCACTGAGCAGCTCCTGACCTGAGGAGGCTCCCCAAAGAGTAGACAGTAGAGAGGGCCTCCCAGAGCATAGTGGTCACCATCGGGTCAAAGGATCACACAGCAGCACTGAGACGACCACCCTAGGCACCTGGAAGGCGCTGAAAAGTGCTTCTGAAAGAGCAGCCGTGCTGTAGAGAGCATTTTCCCACCTCCACCGCCCGGAGGGTGGCTAAGTGAGGAAGAGCAGCCTCACGAAGCTCCCCAGGTGGCTGAGCCAGAGATGGTCTCCTGGGAGATGCTGATGGCTCCAATTTTGTATCATTTAAATATGATTTTTAAGTATTTATTTTTTCCAAATTTGTGAAATCTGTTCTGTGTAACTGGTATTTTTCCCGACCAAGGTTTCTTTTGCTGTCCATGGTTTTTGACAGATGGCTGCCAGATGTGGTCTCCTCCACCGCCATCATTGCTCCCATTTCACGCCATTTTGGGAAGCAGTTTTGTTGAAAAAAATACAGCATGAAATGGCCTTCAGTCTTTTTTGGAAGGTGCTTCGCCTCCAAAAGTAATCTGGATTTAAAACACAATTTATTTGTAGATAACACACACATTTCAACAGTGACTATTGTTTCATGGTAATACTTTGTCAGATGACCTCTATTTACAACAGAAAATAACAAATTGTGTGTTACTCAAGTGAGCAAGTGGACACCTTGTAAAATACATTGGAGAATAAAGTGCAATCAGGAGCAGTGTTTGTAGCTCAGAAAGCTCTCCTGAAAATTCGTCTGTTCAGGAGTGCCGATGGGGTGTCAAGCCCCGTTTACTCATGAAGTGATGAACGATATTAGATACTTAGATATTTTAGTGAGCTCTTTATTAAAAGAAATTTCGTCAGTAGGAGTATTTTTGAAAATACATCACCATACTTTTTTCATTTTAGATTTTTATTGGTGTATAGTTGATTTACCTGGAGGGAGGGCATGGCAACCCACTCCAGTTATCCTTGCCTGGAGAATCCCATGAACAAAGGAGCCTGGCATGCTACAGTTCATCGGGTCACAGAGTCAGACACAACTGAGTGACTTAGCACGTGGTTGATTTACAGTGTTGTATTAGCATCACCATACATTTTGAATGAAGAATTGAAAGTCAAAATTCAGGTTGACTTGAGATCCAAGGGGGATTGACCAAAGTAACCTTATTTTTATAAAAGAAATAACAAATGATGGACAGTGTTACTGGCAACCCTCCAGAATCCTCCATACCGGAACAGCATCAAAATCAGAGGACAAGGTTGAGGAACTTCTTTAACTACACGAGCTTATCCTCCCAACAAAGCTTACTGCGGTGCCATTCTGTGGGATACAGCCATGTCCCTCACCCCTGGTAACCAGGCCCAGTATAACCCCAGCACCTGCCACACCCCAGAGCCTACACTGTCCAACTTCTGCCAGCTTCTCCATCATGCGCCTTCGCTAGTAATACTCAGAGCAGTGCACAGGCATCAGGGCTGGTCAAAGTCCTGGAAAAACTGACTGAGGCTGCAGTTTTAAAGTAAATATCTTCATCCCCAGGCTGACTCCCTTCAGAGGGAGTATGTGTGTTTGATGTTTCCGAAGAATCAGCCTTTGATATGGACATAAAAGATTCATTATAAAGTGCTCATCTAGTAGTAAAGACAAACTGCCATTTATGTGCCTTATTAGGACATAATTTAGTAAATGTGCTTTCTTATATATCTTCTGTCAGCAGTTTTATAACAGTTCTGTGCAAGTATCCTTTCTTAAATAATAGCTCTCTGTAAATCTTTCAGAATATCCTGAGGAAAGGAGGCCACACAGAAATCGAACCTCAGCATTTCTGTCAAGTATTTCAGAGAGAGAAAGGTGCACTCTTAGTCATCATCAGAAATGAAGATATAGCATCCCACCTGCATCAGGTAGGTTTGGAGATCACCTTCTTACAGAGATACGTATTCTGAGCATTTTTTATGTTGTTCTGAAATTAGCCTCATCACTGCCTTTTTATTTAGGGGAGAGGTTAAAACCCAATACCGTTGAATCTAAGTGGGAAGATAATGGGTTTGAGATACTGTGCTGCTGATACTAATGTTGTCATTTACCAAGGTATTGATCTGCAAATTATGTCTGCGAGTTAAGAATATCTTCACAGTAACTAAGGGAGAACGTCAATGAAAAGACACCGATTTTCCACCTGAAATATAAATCTGTACCTCTGGATATCTAACAGAAACAAGTCTTGCTTTAAAAGGACTTGTGAAAATTTTCTTAACTCTTTGTTACCATGGTTACCTATTAACTGAATAATTGTGCCAGGTCAAGCCCCTTTTGGGGACAAGCACAGTCCTGCATCAGGACGCTAACTGAACCCACAGCAGACTGCACTGAGCTGGAGACAGTGGTGAGCCTGCCACCTGATACACATTCCAAACCTCAGGAGTCCCAAACTCCATCCCCCACCTCTGGAGTTGAGAACACTGTGTAATTAACGGGTCAGTTGTCAGGGTTAAAGGTATTTCCAGCTGTTCTTGAGTCCCGACGCCCTTGGGTAAAAGTGACAGAAGTGACCCCATGACCCCGTCTTCACTGGGAACCTCTTATGTTACAGATCCCTTCTCTGCTGAAGCTGAAGCACTTTCCCAGGGTCGTCTTTGCCGGAGTCGACAGCCCTGAAGACATCCTCAATAACACCTACCAAGAGCTTTTTCGGACAGGAGGCTTTGTGGTATCAGATGACAAACTACTAGAGACTTTAACATTAGGTTGGTCTCTTATTTTCCTTTCTTATATAGTCAAATCAGTTTCTCCTTGCCCAGTGACCCAAATATTTCATCAAATAGAAATTATCAACTTACACATCAGTCACCATATACTGAGGGCTTAATTTCTGCCATATGCTGTGCTAAGCACTGTGCTCTTAACGTCTTTTGCACTAACCAGTCACCTCCCCCATCAGACCGCTCAGTAATGCAGCTAAACTATTCATACGCATTAGATTGTTATATTCAATTTCTCCCTTTGGCAAATCATCAGCTACATATTTGTTTAGAATCAGCCCTCTTTCCTCCATTTCTGTTGCCATATCAACGCTCCCATCAGTACCAGAGAAATCTGAAAACCACTACTCAGTCAGCTCAGTTACCTGCTTGAACACTCGTATCTGCTTTCTCTCGGAGCAGTGACTGACACAGAAGGATGTCAGAGCACAGGGCAGTACTTTTATATAGTTGAAGTCTCTGCAGCTCCGATGCCTCATGAGAAATATGGATACCACTTCTGCACTGAATTTTAACTTGTATCATGAATGTTGCAAGTATTTATAGATTCTGTGTTAAGCCTGCTGCAGCAGGACCCACTTCTCCATGTCCATGGTCTATATGACTGCAGTGCTGCCTCTACTCACTCCTCCCCTGCGGGAGCATGAATGAGCAGGGCTGGGTTGAGAAGCCCGCCCTGCAAAAGAGGGGGCAGTGATGGTGCACACACAAGCACGGGGCCTTATTTCTCACAGGTGATCACTGGGCTTTGACGAGCCAGCAATCCTAAAACACATCTTCTCTTGTTAAACTTGTTCTATCCCTAGTTCAACTGAAGGAAATTGTCAAAATCCTAGAGAAACTAAATGAAAATGGAAGATGGAAGTGGTTGCTTCACTACAGGGAAAATAAAAAGCTAAAGGAAGATGTAAGGTAAGACCTTCATGGAAGGTGAGGCCTGGGGGGGGGTGGGGAACCCCCAAGTTCACCTTGAAGTGTTCCCTGAGTTCTAGATCAGCATCGGTCAAGTGCTGCCCCAAGGTTATGGACTTACATAAGATCTTGAGGGGAAATGGCTGAGCACGGAGGCTGGGGAAAGGTGTGTACTTAGGAGAGGAACCAAGGGAGCAGACCTGAGAGCCAGCACTGCCAGGGAGGGGCAGAGCCCTCACAGGGCTTCATTACCAGAGCACTTCAGAGGGGAGGTGAGGAAGGTTCAAGATCAGGAGTAAGTGGAGACCAGATTAAAGGGGAAGGAGTATAACTGACTGTAGTGAAGACAAAAAGTCTAGGAATAAAACTGAAAATTAAGATACAGGAAAATAATACCTTTCACAAACTTAATCTAAATTTAATATTGTATTTTTCAGAGTGGATTCAATTGCACATAAAAAGAACTTAATATTGAAATCGTATCAGAGTGCAAACATCATTGAGCTGCTTCACTATCACCAGTGTGACTCTCGACTATCAACCAAAGCTGAGCATCTGAAATGTCTGGTGAACCTGCAGGTTCAGCACATCCACGCCAGGTTTGCTGTCTTCCTGACAGGTAATTCACACCCTTAGTGCTACCTGATTGTCATCAACCAGGAAATGCCCTTCCAGGTGGAATCATTGGCAGCCTGCACACACACAAGGCTGGGGCGAGTAGAGCAGATTTTATTTCCTTAGATAAAGGTCTGTTAAGTGAAACCATCCACGGTTTTACTCAAGACTTAAGGAATGACGGCCCATCAGTGGTTTCAGCACCCCATCCCCAAGGCAGCTGACCCCAAAGTTTCCAGTCTCGTTCTTCATTTGACACAGGCTCCTTCTTCCCCTCATACGTAATGTAGTAATAAAAGGTGTATACACCAAAGCTGTATACAAATAATGAATTATTCACCAAAAGTTATTTTTCTTTTTACAGAAAAGCCTGTGGTCTCCAGAGAAGTCTTTGAAAATAGTGGCATCCTTGTGACAGATGTAAATGACTTTATTGAAAATATACAGAAAGTAGCAGCTCCGTTTCGGGGTAGCTACTGGTAAGAACACTTCCCAAACACTCCCATATGAGATGGAATTGACAGGAGTAGATACCGACATCTGTGTCTATGAGAAACCAGTTGCTCAGCAACTGTTTTGTATGTTACACATCATGCTGTAAATTTAAAGTGTTTTTTTAGGGGTGGAATTGCTGCTGGTTTGGCATACAGGGGACGTTCTCAAGTATCACTAATGAATAACTACTTTCTGAATGATAAACGTTTTCACTTGCAGACAGAAGACAATGTAGACTCCTGGATATTTTCCCCAGTAGATATCATCCTACTTATGCAACAGTTCTTGGTTATTTTGTTTTAAAGACAGAATTATCAATTTTGTATTTATCCAGGTGGCTCAACTGCAGCTTACCTAGACATCGACGATGCCAACAATAAATTCATATTTCCCCTTTTCTTTGAAAAATCTTTGAAATCTCAAATCAGTGTTTTGCAACCTGGGGATATGTTTTCCTTCATGTTTTACACATTGCTAGAATGACTTTGTTCACAGCAGCACTGCACTTTTTCATTAGCTTTGGACTGCAGTGTTCAATAGTATTTTCATTTTGAACAGAATGTTTTCAGAGCTATTAATTGACCTTAACATTAAAAATAAGAATTTTACAAGTATACTGAATTGTAGCAAAAAATACACCTATTTTAACCAGTAGCTCTGTTTTTGCATGTTAGGGTCAAATATGCATCTGTAATGCATGTGACAGTCTGTTTTAAAGGTTTTACCACATAGACTCTTAAGTGTTATATCTCCTGTTATTCATGCTACACTACATGAAGTTAGTTTTTTCCTAAACGGTACAAATTTATGAACCATCATTTTTCACTTACTCAGTTTATGTAAATACTGCACTACAAAATCAGTCCTGAGGAAGAAATAATCATTTATTTATGTTAGAAATAATTTCTACAATAATCCTTAAAACTCAAAACCAAGCAAAAAACATTTGTACGATACATAGTATCTATTTGGAACAAAGATTTTTGTAACTAATTTCTTTTTTTTAATAAAGACAACTAAAAATCATTCAATTGCTTCTGCAATGACTTTATAGTAAAAATTAAATGTTAGGGAAGATTTATAGCAGTTTAAAATTTTTCAGGCCACTTAGAATAAACTGCTTCCAAAAAATAAATAAATAAAATAAACTGCTTCCAGAGGAATGGTCCCACTTACCTCACTATAGCCTCACTCCTTTGGCCTTGTCCCCACAGACCTGCCTGGTGCTCCCCTATCCCAGGTGTAGCCGGCCAGAGCAACAGGATCCAGCAGGGGACAGCTCGGGACCGCCCCCCACCCCCAGGCCTGGCCTTCTTGGGGTCACGCTAGGCCTGTCCCTCAGGAAGTCATTTACCTGCTTCATATCCTGCCCCTACTGAACCCAACATGCTAATAACTTCACTTGTTGTCTTCCTAGGAGGAGGAATACAGTTGAATTTTAACTGTCTTTACCCTAGCTCTTAGAAAACCAACCAGTTCATTTTTACCCCAGGGACAAGAATCTAGTAGGAGAACCATAACTGAATTAGGTACCCTGCATTAATCAGAAATCACTACAGAAAAGGAGAGCACATGGCCAACACACCTGCCACCTGCCCAGCATGGCACCTGCCCTGCACCTCCTCTGCTGAAGACGGAGAGCCGCCCGCAGGCGCCTGCCAGGCCATCTGTCCTGTGACTGAGGGCTGAGCCACACTGAGAGGGTGGGCACGCTAGGCTGAGCTCCGGTACAGACTCTGCCCTCGGCAACCCTGTACCCACTGGCCTGGCACCAACATATTACTGTTCAGTAAATATGCTGAATGCATAACATGAAGACATGCTGGTGCTCTCTGTCTTATCACTAGGCCTGCAGGCACCTCTGCTGCATTAATAGTTCAGTGTGAATTACTGTGTGACGAGGGGGCAGCCTGTGGGAATTTGAGATAACTCTTTAGAAAGGGCAGAGGTTTCAACTGGGGTGATCGGGGATGTCATCCAGGGAGGTGCATACCATGTGCAGGACAAGCCCCCCAAAAGCGGGCAGTGTGAGCCTGAAAAACTGAGCTAAAGTAACCACCTGGTTAATCTAAGTTATTATTACCTAAATCCTTTAATAACAGAGCGGAGCACCTACCTTAGTCTATGTCCTTCAGACTCATCTGTAAGAATCAACACTCAGACCAAGAGAATAGTCACAATGTCCTCATTCCTCTGATGTAGTAACAGCATAAAGTGAGGCTCAAACTATCCAGGGGAAAGCGGGTACCATTGAAACTATGTGCAGCTACAATCTGAAATAAATGGAAATATTAAAGCACCTACTCCACTTGGCAGGGTCCTCTACTCTCTCATGAAAGAGTCTGTTTCTAAACCACTACTTGGGATTCCTAGGAGGGTCTAATAAACATTGTGTCAGGACGTAATTCAGGGTGTACTCACAGTGCAGCCTGATGGCGGTGCTCCACCATCCATGGGGGTCCTTCAGCACTCATCCCCATGTCTGATTCCAGTTCTAGTGAAGGAGATGAGCAGCTTGTCAGGCCAGTGCAGTACTCACTAGCTCTGAGTTGTCAGGACACAAAAGACGGACAAGAGGGAGCTGGTTTCCAGAGTTTGGCTTTATTTGCAGTACAGAAATCATTTGGAGACATCACTGAAGCAGAGGTTCTGTCAAATCAATACTGTGCTGCAGCTTGGTCCGTTGAAGAAGCCACATCCGGGATACAGAAGAAGCTCCTACATTTACCTGCTTTATGATGGGTTTCTTTCCCCTCTGCGCTCATCAGTTTTAATAGGTTAAAACACCGCACACAGGCTTCCTCCAAAAGACTGTCCAAGTCTGGAGTTTGGTTAGAACTGGAGGCCCATGTAAACCAAGCTTGTGGCTGGGATGGGTGGGCACTGTCCTGACACATGACCGTGAACGGAAAGGGGTGGGGAGGAGTAAGGGACGCTGTCCCCGGCTACAGACATTCAGTTCTGAACCTCCTCACCGTCAAGAGGACAAGATGGCACGCAAGCTGCACTGACCCAGCTCTTGAACAGCGGAAGCTCATAACTGCAAAGGCTACACTGATTAAAAGATACAAATACTGTATCAAGTTCTCTGTATCAGTATCACAAGGTTTTAAAACTGATCCTTCACTAGAAAACACAAGCCAGTACTGGTTAAATTGAACAGAACGTGGGAACCTGCCAATTCGGAAGAGCCACTCCATGAAAACAAGTTAATACATGATATTAGAAAGGGGAGGAATATTTACTGGTACAGTGCTCTGCAATCTCTCAATTTTGATTACAAAAGCAGGCCTTACAATACTGATTTCATACAATATGCATCATTTGCCAAATTTTAAGTTTGTCCTAATTAGATGATAACATGTACTGCTGTTACTCTTCCCCATAGATGTCATTTTTCTTGCGCTTCATTTCCTCAAAGTCAAACTCGGATCCCATCATCCTCTTATAGATGTCCTTAATGTCATCACAGGTCGTCTCAAAGTGAGTTGTTGCATCATAGGTACGGGATATAAAGATCTGGAAATGAAGATCACAAAGACTTGAAACTTATCTGGTGACATCGCCCAATGAAGCCTGGTAATTACCCTTTTCAGATAGCCACTCACCTGGCTTTCTGTTCCCAAGTCTTTTGGTACAAGGAGGTCACTGATGCTAACGAATCTGGAGGAGAGAGAGAACTCAGTCAGCAAGGGAGCTGACATGCCCCTCACTGCTGGGCCTGATACTCAAATCCCAGGCAAGGAGGCTGGGAAGAGCCGATGGCTGCGCTCACTGTTCTCAAGGGTTCAGTTCACCAAGGAGTCAGTCAGTCCTGGGTATGAGCTGGCATAAACAAACCCAGCACTTACTTCTGCTCAATTGGTTCCAAAAGCTCCAGGGCTGGTCTGATTTCCTTCTCGGGCTCCTTGGTCTCCACCGTTGTGCTGGCAATGGCGATGTACTTGCCTTGTGCGGCCACATTGTGTGCAGAGGAGATCATGCAGACGTAGATATCTGGAAGCAAGCAAAGCCATTACTGCCAGGCCCTGTAGACACGGGGCCTAAGCGCGCACTTGGTTTCACCCCAACTTCAGGGAGCTATGAGTTAACATTACTTGGAACAGACTATCTTCTGAGAGGATATCTATATGGAGGCAAACACGGTCAGTCATACATAAGGGATGCAAATATTCAGCCACTTTGAGCCTACTGGAGATGAAGGAAGGGGTCACGTGGCGGTGAGTGGTGGACGTGGACATGAGTCTGCCCGGCTGCCACAGCTAAATGTGGAAACCTGTCTCTCCTCTCTGAATCCTGCACTTAGAAAGGTTCTGACTAGCTAAGGTGGGGTTTAACTAACTACTGATTTCTAATTTTTTTAAGCAATATAAAATTGCAAACAGCAGAGGCTACTCTTATGTTGACATAAGCTCATAATAATTCCATACTTGTCTGTGTAACACTAAAGTAACTACATAATTTCCAATACAGAAAACAATTACTAGGCTCCCCTTACTCTCTTTATTTTCTTATTTATTCTTTTGGCTGTGCTGATCTTCAATGCTGTGCTCAGCCTTCTCAGAGGCTTCTCTTGTTTCTGAGCATGGGCTCAGTTGCTCTGCAGTATGTGGAATATTCCCAGACCAGGGATCAAACCCATGCCCCTACATTGGCAGGGGGATTCTT
The DNA here is from genome assembly GCF_002263795.3 of Bos taurus. NCBI lineage: Eukaryota > Metazoa > Chordata > Mammalia > Artiodactyla > Bovidae > Bos > Bos taurus. The sequence continues at coordinate 42,953,245 of NC_037340.1, read as the reverse complement.
AACCACTGAACCACCACCAGGCAAGGCCTCACCTTGACTCTCTCCCAGACCCTGAGATCTACTGGGAACCCTTGAAAGATTACTTTAGTCAAAGTCCCCTTGTTTTAGTAATAACCTTCTGTGAAATGATTTCTTATATGGAAAAAAATATATAGTTGGCCATTTAAAGGTTAATAGTTCCTTTTAAGTTGAAGTTTTTATAAATAAAACCTTCAGGGCTCTAACTGAAAGGAAGATGGGAAACGCTACTAGATGAAAACAAATGGTTAAAGCAAACAGAATTATGATTTCAGAGATAAGTTGTGATCTTAATCAGAGAAATCAAAGTTGTTTTCTAGCACACTGCTAAAGGCAAACACAAGTATAGATACTGACAAATCATGACATAAAAGTAGTGCTGTCATCAGCCTAAAAGTTAGTGTAATCAGGTCAACTAATAAGCATAAACTCCCACAAGCATACAACGTTCAGACGAGAGAGACAGCAGACTCATAGGGTCCAGCTCTCGGTTCTACAGAGGAGGGCAGGGAGGCCCCAAGAGGTGTGCCCAGTCAAGGCGGGGCTCCTGGCCTAACGTGTCCATTTCAAAGTGATGGTTTAGGAGTTCTATGAGCTAAAAGGGATCCATCACATTTTCCATGTGTAAACTAAAGTTTCTTCACTCTAATAGAACAGATAAAAGCTGCAATTTATGCAGACACTGCCTGACCTCCGTAACATACCTGACTTCCGGTTGACTTGGTTCTGTGGAATAATGATCTGGCAGGAGTTGGCGTCATTGGTGTTTTTGATGGGGTGGCTGAGAATACAGATGACTCTGATCACCTGGCCCACTTTTTCTACTCGATCTTTCACATAGCTGGGATCGCAGATGAGCTGCTTACAGCGAGCAATCTGCAACAAAACATTGAAGACTTTCTAATACTCAGTGTTCATCACAATGTTTTTAGAAGGTATAATGATGCCACTGTTCCCTGATCATCATCTGTTATCTTCATCAAGTTAACCACAGATAATTAGTGAATTAGAGGTAACTATTAAAACTAGCTTTGCCAATAATCCCTGTAAGTTCTCCTGGAGCAAATCTATGAATTTTAAATCTTATTCAAATAGAGAAAATGTGTTGCATGGTGTTTAGATGTATAAGCTTTAGAACTGGGCAGAAGAAGGCTCACATACTGCTAGAATTAAATGAAACTGTTCAAGAAATGTCATTATATGTGAATGGACCCAATGAGAAATAAACGCTTTATAAATGGTACTAATATTACAAACAGACCATAATCACTCTCATTTTAAGTCTGTACTTCCTAAGCAAAATTTAAGTTGCAAGATAACTTATGTATTATTATAGTTTTCCTCTTTATATCAAAGCACTGAAATGTCCTAAGAGGAAGCAGTTGCCTAAAACAAAGAATGAATAAAAAGAACCTTGAGATATCAGATTAAAATATTCATCCCTCTTTCCTAAACATCTATTATGTGTATGCTGAAAGCACAAGATAGTTACAAAAGATCTACAACAATAAAGGGTAAGAGGGTCAACTATTGAGTATAGATTATACGGTCCGAACCCATGGAATACAATCAGGAATCCCAAAATATTTTTTTTAACATAGTTTTTGAGTTTTTTTAATAGTTCTACTTGTAAAAGTTGATGGGTTCATGAAATATGGTCTGGTTTGCAGATCAACACCAATGGCACCCCCTGAGAACTTGGAAGAAAATGAAAAGCCACCACAGAACTACTGAAAAAAAAAATGTACTTTAATAAAACAATAAAACGGTATTGGCCAAGCCCCATTTCAACCAATAAATTGTAAGTGGCACAAATAAAGCTAAATTTAAATGAAAATTTGGACCATATAAATAAAACTTACCATTTAGAGCGCATTCGTAATTTCTGTTTTAGTATTAAGCAACAATCAACACAATACAAAAAAAATTTTTTAAACAAAAGCACACCTGTAACTAGATTTCAGTCATTATGAACACCCAGTTACCATAAAGAAAACATGTCTGATCTGAAATCCGGGATCAACATCCATACCAAGTTAAGTACTTATTAGACAATAAAGTTAAGTACTTATTAGACAATAAAGTTATCTTTACAAGAATATGATTTTTTTTAAGTTGTAAAAGGTCCTTACCTCTCCTTCAGATTTTACACCAATCACCTTTCCATTTTGCATAATGATTTCTTCAATTGGTTTATTCAGCATGTAGGTACCTCCATATATAGCACTTAGCCTAGGGGAAAAAAAAGTATTTACAATTAGTAATTTATAACTGTTTAAACTACTAGTCTCCTTTCTTAGACTTTCATGAATAGTAGACAACATTTGTTCAATTTCCTTCCAAACGGCATTAGTTTAAGTCATTAAAGCATCAATTCTGAAACAGTCAAAACCACGTAAATGATGTCTCACATTCAGTTATGAATATCTGACCAGTAACAAGAGAACAGCTTTATAAGTCTATTCTTCTTGCATATAAATAAAACTCTGAACAACCAAAAAAATGATCAGGAAGCACTGGATACTGACTAAAAACAGGCAGAAACTAGACAAGAGACTTGAAGCAACTTCATGAGATCTTCATGTGGTCTGCATGGCTCTTCCCCTAAAAGAACCAACCTCCCAGTCCACAGGCTTATGATTTAAGTTGCCATAGACAGAATGTGGCCTGCATGAGGAGATAAAAACTGTGGGGAAAAAAATCTTCCAAAATGGGAAGCAGCCAAATTATAAAATCTCTTCAAATCCTTAAGTAACTCCAGAAATGCTTATTCACATGACAGACTCCCAAGGAATCCATTAAAAGCAACAACTGAAAAGCAAAAAGACCGAAGCGGAGACCACAGGCCATAAGGATAGATGAGTTTGATAATGCCATATTAGAGGAACTTGGTCCATTTCTTGCACTTTGCAATGACATCATGAAAGGACCACACCTAACTATGCTAGGACTAAGGATTCAGCCAGACAAAAGATCCCCCCACCACCAAAGTATAAAATCAAGCCTCCAAAAGTTCAAGATGAATGGTCAATAATTTAACTCCAACTCAAAATCAACACTCATCGCAGAAAGAATCCAGCATCTCTACAATGTATACCAATCAGTATGTGCAATATACATGTTATAAAATATAACTTTTTTATATAAAGATTACTATACACAGGGAAAAAAGAAAAGCGATCAAAACAGATGTCCAAATTACTGATGTTAAAACATGCGAGGAGTTAAATGCAGCTACTATAAAAATGTACAGGGATAAATATGCTTGTTCAAAGATCTATGTTCAAGAATATTACATACTCATGAGAGTCAAAATTAATAAACAGAAAACCTCACCATAAAAATGAAAACTATATTTTAAACATGGAAATTCTAGATCTATTGAAAAAACTTTTTTAAAAATTTTAAAACTCACTGAATGTGATTAACAGCTAATCGGAAATAACAAAATGTGCACAACAAATAAACACACCACAGAATTTCACAAAACAAGCTCATGAAAAGGTGATCAACATTACTCCTCAGAAAATGGAAATTAAAATTATAGTAAGATAGCATTTCACACCTGCTGAAAAAGACTGACAATAATGAATGCTGGCAGGGGTGTGGAGCAACCAGGACTCTCACACTGCTAAGTGTAAGCAAAATGCTGCAACCCCTCTGGAAAGTTGTTGAGCAGCGTCTCATCAAATGAAACATATACATGCCATTATCACCAGCAATTCCACACCTGGACATGTATGTGCCCAGAAGAAGTGGCAACCGAGGTCCATACACAAAATTTCATAGTAGTTTCATTCGTAACACCCCAAAACTTTTTGAAAACTACACAAATGCCCATCGACAGGACAATGTGGCACATTCACATGGTTCACACAGTGGAATACTACTGTTTTTTAAACTACCAGCACGGGCATTAATATGGAGGAATCTCAAAAATACTGTTAAGCAAAAGTGAGCACATATTCCTTTTACGTAAACTAAAAGGAGACAGAAGTGATCCTTGGTGATAAAAATTACAAATGCAGCTGTTACAGTGGGGGTTGGGGTGACTGTGCGGAGATACAAAGAAACTTCCTGGAGTCCCACACCTTGACGGGAGTTTCGGTCACACAGGTCTACATATATGTCCAACTCATTTTTTTAAAACTATAGATCTATGGTTTCATTGTATATATAAGTTTTACTGCACTAAAAATAAAAAGCACCTCCCTACCCACAGACACCTTGTCTCATTATTCACAACCACGTCTCATAAGCTACCATTTAAGATGCAGCTCAGGATCAGAGGGGTTTCAGGACAAGGTTAAAGATGGGCTCTCACCGTGCAAATCCCTGTGGCAGTTCTCCAAGGCCGTAGAGTGGATAAAGGTATGGGCTTTTGCCGTATCTTGCCAAAGATTCGCTGTAAAGTTTAATCCTATTAATGGTTTCACAACATGGCTGATCTAAATAGCTAAACAAAAGGAAATGAACATTAGAAAAGCACTCTGGTTTGCATTCCTCTGCTCAATTTAAAATTGTTATCTGAAAGGATTTCAATTCAATCCTTCCATATTTTACTTATAAGGCTCTAACACTAAACTGAAGCTCAACTTCTTTTTTATAGTATAATATAGCTATGTATTTGTTTTGTTAGAATTTCCACTCTGCAGAATTGGGAAATTCAGTGACAATTCCAAGAAAAATACAAATCTAAAAACCAGAAGACTTACTCATCAGTTCTGTAAAGTGCCAGGGCATGACCAGTAAAATCTATAACATCTTGGCCCAAGTCAAATTTCTTATACACCTCTCGCATTGATGTCTTCTTAGGATCAATGCCCTCAAAAGTTCGAGGATCGTTCTCATCAAAGTTGGCGACATATACCAGGAATTTTCTGAATCGACGTTTTTCAAACAGCCCCATTAGGCCTAAAAAAGAAATTTTCAAAAAGACACACTCACAAAAGGACACTGAAGAAAAGTAAGTGTGAGAGCAAAGTCTAAATATCCCATGTTGCTATCTTAGGCTCTTACAATGCAATGTGCAATTTAAAATACAGGAGTTTTAAAATAAATGAACTTTCTTTCTTTCTTAACCATTTCTTTAATATAAACGACAGTTTCGTAACACTATGAAATACACTGTCATAATTATGTAGTCCCTAAACTGTCCGACTCTTTTGTGACCCCAGTGACTGTAGCCCCCTGGGCTCCTCTGTCCATGGGATTCTTCAGGAAAGAATATGGAGTGGGTAGCCATTTCCTCCTCTAGGGAATCTTCCCGACCCAGGGATAGAACTAGAGTCTCCTACATTGGTGGGTGGACTCTACCACTGAGACAACTGGGCTTCCCATAATTACAACAGATCAGCTATTAAGTCTTCAATTCTACAATTACAAGTAATTATAACCAATAATTAATTAAATATAACAACTTTAATTATATTAGGTACAAATACAACTGTGAAAAACTATTACTCATGAAGGCATCTATCTGAATGTTCTTTCCACAACTCTGATCTGTATTCCAACTGCCTAAAATTCAAAATGCTCATTTTTTTCTTTTTCTGTATGCTAAGATACACTCTGGCATTTAATGGAAAAGCAGCTTAGATACCAAGAACAAAGTGTCCTCAAAGAAATTTAGATGCTGGTTACGCTTCCAGTCACTTTAATGAAGTCCTAGATAGATAGGCAGCTCACTGCTTTTTACACTAAAAAAGAGGTGAGGAGAAAGCTATGAACCACCATGAAAGAAGCTTTCAGCTCCTCCTGCCAGTCAGGATTCCCACTGCTGTGAACAGCTGGTAGAAAGACAAGGTCAAAACAGAACAAAGTTTCCTGGGTCCCTCTCCTGCTGCCCCTTTCTTAAACCATACAGCTGCTTAAAAAAAACAACTGGAGCTTTACATAAAAATTCTTAACCATTTCTTTTATATCCACTGACGGTTGAATATTTTGATACTTTAAACATTTTCCCCCCAAGACAACAGTTGAAATCAACAAAATTGAAAATTAAAATGATCATGAGACGATTCATGACACCTGACTACATTTAACCTTTTTAATCAATACTTATATAACTTAGCTTTTAAATTAAAAAAAAGTGGACAGAATGCATACACAATAAAAAGCATAAAGCTAAAAAGAAATATTCTATTATGCTACTTAAGACACAAGTATAGCCATCAGGGGAAGGTGTGAGAGCCAAAGAAAACACAAGTCACCACGCCAACGCACTTACAACTCAGGAGTCACTCTGGTGGACGCGTCTGTTGGAACCTAGAGCTCTTACCAATAGCTCACTGTGGAGTTACCACATAGCATCTTTTAAAATAAAAATGAAAATCTACTGCTTCCTTCAGTTCCCCATTCTTTTCTTTTCTCTTCTTTCCTCTTGATTCCTCTCCCTGCCTCCTCCAAGCCTTGAGACTGACAGGAGCCTCTCCCAACACAAAGGAGCCTCTCTAAGCTGCTCCTCCAGTCCTTATGTCAGAACCAAATCCCTGTGTGATCACCAACATCTGAGAGACCTGAGGCTCTGAAAAGGTCGTAATTTAAAAGATTCATGTACTATTTTCTACAGTATAATTTTTATAACAGCTACTTCTATATGACGACACCTTTACTGGTCACCCTATTTAAAACAGCAGCCCCGCCCACACCCTCTCCTTTCATCTCCACCACCATCTGATACGCTTTTATATCCGATTATATTACCAGCTGAAATGCTTCTCCTTATCATGCACAGCCAGCCTCCCACTAACGGAAGCACAAACAGGAAAAGCACTTGTTTACTTTTTTCTCCTCTGCTGCCCCCTCCCTACCCCAGACCTTCTTAGATGGGTCCCCGCCATGTAACAAGTGCCCGATAAATATCCACTCCAAATAATTAATATCCAATGGGAGTGAATATAAAAGAAGTTGACATTCATATACTGGACACACAATATACAAAGAAAATACTCAAAGTATATGATAAAGGGACTACAAAAACTCTTTTTCACACTTAGTCCATTGAGTTGTTGTGCCTTCACTTCATTTCAAATAGCTTTACCTTCTTTCATGCACTTGCACATTGAGATTTATTTGCCAAAACAGACACCTGTGTCAAGACAAAAGCTACAAAAATCTAGAGCAGTTTCAGGAGGAGAAAAGGAAAAAGCATTCCAATTAACAGGTGTAAGATTTGACAAGAGAATTAAGAAATGAAGCAGAAGGAATGTCACAGGAAAAGCAGAGACACGGCATGCGATGCGGCGTTCCAATGGTGGACCTCAACAGCCTCACCCCAGGTTGCAGCTGGCCCCGCAGTGGGCATACCTACCACCACCAGGAGCCCCCGGTCACTCGGCTCTGTGCTGTCAAAGGTGCCCCCGACAAACAGATGCCTCACAGCAGAAGAGTGAGAACAAGCAAGCTAAAGATTCAACTGAGGACACAAGGTTTTGCTGGGCACATTTCAAAGCTATTCAGGAAAATGTCTCAAACTTTTCTAAGTATCTGTGTTCAACATTACTCTAGAGGCCAAATATCTTTCTCGTTTACTTGACTAAAATAACATTTGACCAATGAACAAATACTTATTGAAACCTTGAGGTTTTAGTTGGCATTATGACCTACCACAAGAACCAACATTATATACAGCTCCTTAAAAACCCAACAAAAACTTAGGCTTCTTGTTGTTGTTCAGTCGCTCAGTCCTGCCTGACTCTCTGCAACCCCATGGACTACAGCACGCGAGACTCCTCGTCCTCCATTATCTCCACTTAGGCTATGTTAATAAAAATATATTGGCCAAGGAAAGTAAAGGTTCCACTGAAACTGAGTCGGCATACAACATTTGAAGCATCAGGTCTGGTCTGGCTCAATTCTATCTTATCTATGGTAATCTTGGCAAGTCAGAATTTTCAAAGAAAAGTGGCCAAGAGACCTAGACAACACATTATATGAGAAACAACCACAGGCACTGGAAATGTGCAGCACAGAGAAAAAAAGAATTCGAGGGTGTGTGCCAGTCATTAAAATATCTGAGGAACTATATATTTATATACTACATGGACTTCCCTGGTGGCTTAGATGGTAAAGAATCTGCCTGCAATGTGGGAGACCTAGGTTCAATCCCTGGATCAGAAGATCCCCTGGAAAAGGACATGGCTACCTACTCCAGTATTCTGGCCTGGAGAATTCCATGGACAGAGGAGCCTGGCGTGCTACAGTCCATGGGGTCGTACAGTCCATGGGGTGCAACACAGAGGAAAAAGAGAATTAGAGGCTGAGTGGCAGCTGTTAAAGTATCTGAGAAGCTATATATTTACATACTACATAGTTCAGTGGTTAAGTGTGGGGTTCTTGAGTCAGACAAATGTGGCTTCAAACTATTCTCACTAGTCATGAGCTATGAGATTCATGGGCTCTTTCACACCTGTATACCTCAGTGTTCCCTCATGTACATGCCAAGAATAGCACATCTCAGAGGGCTGTCGTGAAAGGCTATGTACAATCAACTTAGACAATACACACAAATAATTGTGCACAAGTGCCTGTACATAATGTTAGCTATTATTTAAGTATAAAACAATGGTTTTATCTTTCTCTTGAACTTCCCACCCTCTACACATTTCCAATCCTGTTTATTCATCCTGCCCTGAACTGTCCTGCCTGTCATTCCACCTTCAAAATCCTACCCATCAGTACAAACAGCTGACAATAAGGCAGCAATTTAGCAAATATTCATAATAATGTATGTTAAAACAGGTAAATCCTACTTGTATGTAAATTAAACCTCAATAAATCTAACCTTAAAAATATATAGATTAAATACATTTGCTTTTTTTTTAAATTTTTTTCAAATTAAATAATGAGTGTTATTTCTCTTATAATTTAAAAAACGTGAACATTCTGTAATTCAGCTGTAGCCATTACTTCCAGGTGACTTCTTCATTAGGTTTCAATTCCCTTTTATATAACAGACTCTTGTTCCAGAAGGCAGTTAGCTTTTCGTCATTCTTCCTATCCAGATCATATCCAAGACAAATCCCACAGGGACAAGTACATGTACCCAGTGGTCACGCACAACCTGAAGTAAGTCCATCATGAATGCTGCGGCCTCGGAGCCAACAACGACCCCACGACCAAGGACAGCGGCGAGCGCAGCCACTTTGCGCTGGAGGAAGCAGTGGCCTCCGGACCCATTTGCTTATTTTTATAAAAAGAAACATGAGGGGAAAAAAAAAAAAAAGAAACATGAGGATAAGTCAGAAATAAGTAAAAATGACCACCTAACAAAGTGGAAAGAATGGAATGGCAAAGGTAAGAACAAGACTCTAAATATATCTTTTAATATAACTTTGACTTTCAAGTCATGTAACTGTTTTACATATTTGAAAATATTAAGTCAAAAGGGAAAAATAAAACTCAAAAGGTTAAATCCTTCAACTTTTTTTAAACTAAGGAGGTGGTTGAAGCTATTAATATAGGTTAAGAGGCTCAAGAGAGTGTAAAACTTTTAAATAAAAAAATCGTACCACAAACGGTGTTTAAAAGAATTTTCAAACTCTTGGACTCTGATTTCTATGAGGACACTTTATTTACATCAGATGCACATCACTGACAAGACTGATTTCCAACCCAGGCTCACAGCAAGGACTCCGTCCACTCAAGCAGGAGCTGCTGCTTCCCCACCACCTGTCACTCCCAATCCAGCCCCTATCCTTAGTGCTAGTTTCTACTTTCTAACTACAGTGTCTTTCAACACTTTAGGCCCAATATTTTCTCCCCTAATAGTAAGAAGTAAATAAATGGAGTTAGAGGAACTGCCAAAAAAATTCCTGGAGAATTAACTGGCACTTTTCCTGTTCTCCAAAATCAAACCTTTCCCTCCTCTGAACTCCTAGAGCACTTAGAAAATTTATCTGCCTTCAGTTATACACACTGATCCTTCCTCAAACTGCTCATTCCTCATGGCAACAAAATCACCTTAAAAGGAAGGAAGGTCCTTTCTAGGGGTGTTTGCTATTTAGTAAGACTCAGAACAGAAGACGTTAACTCGGAATAAAATCACTCCATCCTCATTGGGAACTCCTAGGAACAGAGATGCTGGAGAGTGGGCACAGTACCAGGGACCGGACATGGCCCCAGGACAGCAGGCGGGACAGAGGCACTGGCAGTCAGCGCAGACGGCGATCAGCTCACGGGCTCTGCAGCAGCCTACCAGGGTTCCTGTGCCTTCGTGCCTCTCACTTCCTACGTCATTTCAGGCCTGAGGTTTCTCACCTATAAACTGGAAACCCTACCTCACGAAGGCTTCGCAATTCAGTAAGAATGTGAAGCGTCTCCCACAGAACCTAGCACACGGGAAACTCCACGAAACAGCAATGCATCTGAATTATTCATCTGAAAAGAGACACTAGACCCAGGAAGGCCCAGCTTCACCAGCAACAAGCTCCCAGATAAAAGCTCTCCGAGGCGTCAGAGGGGGAGGCACTTTTGAACATCTTGTTTACGGACATATTGTCAACTGCCGAGAATAACGTCTGGCACATAACAGACATCCAATGACTATGTTCAGGGGGTGAGTGGGGGCATGGCCAATGCAGGGGACTTTGAATTTTATCCCTAAGATCCCTTTCCACTATAAAGTTTTAATATTCTGTGAATATAAAATTACTTACTAGATGCCAGGGCTTCTGCTTCAGTGGAAGGAACCTTGTAGATCTTTCCTCCCTTATAAACAAAGCTCCCTTCAGTCACTTTGAAATCCAGATAGCGAGTAACCTCCGTAAAAAGCAGCATCTTAACCAGCTGACCTGTAGGAGTCACATAATTCAAACTGTTACTTACATCTTACTACTTTCAAAAGTTAGAAGTAGTTTACTGATACTAATGGCTTTCCAATTTTTTCTTCGCATCATCCATTAGCTCCTACAAAAGTCCTCAAAGCCATTTCTAATAGGACAATCAGAATGCAGACGTATTGTTTGGCAAATTTAGCCTTTTTTTCAAATGTTACAACTTCAAGGTGAATAACTTTATCAACTCGCTTTTGTAAAAATTATACAATAATTATTAGAAGTATGAGGTTTAGAATTACAGTACTATTACAAATAGGTCTGGGTTTCTTTAAGGTTCCTACTGCATATTAAAGAGAGGCAACTCAGGCAAAGTATTCCAGGAATTTGTGTTTTTCAGTTTCTAAGTCAATTTATATTTATTAAAATGAACACTAGTTTTGGATCAAGAAAAATCTAGGATAAACCAAAAGAAATTTTAGTATACTAGAAGTAGTAAACTTCTTTGAGAAACCAAACAAAATTATTTTAAAACTTATTTGAAAGGATAAACATATAAGGACAATCCAAAAAACTTTTTTTAGAATAAAAAAGTAATGAGGAAACCTTTATGCAGTCAGATATTTCAATATACTGTAAATTAATTAGTCCATAAATCAGTATAAAACAGAGACACACATATAAGAATTTAATATATGATGACAGTTTCCTAATCAGAGTAGAAAAGATATTATGATGCTGAGGGACAACTGATCAATTTGAAAATAAATTTCTATCCCTACTTCTCAAATAACGGGGTAATAAAATAAATTTATTCATTCGGTAAAATAGATGAACTTATTTCTACAGTGGAAAAAAGAAACCATAATACCATTAGAAGTAGCTATCAGAATTTGCAATTTTAAAGATAGCCTTTCAAATCAAAACCAGTAACAGAATGATCAACCAATGACTTCATGAAAACTAAACGCTTTTGTACAGAAATAAAACACAAGAATTACATGTAAGGCCAATGACAAACTGGAAAAGATACTTTCTGCTGCTTCTGCTAAATCGCTTCAGTCGTGTCCGACTCTGTGCAACCCCATAGAAGGCAGCCTACCAGGCTCCCCCGTCCCTGGGATTCTCCAGGCAAGAACACTGGAGTGGGTTGCCATTTCCTTCTCTAATGCATGAAAGCGAAAAGTGAAAGTGAAGTCGCTCAATCATGTCCGGCTCTTCGTGACCCCATGGACTGCAGCCTACCAGGCTCCTCCATCCAGGGGATTTTCCAGGCAAGAGTACTGTAGTGGGATGCCACTGCCTTTTCTGAAGATACTTTCAACATACTTTAAAAGGGCATTTAACAGCCTTTATAATGAGCTATTTTACATTAATAAAGAAAAACACAAAAATGTCTACAGAAAAATGTTAAAAGCAGAAAGCAATAAAGGGCATGAAAGCCAATGAACTAGAAATTTCACCCTCCAGTAAGCAGATATATATTAAAATTCCATTATTCCATCTTTTAGTATGACAAAATTCACAAAACCTAAAATGAATCATATCTGGGCATGGTAAAGGTATTGGGGAAGCGGCACAGTTTACCGGCGAAAGTAAAATCTGGCAATATAAAGGAAATGTCTTAAAGAGCCCTGCCTGAATCCCCATGCTGTACTTCCTGGAGTGGACAATGAGACTTATCTCTTCCACCACCCCACCCCACCCCACTTCCATCCCTCCCTCCCTCCCTCCCTCTCTCTCAAACATTCACAGTATAATGACTGAAAAAGATGTTACCTGGGAGGTGGGGGGGGGGGGGAACTGGTAGATTATACACCAAAATATTAACCATGTTTCAAGATGGTAAGATTTTGGTTATGCAAATTTTATTTCCTTTCTGCTCATCTGTGTTTTCTAATTTTAATTATTTAAGTAATAAACTTTTTGTATTTACAATTAACCTCAAGAAAATTCACTTATTTAAATCCAGGATTAAATTCAAATAAGATCTTTCCACTGAAACAAACTATAGAACACAAATTCCAAGGGGGAAGGGGCGGCGCAAACATTTTCACGGGACACAGACTACAATTTAGTTTTTCAAGCTCGTAGAAAAAGATGCTAAAACCACAGCAATTTATAGATACTTAGCTGCTCTAATTGAAAATATCAACAATCAAAATGAAAAAATAACAGTGAAAGCCTACAAACTAGAAAAATATTAAAATGGATGTTTCTGAAGGCCCAGTTATCTAAGATTGTCACCAAGTATCAAGAGGAAGTCTGTTACAAACACAATTTTGACGTGTATGATGCCAGAGCATAATTTTGTTTCTCCAAAACAAATTACTGATAAGTCAGTGCCTCCTCCCTCCATTCTTAACGTACTGACCCTTGAAGCCTTTAACGGACCCTATTACTCACCATACTGTTCCATTCAACAAAATCCACTTCCACCTACTCGGCATAATACTCTATTAAGAGTCAACGACTACTTTCTACTTTCAAATCGGAGTCAATGTCCTGTTACAAAGTTAAGTTGGAATTCTTTACCATTTGCCATAAGGAACTTGGGGATTAAGTCAACATTCCAGTCTCTTCCTCTGCCCATGGATGCTGGTGGAGCTCCGGGTATCTTAAATCTTTTGTATAACTAAAACCAAAACAAAAACACCCATAATGTGACAAAATTTAACTTTCATTATGCAACTACTTTTGATGAAGTGATTCTGATATAGCAAAATACCACCAACATGAGGTAAAGGACAACAAGGGCATTTCATTTTTACTCAGGCCACTTTGCAATATTCTAACACATCCACAAATTAAATACATTACTAAACTAATAAATGGTAAAATAAACATCGCAGAGGTGGTGTGTGTCTGCTCTTTACTAGCAAGAATGCAGAACAAACTGTTACTGAAGTACTAATTCTGCAAAGTTTGAGACTCTAGATAAAAAGCAGCTTGCAACTTAAAATTTAATATTCACTCAAACTCATGAATCCTATTGCTAAGGTGGAACAAAATAAACAAAGTTTGTATATATTCATTCAATAAAAACCCCAAGTGAGGGCCGCGGGGGGGACCCAAGTTCTCACATATATTACAAAAGAGGACAACTCAATCAAAAAATGGACAGAGGATAAGAACAGACATTTCTCCAAAAACATACAGATGGCCAAAATGCACATGATAAGATGTTCAACAACCAGAGAAATGCAAATCAAAACTGCATGAGGTATCATCTCACACTGGTCAGAATGGCCATTATCAGTAAGTCTACAAACAATAAATGCTGGAGAGGGTGTGGAGAAAAGGGATTCCTCCTACACTGCTGGGAGGAATGTAAATTGGTAAGGCCACTATGGAGAACAGTATGGAAGTTCCTTAAAAAACTAAAAATAACTACCATAAGGTTCAGCAATCCCATTCCTGCCCTTTCTAAATACAGCTTGTACATCTGAAGTTCTAGATTCTCATACTATTGAAGCATAGAAAAACGCGGTTAGAAAGAATACATTCACCCCAAAGTTCCTTATACCATGACTTACAATAGCCAGGACATGGAAACAAATGTCCATCGACAGAGGAAAGGATAAAGAAGATGCTTTACATATACATGATGGAGTATTATGCAGCCATAAAAAATGTTGTTGTTAATTGTTCAGTCCTTAAGTCATATCTGACTCTGCAACCCTATGAACTGCAGTAAGCCAGGCTTCCCTGTTCTTCACTATCTCCCAGAGTTTGCTCAAACTCATGTCCAATGAGTAAGGGATGCTACTGAACCATCTCATATTCTGCCACCTGCTTCTGCTCTTGCCCTCCATCTTTTCCAGCATCAGGGTCTTTTCCAACGAGCCAGCTCTTCATCAGGTGGCCAAAGTGGCTTCATCAGGAGCTTCAGCTTCAGCATCCGTTCTTTCAGATTTCCTTTAGGATTACTGGTTTGATCTCCCTGCTGTCCAAAGGACTCTCTAGCATCACAATTCAAAAAGCATCAATTCTTTGGTACTCAGCCTTCTTTATAGTCCAACTCTCACATCCATACATGACTACTGGAAAAACCATAGCTTTGACTATAAGGTCCTTTATCAGCAAAGTGATGGCTCTGATTTTAATATGCTGTCTAGGTTCATCATAGCTTTTCTTCCAAGGAGCAAGTATCTTAATTTTGTGGCTGCAGTCACTGTCCCCAGTGATTTTGGAGCTCAAGAAAATAAAATCTGTCATTATTTCCACTTTTTCCCCATCTGTTTGCCATGAAGTTAGGACCAGATGCCATGACCTCAGTTTCTGCATGTTGAGTATTAAGTCAGCTTTTTCATTCTCCTCTTTCACCTTCATCAAGAGGTTCTTTAGGGCCTCTCTGCTCTCTGCCATCAAAGTGATGTCATCTGTGTATCTAAGGTTATTGATATTTCTCCCAGCAATCTTGATTCCAGCTTGTGCTTCATCTAGCCCCACATTTTGCATGATGTACTCTGCACATAAGTTAAATAAGGTGGGTGATAACACACAGCCTTGATGTACTCCTTTCCCAATTTGGAATGTTGTTCTGTGTCCAGTTCTAACTGTTGTTTCTTGTCCTGCATACAGGTTTCTCAGGAGGCAGGTAAAGTGGTCTGGTATTCCCATCTCTAAGAATTTTCCACAGTTTGTTGCAAAGCACACAGTCAAAGGTTTGAGCATAGTCAAGGAAGCAGAAATAGATATTTTTCTGGAATTCTCTTGCTTTTTCTATGATCCAATGGATGTTTGCGATTTGATCTCTGGTTTCTCTGCCTTTTCTAAATCCAGCTCTTGATTCTCATACTATTGAAGCATAGCTTGAAGGATTTTGAGCATTACCTTGCTAGCATGTGAAATGAGGGCAATTATACAGTAGTTTGAATATTCTTTGTCATTGCCTTTCATTGGGACTGGACTGAAAACTGACCTTTTCCAGTCCCGCAACCACTGCTAAGTTTTCCAAATTGCTGGCATACCGAGTGCAGCATTTTAACAGCATCATCTTTTAGGATTTTAAATAGCTCAGCTGAAATTTAATGAAATTTGCAACAACATGGGATCAGCCAAAAAATAAATATGAAAAAGAATGTGTGCACATGGATATATACATATGTGTAACTGAATCACTCTGCTGTACAGCATAACTTAACACAACATTGTAAATCAACTATATTTCAATAAAATAAAAGGGCACTAAGCTTTGGAGTCATATAACCTGGGTTCTCTCAGCCCATCTCTGTGATTGAAAGCCCACAGAAACTATCTGCCATCCGAAAAAACAGGGATAAAATCTTTGAGTGGCTGTGATCAGCACTGGTGTGGCCCCCAAGCACCCCATCCAGTCTACACTCTATTACCTCCAAGGGACAACCGGTACCTGCTCCGAATGGCAACAGAGGTGACTATGAAACATTTCTTCTAAAAGCCCCAAATGAGGAGCTCCCCAAAATTAAGATGCTACAGATAATCTATTTAAAAAAACAGAACCGAAACCATTCATAAAAAGTAGAGATTCACAAGGAAAAGACTCGAAGCACAAAAGGCACCTTCATCCCCTCTAGTACTTACATCTTCCAGCGGTGTTATAGATGCACTCTCTCCTCCATAATACGGGTTTCTATCCATGTGAAGAACTTTCTTGCCATTCACTGACATTATACCTGACAGGATACATTCCTACAGGGAAAGCATAAACATCTTCAAAGGAAGGAAAAGTGCTATAGCATGTTTCAAACACAATTTTTTTAATAAGCCTGTCATTAAACATTCTTTTAGTAATTAATGCTTTTTGTACAGGCAATGTATGATGTAACTTTAAGGACAAACCCCTAAAACCACCAGAGTTCAAAGTGTGGTCAGTGGACTCCTCTGGGTCCCAAGGTTAAAACTATGTTCTTAACAACACTAAGACATTATTCATTTTTTCCCACTGTGTTACATTTGCAAGAGCAACGGTGGATAAAATGAAGGCAGTGGCTCCAACTGCACTAGTCATTATATTCTTCACCACAAGACACTCATAGTTTAAAAAAAACAAGGTCTGTTTCACTTAAAACTATCCTTGATGAAGCATAAAAAGTCACCTCTCTTAACACCCTCAAACACCCATCTTTTAAATATCCTGTGTAGCAAAATGGGAAGTATATATAAAGCAATGCTGGGTCTAGGAAAGCCTTTTGGGTGACTAACTCATAAGCTGAACTAGCTATGTTTTTCATGGATCACCATTTTTACTTGGACAAGTAACTGACTGACAAACTATGCTTACTCAGACTTAAGTACTGGGCAGACATTTTCACAAAAATGAATGTCAAGGAAAATTAACTGATAGTGTTTGCTGCCAATAACAAAAGCCAAAAATCTTTATTGAAAATTTGAATTTTAGGAAACTTATATCCATACCACACGCACGTCAGAGCCTTTCAGACAACATCAGTGACACTGCATGCATCCATGCTAAGTCACTTCAGCCGTGTCTGACTCTTTGCGACCCCACGGACTGTAGCCCACAAAGCTCCTCTGTCCATGGGATTCTCCAGGCAAGAATGCTGGAGTGGGTTGCCATGCCCTTCTTCAGGGTCAGTGACATTAACAAATATGAGTTTTTGATATTGCATAATGAAATGTGTCAACAATCCAGAAGATCTGCAACTTAGTAAACTAGTACTTCCCAAGTGACCAATGATGTTACAAAATCATACAGTGGGCTAATTCAAAGTTCAAGCTAGATTAATGTATTTTAATCTAATAGAGTATACAATGTTCAGTGATGTGGTTTCAAATTTCATATTGCAAATTAATCTTTAAAAAAACTTGCCACTTGTGTTTTGGTATAAATCAAAGCACAGCCACAACAATCTGAAAGGCTATTAAAATACTCCTCCTCCTTCCAACTACACATCTGTCTAAAGCCTGATTTTGTTCATGTGTGTGAATGCTTAAGGCACTTCTGTCATGTCAGACTCTTTGTGACCCCACGGACTATAGCCCACCAGGCTCCTCTGTCCATGGGATTCTCCAAGCAAGAATACTGAAGTGGGTTGCCATGCCCTCCTCCAGGGGATCTTCCTGACCCAGGGACTGAACCTGTGTCTCCCTGCACTGCAGGCAGATTCTTTACCACTGAGCCACCAGGGAGGCCAAATTTTCTTCATATACTTTAGCTAAGACAAAAACCATGAAAGACTGAACGCTGAAGCAGGTAAGGCATTTTTTTGTTTTAGAAAACAGTTATACTTCAAAATATTGTTTTTCACATTAACATATAGAGTTTATCTTTGTTACCTTTAAGTGAATTAATAAAAAATTTTTAACTTCTCAGCACTGATTTCTAATAGCATAAATATTGAGAGATACTCTTACAAACAAAAGCTCATCAGGGTCCTCAATTTTTAAGAGGAAGTAGATCCTGAGACCAAGAATTTGAAAACTAGAGCCCTAAATGAAGCATCCAGGAACCATCCAATTGATTAAACGATCACTCTCAGAAAAAAAGGTAAATAAAGAATGAGTATACTGAGACATATTAAATCAAGATGGGGAGAGAGGTTAAGAAAGAATCCAATTAATGAGAAGAAACAGAGACGGGATATACATTCACTCAAAACCATTATACCAGAGTTTAGGTGATAATAACTTTTTTTTTTTTTAAAGGACAAAGGTAATCCCCTGTAACTTTATAAATCCTAGTGCTTCTCAAATTTATCCAAGACTCCACACACAGGGAACAATCTCTTCCCTCTAAAAGCCTGACTCTGAAATCTTTATCTTAAAAAATTCATACACATTTCAAATTTTCCTCCATAATGTACTATTCATTTTAATATTTTTAAATATTTTAAATTAGTTACTATCAGGTTCAAATTTTACTCCAGGAGGGTGCATCTTTTTATATTTGGATCAAGAAACAACACATTTTGAGTACCCCAGTAGGCCACCTCTAGCCACAATCACTTCTCAGCCTCAGCCACGCTCATGACTTTTAAGAGCAAAGATTTGTTTTTCCAGAGTTTCTGAACTCTGAATAAATGGAATCTTGTAGTATACAACTTTTAGTCAACATCCATGATTTACTTGCAGTCTAAATTTTCTTACTCTTGCTATACAGCAGGGGTCCCCAAATATAGGAGCCAAATCCAGTCTGCAGGCTGTATTTATAACTGAAGTCTTCCTTATACCCGCGGCCATTCCTTTACACATCGGTTGCTTTCAGTGTACCACAACAGCACTGTAGTGTCGAAAACCACAGGGCCTGACAACCTACAATCTGACTTTGTGGACTTACACAGGTTTGCCTAACTCCACCAGCAGAGGATCTCACAGCGAGCTCCTGGCTTGGTCATCACCCCTGAATTTGTTAGAAATGTAAATCTGAAGTAGATTCTAAAAGTTTACTTTGCACCCACATCACCCTGACGCTTGTTAAAAGACTGCAAGACTCCCCACCCCCACAGAGCTTCTGAGCCAGCAGGTCCTCATGGAGCCTGAGAATCTGCATTTCTCACCAGCTCCCAGGTAACGTTAATACCCCTGCTCCAGGATCAATTTCAAGAATCCCGAGGAAAGCAGTGCTGCTCAAACTTTATTATCAAACACCCAGGGATCATGTTAAACTATAGACTTTGAATCCATGTATCTCGGGTGAGGCCTAACCTTCTGCATTTCTAGTAAGTTCTCAGGGTTTGCAGCATGGACCACACTACAGTAACAAAGTCATAGGAATCTACTGAATGACTACTCCTTACAGATATGCCACACTTACTCATCCATGCTACTACTGATGGACACTGGGATAGTTTCCAGTTTGGGGCTGTTACAAATAATGCTCTATCAACATTCTCAGTGTGTCTTTCTTACATGCATGCACTTGTTGGATATTTATCAAGGAGAGTAAAAATACTGCCAAACAGTTTTTCAAAATGGTTCTACCAATTTATACTTGTGCAAACAACACATGAAAGTTCCTGTTGTTTCATATCTTGCCCAACACTTGTGTTAAGTGTCTATTCATATTATTTGCTCATTTTTAAAATGGGCTCTTTTTTACTGTTATACAAAAATTCCTTATATACTCTAGATATTTTTAAATGCTTTAGTGGCTACATGTACTGCAGATATCTTCATCCACAGATTGACTTTTAACTTGATAAACAGAACTGAAGGTATTTTAACTGTAAAATTTAACTCCAGTATTATCCAAAGCAAGTCCCTTGCTTAAAAATCAAAAGAAGCAATAACATGTGATTCAACGTATTATATGAAAGTAGATGTAATATTTACAATCTCAGAAACAGATAATAGCATCAACAGAGGAAAACCAAATACTCATGTTTCCAGTCGACAAAAGCAGACTTCATGGTTCAACTTTCAGAAGCAAGATCACAGCAGCAACTTTGAGTGTTGCAGAGCTTCTATATATAACTTTTCACACTCCACTGCAAGTAAGCATGCCCCACTCCCTGGAACATGGCTCTAAAACAACCTCCGGAGACTGAGGCCTAATAAAGGACCCAATAATATAAAGATTCCACAGTCCAAAGAGCTGATACTAATTACCTTTAAAGAGCCTTGGAGCAAACACGATAAAAGCTGATTAATAAATTCGCAGGTTCACTGATTCTACTGAACTATCAATAAAAGACTGCTTCACACTGCCCAGAGAATACATAGTAGCACGACTGTGATACTTCAAACTTTACAACATGAAGTCATTAACTCACTGATAAAACATGAATCGTATCTGAGTACAGGGTATATATTAATGATCCCAAAACTTTAATACCCCGCTCCAGTCCTCTTGCCTGGAGAATCCCATGGACGGAGGAGCCTGGGAGGCTGCAGTCCATGGGGTCGCTAAGAGTTGGACACGACTGAGCGACTTCACTTTCACTTTTCACTTTCATGCATTGGAGAAGGAAATGGCAAACCACTCCAGTGTTCTTGCCTGGAGAATCCCAGGGACGGGGGGAGGCTCGTGGGCTGCCGTCTATGGGGTCGCACAGAGTCGGACGTGACTGAAGCGACTTAGCAGCATCAGTACGTTAACAATTCAAAATTAAAATTCACTACTACCACCTGGTGAATACAGAATAACAAGCAAAGTACAAAGTCAGAGAAACTACTCCAAATGAATTTCCTTTTTTCACACTAGAAAACCAGGACCATTCAACATCTATGTCAAGAATACTGATAACTTTTACCAGGAAACACATATGAATGGATGTTAACCAACACAGTTTTAAAACTAAAATGCTCCACATTTAATTTCAAACTCACCCAAAAGTGACCTGAAAAGTGAACGTGAAAGTTGCTCAGTCGTGTCCAACTCTTTGCGACCCCATGAACTATACACAGTCCATGAAATTCTCCAGGCCAGAATACTGGAGTGGGTAGCCTTTCCCTTCTCCAGGGGATCTTCCCCACTCAGGGATCGAACCAGGAGAATATACAGAGACTCAACCAAAATAATCAGAACTAAAAACCATCTTCAGAATCCAAGTTTTTGTTTTCTCGGTTTATTTATTTTTTGCTATTATGCCTTGTTTATCTTTTACTTCTAGGGCTGAGAGCATGTCAGGTACTCAATATGCATAAGTGAATGAATGAATGCATGCATGCACTAATGAGATGCACTAGGTAATCTCAAGCAATCTCAGGCAGGTCATTCACCGAACTGGGCTCAGGCCCAGAATCCAAGTTCTTTATGATAATGGCATCTTCATGCTGTCCTACGAAAAGAAGTAACCAGATTAAACAAAATGGTTAAAGTTCAGCTGCAGCAAAATTCTAGTCTCTGTAGATGTGTGGGTGTGGTAATGGTCAGGAAGAACCAATTAGCTATACTGCACCCAACCCCTGACCCCGGCCGCTTCCTACTTAAGGGCAACATAGGCTTGAAGAGAGCCAGACACTCTAAATTCTCCTGCATTTTAAATTTCTGGTATAATTAAAGCAGAAAAAAAAAAAATAGAAAGTAAAACCACACAAAAATGTGATCCGGAAAACAAGGTACCTAACAACTCATGTTAAAGAAAAGTGCCTTTTGAAAGCTACTTGTCTAGAAATATGAGAAAAATATACTAACCAGAAAACTTAAATCAGTTCACCTCAGCGGTATGTATCTTACAGCAATAACATAATAAAAATGAATGCCAGTGTTCAACAGAATGTTTCTTCAAATGTTTGTCAAAAGTCAATTTATCTTGAAATTTGGTTCTAATTATATCATTCCTGCTCAAATCCTCTCTTACTGGCTAGAAGATGAAATTCAAACTTCTGAGCCTGTCTTCAACATCCTTGGTGACATGCCTTCTTCCCAACTCCCTCATCCCCTAAACATAGGTTCTCTTCTAATACTGACTTACACTGCTCTCTCTGCCTAGAAAAATCATTCCTTGTGTTCAAAGCTTACCAGTATTTTTTAATCTTTTCCAGTATTGATCTCATTGATTTATAGCACTGTAAAGATGTAAAGCATAATGCTTTGAATTACAAACATCTTGAATATCACAGTAGTTTAGTGAACATCCATCACCTCATGTAGATACATCAAACAGAAAAACATGTTTCCTTGTGATTAGAATACTTAAAGATTTACTCTAACAGCTTTCACTTATAATGTACAGCAGTGGTCTCTTTATCATGTTACACATTACATCCCTAGTACTTAATTATCTTATAACTTAAGTTTGTACCTTATGATTACCTTCATCTAAACCCCCTCCCCTACCCTGCTTATTATGTTTTAAAGCCAACTTAAATACCTCCTTCTTTATGAAAGTTTTTGATTCCAGTATCAGAATTCCCCCTGAGAATTGAACTCTCTTAACAACACTTTCTCACATTAACTCGTATTATAGCTACCCCTCGTATGACAAGAAGCTACTCACAGACAGGTGTGTTTGCCTTTATACTGACCATAAACGAGCACAATGGCCATAGACATGTGAGCCACAGGTTTACCTAGTGGTCTTTCCAACCAACGTCTCACTACTACCTCAAAATGCTGATGTATGTCTGATTTACTTCTACTCTACTGGACCAGTATACTTGAGGCTGATTTAAAATACAGACTGCCTACACAGTATTTATACCTTTCAAAAATAAGACAACTGCATATATTGGTTCTGTGATCACTACTGCACTGGACAAAATGTCCTTTGTCCACAGAACTCTAATAGCAACGGCAAAGATTTTCAAGGAGCAAATACAAAAGGCAATTCAAGATTTTTTTAAAATCAGGTACAAAACCTCTTCGGCGTCACAAATTTTAATACAGAGAAAAGAGGAAAAGTATGTCTGGGATGTAAAACAACGTTTTAAACAAATAATGCTGAGAATAACCTGGTTAGAGATCACTAAAGTGTCTTTTTTGATTCACAGCTCCTTACGAAAACTACCATGCAGAAAAAAACACAAAATACCGCTGGGAAGCACAAGCAGCTGTGGAGCTAGCCGCCCTTGTTTTATTATGTATTACTATTTCTAAGACTAAGCACACAATTTCTAAGATTCATGAATTCATTGCCAAGGCCAAAGTCAATCAGATACAGCAAATCAGTGGTCAGAGGATGTCCATGGTCCCCAGTCTACTCATCAAAGTAAGCAAAGAGGGAAAAAAGGAAAAGTAGACTGTAGAACTACCTACCAAAGCCCAGCCGCCTAAGAGGACTTAGTAAGAAGGCCAAAGTTCCCAAAGAGCTCAGGAGGCCTCAATGGCTCCATTGTGTTACAGCAGTACTCAGTAATTAACCCTTCCTTTGTGAAATCTTGTTATCAGGTGTTCATTACATTCCTTAGTCTGTTAAGGAAGCTGTGATATCATTTGAAAGCTTTTTTCTAAAAATTATGGTTCTTTTGATTAATCTTTAATCCCCAGATCAATTCAACTTTTCCACTGTGCTGTCTTTAAACTGCTTCGGCTCATTGGGGAAAGTGGTGTTTCCCAACTATGTTTTATGGACTCTGGTTCTGAAAAGGCGCTTCTATGATTCAGTACATTTAAAAATACATTCCTCACTTACTATACCTCCAAAAAATGTTAGGGGTCTTTAAAGGGAAAACCATCAATTCCTTAAAATATTCAACTATATAGAACATTGCACTTCTCATAGACAGAATGAATATTTTGCTCTAGTTTATAGCAAACTGTTTTAACCCTTCTTTAAAGTTACTATCAATATTGGTGCACTAATATGACCGTATTTTAGACATAATAATCCATAAAAAGCAATGGCCACATTAGAAAAGAGAAACCCCAAAACTTCCTTACACTTTAAAAATAACAAGTTAATTGCACTAAAATTAACACACAAGAATCACGTAATATTTGGTATCCATAACTGACAACATATGCCTGTTTTCAGGTTCTTAAATCTCAGGCACTAAATATTTGTAAGTTAAAAATTAAGTAAATGGTATGTTGATATCAAATATTCAAATTATAAATTGAGGGTTTTTAACGTTGGTGGTCTCAAGCAATCGAAGTTCTCCTATCAATAAAAATGAGGGTAAAAGATTTACCATTATTAAAAGCATCCCATCATCACTACCACCAACGCCTGTAATACAACAGTAATGATATGATTGCTCCGAATTGATATAATTCCTAAAGAATATCTCGAAACAACACTCTAGGAAGGTTCACAGGAAATAGTTATCACAGCTATACAAATGACAGCAGAAATTGCTCTGATTTGTAAGTATGCACCTACCATTCATCAAAAAGGTCACAATTAATCCAAATGAAAATGTAAATAAGGTGCAACTTGGTTGTTACAGAGTTAAGACTGCCCGCTTTGATACAAAGTGATCCTTCTGAGCTAGGCATGTAGAAACCAGCATGAGAGGAAAAAAAGGAAAGGGGGAAAAAAAAAAAGAAAGAAACCTGCATGAGGAAGGATATGCATTCATTTGCCTATGTTTAACTGACCTAATCAAGAGCAAATCTGAAAGACCAGCAATAACGGCAGTAACACAGTGGAACTAACTGGCTCTAACAAAAGGCTGGTAGCAACAGTGCCCATTCCAACGGGCAAACTAAACTACTAAGCTCAGCTCAGAATCCCAATTAAGCACTTCGGAAACGGAAAGAAAAAAAAAACCCAATCCTGCAGTGGGTAGGCCTACTCATCATCCACCAGCCCACCAAAGAAATTCAACCCAATATCTCACATTCCATCATTCTCATCTATTTTGTACAATTTCCCAGCCAGTCCCGTCTTTTTCTGGACTGGTCAAACATAGTGAAGCATTCAGAAATGAGTATTACCCAACAAGCATCATAAATCACCATAAACAGAAAATAACATGCCAGCAAAGTATCACTGTAAGTTTCCAACAATTTTTTCCTAAGAATATTAGCCAAATGCAAGTTTCAGTTTTCTCTTGTCCAGAGAAATCTAAAATAGTTATTCTGGAATGCTACCTGAAAAAAAATTTTAAATCTTGAGAGATTACAATGCATTTCAACACATTTACATCAAATGACTCAGGACTTTGAGATCAGTTCATATGGAAAACACAAGATCAAAATCAGGGTTCATCTTCTAAAACGAAGCAGCCAGCCCCATGTCAGAATTTCAAATTTTCAAAAAACTTTTGATAAATGGAAACGGTCCTGTCTTCAAACAGAATTCTTTTGCAAGATGAGCTATCTTCATTTTCTTTTTAAAAGCACAGAAAAGAAGTACAACTCCTGCCTGCGTTATCTGCGGAATATCACCTGAAGTCCTCTGAGCAGACAGCTAGGAAAATACATTTACCACGGTGACAGGAACACCTGGCCTCTAGCAACCAACCAACTCATCATCAATTCCTTTTCTCAGGGGAAAAGGTTCAGAAGCGCTGAGGCGGTCAAGGACAGACCACACATAAGGCTGGCGAAAGCCAGGTGAGACCCATTTGGAGGAAAAATCATTTCCAATCCCATGGTCGTTCAAGTGAGATTGGGAGGGTGGTTACACAGGAATGGACAATGCTTCTCACCTGGGGTGGGGGAGGAGGCTAAGAAAACCAGTTTTCTCAAAAAAAAAAAAAAAAATTTAAGTTCACGGACCTGAATTACCTACCCAACAGCGGTTACCTGTGACTGGTCACCGAAACTGACTAGCAGCGGGGCCTGGAAGCTGAGAAGGAAACACCACCGGGCTAGGCTTCACCCTCCCCCACTCCTTTCCGTCTCCAGGCGCGAGAGGCCCTCGACCAACAAGGGAGGCGCAGCGACGCCGCAACCGGGGCTTTCTCGGCCTTGCCCTCCCCAGAGACCCTTGCTCGGCCGCCCCAACCGGTCCAGACACCTGCCCGGGCCGGGCTTTTGCACACCGCGGTGTCCCCTCCCCGCAGGCCCGGCTGCAGGCCCGGCCTGCCCGGAGAGATCCCGCCCGCCCCGGGAAGAGACCCCCGGCCTCGCGGCGCGGGGGGCGGGGAGAACAGGGCGAGCAGGGCCTGCGGCCGGCCCCCTCCCGGCCCCAGGCCGCCGCCCCTCCTCACCGTCAGGCCAGTGCCCAGCACGATCACGTCGTACTCCTCATTCATGGCGGGGCCGGGCGCGGACGGAGACCCAGAGAAGGCTCAGAGCTCTAGGGGTCTGGGGCTACGGCTGCCCCGAGGAGGAGGCGGACGGCGGGGCGAGCACTCAGGCCAGAAGGGGCACGAGGGAAAACGGAAGCGGAGGCAGAGACTACACGCAGCTGTGGATCGGGGAGCCGGCCGTCACCTCAGACGGGAAGAGAAGAACGGGGCGGGGAGGGTAGGGAAGGCTGCGAGGGAGAGAGAGGCGGGCTGCGACCGCGGCCTCCGCAGCCGGGGCGAGGCCGGGAGGAAGCCGTCGATCACGCCCTTCCCGCTCGCTCATTGGCTACGTCTCCGTCGCCCACCCGACCCGCTTCCTCTCCCACCTCTCGCGAGAAAAGGGCGGGCCGAGGCCCTGGTGGATTTCGGATCCGTTCCCAAAGCGCTGCCGCCTTGGTTGGGGGCGGCAGGGGCGGCCGCGCGCGGGCCTTCGAGGGCGGGGCGGGGTTGAGCTTGTGGCCGGGGGCCGCTGTCCGGTTCTTCACTCTCGCTCCCCATCGGGCGCCGGGGCGCAGTCGGCCCCGCGCCCGCAGCTGCCCTTGGACTTTGGGCCCGCCGCGACCACGTGGCTGGGGCTGGCCGCCCCCGCCCCCGGGACCGCGGGCGGCCTCCCGCAGCCCGGCACACCAGGAGATGACGCCATCCGGCCCGATTCCGGCTGCGGTTCGGCCCTCTGCGCGCCTAGCTGGTCCTCTGCAACTTGTCTTGCTTTTCTTTTTATCCTACCTCCATTTCCTGAAGGAAACAAGGACCCAATGAATTTTAAGGAGTTCAGAAATCACTTTGTTTTTTAACTTCCCTCCCAATGTCATTCTTGCCTGATGCATTGCCCCATGTGCAGCCTTAGGAAATAAGAATTAAAAAAAAAAACAAACTCTACTTTTGAAAAGGAAACTTTAGCATAAAAGGGAAGGGCAGATTTGATGGGAAGCAGGTCTGCGCCTACTGAGAGCTATAGTCTAAACCAGCTGTAAAGATAGCTGACCAGCACGTGAATGGATTTAGGCCACAGAGTGTAGGAAAAGAAAAAGATTCCCTGTTTTTTGCCTTCCATATCCGAGCCGGCCCAGCCCTGCAAACACACGCTTTTTCAGGTTTCTATCTCCAGCCCTGGTGGCTTATGTTCTCAACCGAAGAGAGCAGATCTGGTGTTTTCAGCCTGAGTATGCAGACAAAAGAGTTGGTGTTGCCTTGAAGATTTATTCTCAAATAAGAGCTGTTTAAAGTGAATCTTGGGAGACAGACCTACCTTCCTTCACGTTTAAATTACTCTGATTCATGACAGAATGCAAGTTTTTTACAATGTTTCTTCATCCCTACATAGAGTTTAAGAGGGTATATTATATAAGACAATGGGCCTTTTGCAGGGAGGGGAGAAGAAAACTCTTTAAATGTACATCAGTCTTAACTGGATTTGTATACGTTAGTGGCTAAATGAATTTCTGTTGTTGACTAGGTCTCTTTGTGACCCCAGGGACTGCAGCACTCCAGGCTCCTGTGTCACTATCTCCTAGAGTTTGCTTAAATTCATCTCCAAAATGAATTTTTACAAGTAGACAAAAGTCAAGTGCAAAGTTACTAGACTATTGAACAGATTGTATAACCATGTTAACTGACTTTGGTTAAACAGGTGATGCCTTAAGAAAGTCCTGCTGTTGCTAAGTAATCCAGTGCCATATATATCTAACATGTTTACAAACAACAGAAATACATGTCTTACAGTTCTGGAATCTAGAAAACATAAGGTCAAATTTGTCTGTTGAGGACAAACTTCCTGGTTCACCGTGTCTTTTCACTGTGCCCTCACACTGGGAAGGAGACAGGGATCTCTCTGGGGCTGCTTTTATCAGTCGGTAAAGAATCTGCCTGCAATGCAGGAGACCTGAGTTGGATTCCTGAGTTAGGAAGATCCTCTGGAGAAGGAAATGGCAATCCACACCAGTATTCTCACCTGGAGAAGCCCATGTTCAGAGGAAGCTGGCGGACTCCAGTCCATGCGGTCGCAAGAGTCGGACACAACTGAGCGACTAAACCACCACCGCCACCATGTTTTTGAACTGACCAAAAATATTGACTCATTAAAAAATTCATTTTAAAAAAAGAAAGTGAAGTCGCTCAGTCGTGTCTGACTCTGCGACCCCGTGGACTGTAGCCCGCCAGGCTCCTCTGTCCATGGGATTCACCCGGCAAGAATACTGGAGTAGGTTGCCATTTCCTTCTCCAGGGCATCTTCCTAACCCAGGGATCAAACCCCTGGTCTCCTGCATTGCAGGCAGATGCTTTATCCTCTGAGCCACCAGGGAAGCCCCCTAGAACCTTTTTCACATATTGCCATCAGCCTCTGTATATTGAAGAAGATTTTACATGTATCTGCTGATTTATGTTGCCATGCCTTATGTGAAGGAAAGTTTATCGATATTCATGTGGAGTTACTGAAAGACTCAAAGGTATTGGCGAAGGAAACAGTATTTAAGGCTAATATGGTTCCTCAGTCTGATCCCTTACACTTTAGTTTTGTTGGCAGATAAGTTCTGTGGCCCTGACAAAAGACAAAAAGAAAAAGAAAAAAATGCTAACCTTCAACAGACTGAGTCCATTCAGATTCCACCCAACCTAATCCAGTTCCCGAGGAATTTGGAAGACAACAAATACCTATGGTGAAGTGGCTTAAGTGAGTGAAGTCGTTCAATCGTGTCCGACTCTTAGCGACCCCATGGACTACAGCCCACCAGGCCCTCCCTCCATGGGATTTTCCAGGCAAGAGTACTGGAGTGGGGTGCCATTGCCTTCTCCGTTAACAGCGGCTAGGCATATTATATTTACTTGGAGCTGGTATACTTGGTGACAGCCTTAGTGCCCTCGGACATGGTGTGCTTGGCCAGCTCCCCAGGTAGCAGCAAGCACACGGCGGTCTGAATCTCCCTAGGTGTGATAGTCCAGCACTTGTTGTAATGCGCCAGGCGCGATGCCTCCCCAGCGATGCGCTCGAAAATGTCGTTGACGAAGGAATTCATGATTCCCATTGCTTTGGACAAGATGCCGGTGTCCTGATGGACTTGATTCAGCACCTTGTACACGTACACGGAGTAGCTCTCCTTGCAGCTGCGCTTGTGCTTCTTGCCGACCTTCTTCTGGGCCTTGGTCACAGCTTTTTTTAGAGCCCTTTTTAGGGGCAGGAGCAGGCTTAGCCAGTTCAGGCATGTCTAAAATGACAACACCCAACAACAAAGAAAGATCTTGAAATGGTGAAGTGGCTTAAAAGCCACTAGTTGGTTCAGTGTCTCAGAGACCACAGTTGGCAGTTCCTGATGGCAGGAAACCTTAGGTTGGGAGAAGCAGGTTGGTGGAGAGGAGTGGAAAACACCATCAACCTTGAAAATGTTTTCAAATCTTTACCCAAAACAAGAGGAGTCCAGAGAGAGTCTTATTTATACTTGGTGCTTGGGAATCATTGTTTGCTGATTTCTGGTTCTGTTTCTCCAAGAAACAGAAACATTTTCATCATCTGTTTCTCCAAGCCCCTGCCTGCACTTCGCAAAGGAAGAGACAAGAGTCCAAGGAAAAGAAAATTATAGAGTGAACCTTAGTCCAGGTTCTGTCCAAAACCACAACAGATTCTCACTCACTTTTCCCGCTCCTGCATATTCTGACCTTTACCTTCTTAAGACATGAATCAGAGCATGTCCATGTTTCTGCCTGTCTTTTGTACTTAGAATAAAATGCACATCCTTGAATCGGACTAAAAGGTATCCTTTAATCTGCCTCTCACCTCTGCCCCACTGCATCTTGCTGTACTTCAGGCTCACTTCACTCCAAACACACTTGTCTTTCAGTTCCCAGAACCTGGGGTAGCTTTTAACCACCCAAGGGCCTTGTACCCTCGGCGGTCCTGCGGCTACCGACCCTGGCTTCCCCCTCCTGCACCTCTTCCCACGGCTCATTCTTCCCACTTCCTTAAGTTTCAGCTTAAAAATCTTCCCTCGCCACTTTATTTAAAGCAGGTTCCCCTCAACTTTTATTCTCTATTGTCACCCTGCTTATTTCTTTCATTCCTTTTTAAAAATCAAATTGGTGACCATTTTCTTGTTTTTTGTCTGCCTGTCGCTCAGAATGTAAACTGCATGAGGATGGGGACGTTATCTGTCTCGTGTGCAAGAGAATAGTGCTGAGTCCCTGGGAGGTGATAGGTAAATATTTGGTGAATGAATAAAGAGACCTGGAAGTCGATCCCTACATCTACAAGGACTAAGTGTGATGAAATAGGTACGAGTTCCTCTTGAGACTTTTGAGAAGCACAGCTTTTCTTGCAGCAGAAGATACTGAAGTTCATGTTTTGGAGGGTCTTAAAGGCAGGGATCAATAAAATATAAATCTGTTTGAAGTGTGGATGGCTAATGGTGAAGATAAAACACGTCAGGGTCTAGAAAAAAAGAATTTCCTAAAATATATATTTTCTAGTATATGAGAGATCCTTTACTCCCCCACCCCTAAACTGTTCATCTGCCCCTGGTCTCTGTCTCAGCAGTGATGCCTCCACCTTGGCCCCAAACCAGAATTCTAGATTTTATCCTCATTCTATCTTCTTTCTCTCCTTCCTCATCTACTCCTCTTTTCTTTGGCTGTGTAACAAACCACCCTAAAATTTAGTGGCTATAAACAAACCTAGTGGCTTAAAGCAGCAATGTATTGATACTGTTATCTCTTATGGTTCTGTGGATTGAATGGGCTCAGATGTGTGGGAGTTGTTTGGGCCTGGGGCTGGGGTCATCTGAAGGCTCAAGTGTCCTGGACATCCATGATGGCACATGTGTGACTGACTGTTGACGCCAGCTGCTGGCTGGGGGCGTAGCTGGAGCTGTCAACCAGAGGAGCATCGTATGTGTGACTTCTCCATTTGGCTTGCACATCTCAAAGTATGGCAGTTGCATTCCAAGAGTAGAAATTCCAGGAAGCTAGAAATTTAAAAGTAGAAGCTGCCGGCCTCATAAGATCTGGACCTGGAAGCTGCCACCGTGTTCCTTCTGCTGAATTCTTTGGTTACAGCCATTACGGAGCACACCCAAATTCAAGAGGAGCAGCTAGAACCCAGCTGTAAGCGTCAATGAATCTGCGGCCACCTTTAGTTGGCACAGTGCCCCATTATATTCTGGCCATTCCACCTCATAAAGAGCCTTCCAGGAACTTCCGTGGTGGCTTAGTGGTTAAGATTCCCTGCTCCCATTGCAGAGGACCTGGGTTCAATCCCTGATCAGGGAGCCAGATCCCACGTGCTGTAACCAAGAACCCGCCCTTGGCAACTGAGACCCAGCACAGCCAAATAATTGTTTAATTTATTTATTTTAGCTGTGCTGGGTCTTCCTTGCTGCATGGGCTTTACTCTAGTTGTGGCAAGCAGAGGCTCCTCTCTAGTTGGAGTTCATGGACTTCTCATTGCAGCGGCTTCTTTTGTTGCAGAGCACAGGCTCTGGGCACACAGGCTTCAGTAGTTGTGACACGTAGGCTCTAGAGCACAGGCTCAATAGTTATGGTGCATGGGCTTAGTTTCTCCATGGCCTGTGAGATCTTCCCAGATCAGGGATCGAACCCCTGTCTCCTATTTTGGCAGGCAGATTCTTTACCACCAAGCCACCAGGGAAGCCCCCCAAATAAAACTTTAGAAAAAACAAAGCCTTCCAGTCCCTTCTCTTCATCCTCAGGGCCACTACCCTAGTACCAGCCACCATCAAGTTCTCTCCTAGATAACTGCAAAAGCTTCCTTCAGTTCAGTGGTTTCTACGTCATAACCCAAGTGATCCTCATAGAAAGTGACTGAGTCAACCATGACTTTAAAATCTCTCACAGTTCTCCATGGCTCTTAGCATAAAGTTCAAATGCCTGGTCATTTCTTAAGAGGAGCCTGAATAACCTGGCCCTCAATTACCTGGTCAACCAAGTCATCACCCCAGCCCTCCTCCACCATCTTTTCTGACCCACGGCTGTATAGGTCAGTTTCCAGTCACAAAAACAGAGTTGCTCTAGGTATTTTGAACAGAGGCAGTTAAATATAGAGAACTAGTTTCAAAACTTATACAGACTGAAGGGGCAAAAAAAGGTTACCCAGAGGTGAGGAAGGGCCTGGAGCTCCAGGCAGGAGCAGGAGGGGAACGTGTCACCTGAGCCTGGCTCACGGGTGGCCAGGCCGTCTGGCTGACCCGCCGCAGTTACTGGTTACAGCCGCTGCAGAGCCACTTTGCCTCCTCTGCCCCAGGAGCCCAGGAGTCCTCTCCACTCGCTGGTGCTGCTGCTGCCCTCCCTGCAGCCAGAGAGGCTCTAAGGGCCTGGAGCATGGCTCCTCCCTCCTCTTGCCTCCAGTGTCCCCCAAGCACCTCCCCAGAAGCACCAGAAGTGAGCTGGCACAGCGATCTGGTTGGTGTGATCAGCTGACTCAGCCTTTGGCAACACAGAGAAAAACAGACATACAGCCCGGAGCCGAGAGATAGGCGTCAGAGCTGCTCTAAACACTTCTGCGTTTTGTGAGCTTGTCAGGCTTTTTCCCTTCTGGACACACATCCAGACATTCCCTCTGTCTGGAATGTTCCTCCCTTCTCCTCCTACTTGATGTCACCTGCTCCAGGAATCCTTTCTTAATGCTCCTCTGGGTTAAACTCCTCTATTCTGAGCCACCATGGTGTTATCGCTTTCTCTTGGCACTTGTCACGTGGTCATAGATGGGTGTTTACTGCTCTGTGGTCCACGTTGTGTTCCTCTCAAGAGTACAACTCTCTCTTTTCATCCTTTGATTCCTTACATCTGAATCGTGTGTGTGTCCGTGTGTGTGTTAGTCGCTCAGTCGTGTCTGACTCTTTGCAACCTCATGGATGGTATCATAGTGGAAGTCGCTCAGTCGTGTCCGACTCTTTGCGACCCCATGGACTGTATAATCCATGGAATTCTCCAGGCCAAAATACTGGAGTGGATAGCCTTTCCCTTCTCCAGGGGATCTTCCCAACCCAGGGATCGAACCCAGGTCTCCTCCAGAAAGAGGATTCACCATCAGATTTCCACAGGGGTCAGTGACTCCTAAGAAACTGTATATGTGGATAAATGAATGAATTCACAGCTTTCCTAAAACATAAAGAAAAATACAGCTTCCAGGAAGAAAGTTTCAAAGACCATTTCAGTGATTTAACCTAAATCACAATTGTTATTGAATTTCTGTAGATAGAGAAATAAAAGTAAGTCCCAAAACTGATGATGGGCATGGAAATAACAAAATAATATGCAAAATAGAGCTCATTAGCAAGTATAATCAGTAGCAGCTCTATGGAGCTGCTTCGGGTACGGTGACTGGGAGTTGGTGGAACTGGGTAGGGCTCAGGGTGGGGCTCAGGTGTGGTGGCAGAGCAGGTAAGCCAGGTGTCCTGGTTCTCAAAAGACTCACAAGCACAGGGAAGGCATGTTCTAGACACCATCGCCCTTCAGAAAGACTCACTCTAGCATCTAATTGTAGAAACCTCGTGGGATGAAGTAATGACAGTTAGCCATTTCATTTTACATATTTGTTTCATTCTAAAAGACTAAAAAGATCTCTAAGCTGCCCAAGCTTCAGTGTTGCTTAGAGCACTTTAAAACCATTCACTTTGGAGAAGGCAATGGCAACCCACTCCAGTACTCTTGCCTGGAGAATCCCATGGACGCAGGAGCCTGGTGGGCTGCAGTCCGTGGGGTTGCTAAGAGTTGGACATGACTGAGAGACTTCATTTTCACTTTTCACTTTCATGCATTGGAGAAGGAAATGGCAACCCACTCCAGTGTTCTTGCCTGGAGAATCCCAGGGATGGCGGAGCCTGGTGGGCTGCCGTCTATGGAGTCGCACAGAGTCGGACACAACTGAAGCGACTTAGCAGTGGCAGCATAGTATTGAATAATACATAAACTTCAAATTAGCACCTCTTACTGCTTGTATTTAAATAAACACTGTATTCTAATGGCAGAGAATTCTTGTGACACAATTGGCCCTGAACTTATAAGCATCTGGGCTGAACTACAAACATTCATTTCTTAAGTTCCTAAAGGTTTTGCATTGTTGAACTACATTGGTTGGATGGGAGGTTACAGAGACACAGTTCATATTTGAGGCCCCAGGGGTACTAATACTCCTGCATCTAGACAATAGATAAACAATGATGGCATAATAACGGTCAAGGTAAAGAGAACTTGAATAGTTCAATTCCATTATTCTGTGTGACCACTTGGATTTGTTATTTGGGTTTAAAATTTAAAACAGTGAAACAGTTTGAATGCAAGGTGAAATATTTTTGTTTGATAGTTTTACATTTTCTAATGCCAAAACAACTTTTAGTTTTGTGGACAGACTTCAGATATGAGCTAGGCCTGATTTCATAAAGACTTACCAGGATTTGGGACAAACACTAAAACCTGTGACTCGGAACAGGTTGGAATCCCTGAGCAGACAGCTGACAAGTTTTAATTCATACATGAAATATCTCAGTTACCTTGTATAATACCTTTATTTTAGTTGGAATTATTCTTGTTTAAATGCAATTAAATTCTAATTGTAAGCGGATAAGGTAGGAGGTTCCTGGGGAAAGAAAACCAGGCATAGCTTTCTTGACATAAGTGAAGCTATTTTGGGCCTAAATCATTGTGTGACTAAGTCTAACTGCAATGCTTGCCCTTGAACACGTCTCAGTAGTTAATGATCTTAACGGGATAAAAGAGTGAAGAAACAAGCTTCTGTTATAAGGCAAGAGAAGTAACAACAGTAAAAACGATATTGTTAGTTGTAAAGGTTCCCAGTTCTATTCAATGGTAAAGATTAGCTTGAAGTGCTGAATCACCACATCAACTGCAACATAAGGGGTGACGATTTTGATCTTTTCTGACCCTTTGGATTTCAATTCATTAAAGCTTGGACTCTGTAGACTGCCTGAACCCTTGGAGAAGCCCCTTCCTTCTTTCTCCTGATCTTTGGCTTGGTTGTGTCTTTTGGCCTGACACCCACCAAGAAGTGAATCTAGGTTTTGAGTAACATTATGTTATCATTTATTACTGTGAAAGGCCAACATGTTGGTGTAATTTTTTCCCTTAAAATTAATGTAGTTAAGCAGGATGAATTCATTACACTTGTGGGTATGTAATCTTTGTTTTGTTCTTTCTTTATTTTACTGACATGTTTTATACATACAGAATTCAATCAATTAAAAATATACTGTCAATTTTTCTGGCCATTAAAAAAAATAAATAAATAAAACCATTCACTTGAATGTTTCTTGTATTAAGTTACTTTGACTTCAAGTATCAAAAACCATGTCAGGCTACCTTACATATAAAAGGAGAATATATTGGGACTTCTATGGTGGTCCAGTGATTAAGACCGAGTTTCCAATGAAAGGGGATGCAGGTTCAGTCCCTGGTCAGGGAATTATGATCCCACATGCCACGCAGCATGGCCAAATATATATATATATATATTTTTTTTTTTTTTTGAGGAGAATATGTTAGAAGGACAAAGGGGCAAAAATGTAGTTAGGGGTCTGGAAGGAGCAGGAATCAATAACTGGAAGGCTGTCTCTGAGCTCAGCTGCTCTCTATCCAGCCTCTCTGCTGTCCTCTCCTGGTGGGTCGCCTCTCCCCTGGGATGTGCAAGAGAGATGCTGGTTGGCAGCCCCGGTCTCCTCAGTTACCTGCTGCCTGTTCAGGGGTCACAGCAGCAAGAGTTCTCCGCCACACTGTGTGGACTATAGGCAGCTGATTCTTTGTGTTGGGGGTGGTTCTGGGCATGTTTTTCTGCATCCCTGGCCTCTACGCCCTTGATGCTGGCAAGACCCACCCTCTCCCCCCACCCCAGCTGTGACATTAGAATGTCTCCAGATATTGTCATTGTTCCCAGGGGGGCAAAAAACCTAAGTGAGTGAGAACCTCCAAACCAGACCGTCTAGTTTCTCATAACTTAGTATCAGATTTCCAGAGGAGAGAATCTAGTTGGCTCAGCTTGGGTCTGGGTCCAATTCCATCCAATTAACTATAGCCAGGGCTTCAGGTCACATGGCAGAATCTGGCTGCCAGAAGGAGGGGGCACATCCTGCTCCCAGAGAAGAGGTATGGACAGATATTCTAGGAGGGCCCTTCCACTTCCTTAACCCCAGCGAGCTGTCCTGGTCTGACTCTCTGTACTGTATTTGTAGGAGGTTTAGGGGGAATTTTTCTCAGAAATATGTTTATGATATCTCTATACCTTTCATATTAACCCCAAATCTTCTACTAGAAGGCCTTTGAAATAAAAATACCTTAATTGTTTTCAATTTTCTCCTCTGAGGCAGGCGCTGTGTGAGGCCTCAGTAAGCTTAGATTGGTCCTGTCTACACAGAGGTATATTTAATTCCAGGCTGATGTAATAGTTATAATAGTAATAGTATAGTCCTACTTTGGATTAGTATTGCTTTGTTTTCAAAGCCATTTAACCTTTGATATCTAATTATTTTAAGTTAATGTTTTAAAATCACTTCTCTTCTTTGTACGACTAGGGGTTATCTGTATGTCAGACCGGAACAATGGACTGGGTCTTCTCACCAGGCATTCACGAGCAGATGCCTGTGTTTTACTGGAATACTCACGGTTTGTCACAGTTTGACCACTGACCCTCAGATGCCCATGGTCCTGGGAAAAAATTCTGAGGTCAGTCTTGACTGCTACCAAAAGGAAAAAATAAACAAAAAAAACTGTTAGGAAGAACATCTTGTTTTTTTTAGGTAACAGAAAAAGAAATTATTGGGTTATCTAGCAAATAAACATCCACTATGTAGTGATAGCTATGTAGAGTAACTCTGTTAAGATTAAAAGTGAGCTGCTGCTGCTGCTAAGTCGCTTCAGTCGTGTCTGACTCTGTGTGACCCCATAGACGGCAGACCACCAGGCTCCTCCGACCCTGGGATTCTCCAGGCAAGAACACTGGAGTGGGTTGCCATTTCCTTCTCCAATGCATGAAAGTGAAAAGTGAAAGTGAAGTCGCTCAGTCGTGTCCGACCCTCAGCAACCCCATGGACTGCAGCCTACTAGGCTCCTCTGTCCATGGGATTTTCCAGGCAAGAGTACTGGAATGGGGTGCCATTGCCTTCTCCGTCTCTACTCCTGAGTAGATATCAAAAAGAAATCTTCTGGTGTATGTGTCAAAATGTTCCTTGGATTCTAATATGTGGCAACAAAGAGCTGAAAGTAAGCTCCCAGCAGCAATCAGAAGGATTAAACTACAATGTAGCCAAGCCAGGGAGGCTGAAGACAGAATGAACATCCCATGACTGTATTGTAAAATTGTAGAACACATGCATCTTATACATTGTTCCAAATATACTTGGGTTTAAATACTTGAGTTGCAATTGCATTCATTGGAGAGCAGGTACATGTCAGAGATGTCACCCAGTCCAGTCTCCCGCTTCTCACCACATAAGAAGCCAAGACAAGAGAGACAACGTTTTGGGGCGAGGAACAGAGACTTTATTCAGAAAGCCAGCTGACAGAGAAAATGGTAGGCTAGCATCCCAAAGAATCATCTTCTTGTTGTTTTTCAGTCGCTAAGTTGTGTCTGACTCTTTGCGACCCCATGAACCGCAGCATGCCAGGCCTCCCTGTCCATCACCAACTCCCGGAGTCCACCCAAGCCTATGTCCATTGTGTCGGTGATGCCATCCAACCATCTCATCCTCTGTCGTCCCCACTCCTCCTGCCCTCAAGATCTTTCCCAGCATTAGGGTCTTTTCAAATGAGTCAGCTCTCTGTATCAGGTGGCCAAAGTATTGGAGTTTCAGCTTCAGCATAAGTCCCTCCAATAAACACCCAGGATTGATCTCCTTCAGGATGGACTGGTTGGATCTTCTTGCAGTCCAAGGGACTCTCATGAGTCTTCTCCACCACCACAGTTCAAAAACATCAATTCTTCGGCGGTCAAGTTTACAGTCCAACTCTCACATCCATACACTACTGGAAAAACCATAGCCTTGAGTGCTGCTGCTGCTAAGTCGCTTCAGTCGTGTCCGACTCTGTGTGACCCCATAGACGGCAGCCCACCAGGCTTCCACATCCCTGGGATTCTCCAGGCAAGAACACTGGAGTGGGTTGCCATTTCCTTGACTAGACGAAACTTTGTTGGCAAAGTAATGTCTCTGCTTTTTAATATGCTGTCTAGGTTGGTCGTAACTTTCCTTCCAAGGAGCAAGCTTCTTTTAATTTCATGGCTGCAGTCACAGGGCTCCTTTTATACTAAAAAGGGCAGGGGAGTTGCTGTGACTGGTTGTTGCTAACATCTTAGTGGCAGAATCTTTTGTTCTTGCAGCTGTCCATGTAAGGTCTTGGTCACGATGTTGCTATAAACCTCCAACAAGACAAATGTTATTGTCTGTTCTGCAACTTCTTATCTATGAAAGCAAAGTGTTACACTTTTAAATGTTAGGACCTTGAGAATGAGCTATCCTATAAATTTCTGGCTACAGGCAACATCCTCTTAGCATCACGGACTCAATGGACATGAATTTTGAGCAAATCCTGGGAGACAGTGGAGGACAGAGGAGCCTGGCATGCTGCAGTCCATGGAGTTGCAGAGTCAGACACGACTTAGCAAATGAGCAACAACAGGCAATGTTCTTTTACAAAGATGCAGAGCCAACATGACTAAGTTCAGGCAACAAAGCACAGAGCTGGAGCTAAAGGAATAGATCCAATATGGAGTCAGGTTTGTTCTCCGTTACAGGGGAGCAGAGTGGGGGACAGAATAATAAAATAGAAGGAGGAACCTGAGATGAGATTTCACAGATTGAACACATGCCTTTAATTTGACTCCTTCCTCAAAGTTTGCTAAAAGGGCATTAAAGGAATAAAAAAGGATATAAACCCATAAGTTCAAAGAGAATACAAAAATAGATCAGCCGTTGAAAGAAGCTGATGGAATTTTGAAGAATGGAAAGCAGATGGGCAAACCTGACTGACTTAACAGACCAGAGGAAGCCGAAACGTCAGAGACTGCACAGAGGTAAGGCATTAAGAAGCAAATTCGTTCAGGCTAGAAGACTCCAGAAAAGACAAGAAGTTAGGGGAACCTCAAAGGCCAGGTTGTGAGCAGGGGTGAAAACAGAGCTGGCTGGAGGTCTCCCCGCTCTGTTGCACAAAGGCAGGCAGTTGAGTCAGAAAGGCCCTGATTCTGGCACATCAGGCATACAAACATGCCACAATCAAACAAAAGGGATTCTGGGCAGGGTGCCCAGAGTGGCGGAGGTGAGGGGTGTATGGGAAATCCCTGTATCTTCCACCCAATTTTTTTAATTAATTATTTATTTATTTGGCTGTTCTGGGTCTTAGCTGTGGCATGTGGGATCTAGTCCCCTGACCAGGAATCAAACCTGAGCCCCCTGCACTGGGAGTGTGGAGTCTTAGCCACCGGACCATCAGGGAAGTCCTCTTCCACCCAGTTTTGCTGTGAACCTGAAACTGCTCTAAAACATAAAGTATACTAAAAACAATAGTAATAATAGTAAATAAAAAGTTTTTTAAAGTGCTTTGGGATAGAGTATCATTTTACAAAAATAAAATGTAGCATTTTCACTTTAGAACATAGAAAGAATCTGAATGGCATTTGTCAGCTGAGAAAACTGTGATTCAGGGAGGACTATCTCTTGGCTAATGCTCTGGGGGGATAGTAGATGCTTCCTGGGCCCCTCCCCCTCTCCACACACACTGCTGGTTCTAAGTGACCACCAGTCACACGTCCCGGCAGCGATGGGGCCTACAGTGGTCTCACTGGTTCCTCTGGTTTTTATGGCCACAGGG
Source organism: Bos taurus (assembly GCF_002263795.3). Taxonomy (NCBI): domain Eukaryota; kingdom Metazoa; phylum Chordata; class Mammalia; order Artiodactyla; family Bovidae; genus Bos; species Bos taurus. The sequence goes on along the minus strand of NC_037340.1, from coordinate 42,913,070 downwards.
GTTTACTGGCTATGCGTGCACATCGAAAAACAACTGGATCTTTCCTCTTCTGTGGAAATAAAAGCAGCTTCCAAACAAGGACAGGGGTCTGTGTTGATGTGTCTATCTGTGGATCTGAGCTGAAGTCATTTCATTCTTGCCATCTTTCACACTCGGATGAGCTTGTCATCATGTTTATCTCATTTCTGTTCAGTCATAAAGCTTTCAGGCGTCTGATGCTAATGGCCCCACCTTCTTCAAACATTATAGAGTCTCTGCCTTCTAGAACAGATGGGAAAAGACTCGGGAGGGCCCACGAAAGCTCCCCATTTTATGGATGAAGAAACCCACGCCTAAGAAAGTCTAGGTAGCTTGCACCTCTAACCACCATCTGTCAGTTAGTTAAGTTAAATTTCGCTGGCAGTGGAATCCCATTAACATTGTGTGTGTGTGTGTGTTAAATTTTTTCCCATGAAACAAAAATAATATTATTTTCTTAGCTTATGGATATTGATGTGTATCTCCAAGTTTATTGTTTTTCAGATTTCAGGAGTAACATGGTGGAAGTTTGTAGAGCTGCAAATAATAAGTGAAGTGTGTTGGGATATTAAAAATAGGGAATGATGAAGGTTAAGGCAAACTAGAGAGGCAGTGCTTGGCCTACAGGGGATGTGTGTGTTTTAAGCTTTTCTTTTTTTGAAGTATGGTTAACTGTCTCTCTGTGTCTCCCTGTTTATATTTCTATTTCTTTCTCTATCTCTCTGTCTCTCTGTTTCTCGCTCTGTCTCTGTCCTCCTAGCACTATCAGATGGTGGGTTTCTCAGGGCTCTTTCTCTTTGGGGTCTTCGTTCACTTCAAGATGCAGAGTACCAGGGCCTGGGATGTGGAAAGAGGCCATGGACACAGCGAGGGACCCCCTTCCTGTTGCTCACCCAGCTGCATCCTGGAAAACTGCTCTGAAGATGAGCATGTTGGTCAGATAGCTTTATGTGCATATTGAGGTCACAGGCACCAGTCCCCAGGTAGGAGGCATGTGGGGACCCTGTGTTGCATAAGGACTGTCCCTCTTTTCCTATGACACGTGGACCTGGCTTTGACCAACTCTGCAGCTCAGCTGGTAGGCAGGAGAACTCCTCAGGTGTGGACCTTAGAGCCAGAGTTTCTATGGTGTCAGAACACTTACACTGCAGTTCACCCTTAAAAAGCCAGTGGTATATATTTTTATTAATTTTTGATTTAAAGATAACACGCATAGTTTAAAAAATAGTCATATAAGACTTGAGCATACAGTGGAAAGTAGCATCTGTTCTTTCTGCTCCAGACCTCCACGCCCCTCTCTTAACTTCCTTATGCATCTTTCCAGAAACATTCTCTATATATACAGGCATAAACTCATGTTATATGTTCATGGCAGCTTATTTAAGGCCTGAGAATTAGAGGATTTTTTTTTTATAAGGCATAGGCCTTGCCTATAGAGAACCTCTTCAGGTTCTCTCTACCTGGCAGAGGAGGCAAACAGGTAAGAGATTTAAATGTATTAAGAGCAGCAACCAAGACATACAAATGCCTCCAGGGTGTGTAAAGAATTCTCTCCACTCAACAATAAAAAGAAGACTCAGTTTTTAAAAAATGAGCAAAGGACTTGAATAGACATTCTTCCAAAGAAGATATACATGGGGCTAACAAGCCCATGAAAAGATGCTCAGCATCACTAGTCATGAGGGCAATGCAAATCAAAATCATGAGATACCAGAACACACCCATGAGGATGGTTGCCGCATTGAAAAGTGAAACAAAGGCGGTGGAGACACAGGAGCCCTCATACGTTGCTGGCAGAAATGTTAGATGGTGCACCCACTGTGGAAAACAGCTTGGCAGGTCCTCAAAATGTAAACAGAATTACCCAGCAATTCTGCTCCTGGGTTTGATCCCTGGTCAGGGAAGTAGGTCTCATCTGCTGCAACTAAAGATCCCATGTGCTGCAACTAAGACCTGGCACAGCCAAATAAATAAATATATATAAATAAATAAGATGCTTAATTTCACATAATGTGAATTTCACCTCTGTGAAAAACAAAACAAAAATGCCTATGAAATTGTAGGTAAGTTAAACAACACGTAGAGAAGTCAGGCCAGCGGAGGAGGAGGGGTGATTAAGTGCCAGGTAGGGTCTGGAGAGCCGTCTGGGCACAGATTTCCTCTGGGGAGACAGATGCTTTGTCTGAGCAATGGAGCCGAGCGCAGCTGTGTGCAGGGACCCATGGTTCCGTTTCCTTCCAGTTTACAAGAAGGCTAGTGCTGCTCACCAGGCAGACAGGCCTTCACTGCAGGGCCAGCCATGCTGCTGGAGTTGTTTAGAGCTTGCTTGTCTGGAGGCAGGAGGCGGGGCTGTGCTCCAAGGACCCCACGTCCCCTGCCCCATCAGGGAGGTTGCACAGCGTCAGGGGAGGCAGTGCGATTCCTGGGCAGGACAAAGCCGCCCTTGTATGGGTGAAGTAGAGTGTACAAAGTACATTCTCCTCTGGGGGTGAACTGCCACCCTATAAGGCACGAGGTTTCTATCCATTGAACAGAGCACCTCATTTTGTGTCTGAGGGTCCCTGGGCAGTCCTGTCCTTCAGGTCTGGGCTGAGCACTGTGCAGGGTGGGGATGGGGGAGGCGAGGGGCTGCTCCCTGGATGACCCTGACGATGGAATCAAGCAGAACTTGATGGCAGGTGTGGCCCAGGAGTTAACGCAGGTGTGCTCCATGAAGGTTCAGACCACTTACAAAAGGTAAGGCATCGGCACCCCCCCATTTCCCCTTGTGTTAGGCTTTCCTACCCATTGAGGGCCCTTTGTGAGGCCAAGCAGTGCCATGTGCTCAGTCGTGTCTGACTCTTTGTGACCCCATGGACTGCAGCCTGCCAGGCTCCTCTGTCCATGGGTTTCTCCAGGCAAGAATACTGGACTGGGTTGCCATTTACTGCTCCAGGGGATCTTCCCGACCCAGGAATTGAACCCACATCTCCTGTGTCTCCTGCATTGCATGCAGATTCTTTTCCCGCTGAACCATTGGAGAAGCCCCCATGCCAAGCAGATCTTTCCTTTAATTAATAGCAGACCCATACTTCTCTTCCCCATGAATCCTCTTCCACCTGCCCGTTCTTTCAAGGTGTCTGACAAAGATTCAAGCCACTGCTTTGTGCTTCTGCTTTGGCCGGGCACTGGCCAGTACTCACCATAAGCGGATTCATTTAGCCCTCATAATCACTACATAACAGAGGAATTACTAGGTCTGCTGTACCAATAAGGAAATAGACTCAGGGAGGTTGGTATTTGGCCAAGATAAACACCTGGTTAGTGGCAGGATAGGATTCATCAGTTCAGTTCAGTACAGCCACTCAGTTGTGTCTGACTCTTTGCAACCCCATGGACTGCAGCATGCCAGGCCTCCCTGTCCATCACCAACTCCAGGAACTTACTCAAACTCATGTCCATCGAGTTGTTGATGTCATCCAACTACCTCATTCTCTGTCATCCCCTTCTCCTCCCGCCTTCAATCTTTCCCAACATCGGGTCTTTTCCAATGAGTCAGTTCTTCACATCAGGTGGCCAAAGTATTGGAGTTTCAGCTCCAATGAATATTCGGGATGGACTTTAGGATGGACTGGTTGGATCTCCTTGCTGTCCAGGAGACTCTAAAGAGTCTTCTCCAACACCACAGTTCAAAAGCATCAATTCTTTGCTGCTCAGCTTTCTTTATAGTCCAAGAAAAACTATATATAAACTATACCAGAAAAACCATAGCTTTGACTAGATGGACCTTTGTTGGTAAAGTAACATCTGCTTTTTAATATGCTGTCTAGGTTGGTCATAGCTTTTCTTCCAAGGAGTAAGTGTCTTTTAATTTCATGGCTGCAGTCACCATCCGCAGTGATTTTGGAGGCCCCCAAAATAAAGTCTCTCACTGTTTCCATTGTTTCCCCATGTATTTGCCATAAGGTGATGGGACTGGATGCCATGATCTCAGTATTTTGAATGTTGAGTTTCAAGCCAACTTTTTCACTCTTCTCTTTAACTTTCATCAGGAGGCTCTTTAGTTCCTCTTTGCTTTCTGCCATAAGGGTGATGTCATCTGGGTATCTGAGGTTATTGATATTTCTCCTAGCAATCTTGATTCCAGCTTGTGCTTCATCCAGCCTGGCATTTCGAATGATGTACTCTACATATAAGTTAAATAAGCAGGATGATGATATATAGCCTTGACATACTCCTTTCCTGATTTGGAACCAGTCTGTTGTTCCATGTTCAGTTCTAACTGTTGCTTCTTGACCTGCATACAGATTTCTCAGGAGGGAAATCAGGTGGTCTGGCATTCCTATCTCTTGAATAATTTTCCACAGTTTGTTGTGATCTATACAATCAAAGGCTTCATACTTTAAATTTATTTATTTTTTAGATTTTAATATATGTTTATTTTTGTAAAATCAACACCCTAGTAACACGGCCATGACTAAGCTGGTGCTGCTGGAGGCACCACCTAACCTCTGGGCTGCAGACCAGCTACAAAGGCCCCTGGGCCACTGGCCCAACCACCCCAAGGCCAAGAGGCAGCAATTTGAATGTCACATGTTGGCAAAGTCTAATCTTTTTTCCTGCACCATGTGGCATGTGGGATCTAAGTTCCCCAATCACAGATTGAACCCATGCCCCCTGCATTGAAAGCACAAAGAGTCCTAACCCCTGGACCAGCAGGAAAGTCTGGAAAAGTCTCATTTTGACCACACTTTCTGGTAGAACTTGATGTCCTTGGAGGGGACCCTAAAGTTTTGCAGGCAGTCCCCAGGGATGCATGATGCTGTTGATGTGGGTGATACTATCGACATGCAAGGGTTCAGGAAGAGGAGGAAGGAGGCCATGGAGTCACTCCAGAACATCAGGGTGAGGCCCATGAGTATGACCCCGCTCCTGAGAAGGTCAGGAAACTCAGGAGCCCCACGAAGAAGAGGGCAAATGAGACGAGCAAGAGGGCGGAGCCCACGGCCCACTTGTGCTGTGAGTTTGGTGGGGGGGTCCCTGCACACCTGGGACACTATGAGGAGCTCCAGGCTCCTCATAGTGATGATGACCACCACTGCCAAGGTGGCCACGCTGCAGGCCACCAGCATGCCTGTGGCCAGCCTGGGCACATGGGCCTGACTTGAGTCTCAGAGGAAATGCAGCCCAGTCTGGTTGGAGCCAGTGCAGAAGTACCACAGTCTGAAGAGGTCATCAGCCAGGAGCCATTACCGTCACAGATGGAGACGAAGTGGAGGACCATGGCCCGGGAGTCACAAAGGATGATGAAGGCTCGGTGAAGGGTTCTAAGAAGGACCAGTAGGGCCTCCTTTGGCCAGCAACCTGTGTCTGGACACAGGGAGCTTGACCAGAGGGCTCTTCATTCCCTCCTACCTTGCTGCCTCCACACCCCCTCGCTCAGATCTGCTGGGTCTAAATTTAATGTTAATAAACTGCCCGCTACTATAAACCAGTTATTGAAGAAATGACATATAACATCATTAAGTGACATGTAATGTCATATAATGAGAAATGACCCTCCTAAATGACATAATGTCTCAACAGAGTAAAAATGAGATTTTTGCAGTAGCAACAGTGTGTTTGCAGAGAGATGGGAGGTATTTGGGTGTGTATTTTCTATCGGGAGGAGGTTTCAGAAAAAAAAAAAGAACAGACTAGCAGGTACTCAGCGAGTCGGGATAGCCGTGGCACTGGAGAAGGGAGTCTTAGCATCAAAGAAGGGCCAGCATTAGTCCCAGGAAGATGGGCATTTAATCTTTATTTTTATCATGGGTTGTCTTTACTTCTGATCAGTGCATTCTTTTCTTTAATAACTAAAGCAGATGTACAATGTATGTTTGATAGGCCATACGCAGGCTATTTTAGTTAGCATAAAATTTGAGTTAATTCAGGGATAAGCCAGAATGACTTCCCCATACCCCAGCAGATGAATATTTCTTTTATCAATCTGTTCTTGAATTTTCTAAGTATATAAACTATTTAATTCCTTAACATAGGACACATACTTTCCCACAAAAGAATGAAACTTATTACCTGCTAGGAGTTTCACATCTCTGCTCTCATAATACTCCAAGGTCCTGATTCTATCTTTATTTTTATTTACTTATTTTTAAATTAATTTTTACTGGGGTATAGTTGCTTTGGGGGCTTCCCTGATGCCTCAGCAGGCAAGAATCTGCCTGCCAATGCAGGAGACACAGGTTTTTTTGTTTGTTTGTTTGTTTGTTTTTGAATTCAAAACATTTATTTACCATTCACTACTCTTCAAATACAATTCTCCCAATTCAGTTGGGACAAAAGGTACTTTTGTTACAGTTCAAGTCAGGAACAAGGAAAGAAAAAATGTATTTGGAGTGAGAATGTTTTAATAACCCTATATTCATTACAGAGAACAATAAATAAAGAAATTACGAGCAGTATATGTAACAGTAATATTTTCCTTAGATACAGAAAGCACCTACTTTAAGACAAATTAATGGGAAATCAGCATTGGGAAAAGCTACACAACAGAAGAAAATGACACATAAATGAGGAATGGTTTGAGCTTGACCGCAGTTACTGAGACCCACTCCAGGTCTTCTATCCCAGGTGAGGGGGCGGCTGGAGATCCAAGGGAAGCCCTGAGAGCCCATTCAGCTCCGGGCAGCTGCAGTCTGCGGCTGTTCAGACTGGAGTTGTTTACCAAGATATTCCCAGTTGTGCACCATGAGCTTCTGTACAGCCAGGAGGGCGTTGTAGCGCACCTGCTGGTCCTCGTGGTTCATCACCCGCTGCTTCCCACCCAGCTGTTCCATGACCCGCTTGCCTCGTGGGTAATGGCGCACATACACCCCAGCGTCATGGGCGGCAACAGCTAAGACTTGGGGATCGTCAGACACCTCCAGAAGTTCGGTCAAAATTTTCAAGAGCTCATCATTCTTTTCATTTAACCTCGCAGCATTCTCTCTCCAAAATTTCTCAGATTTGTGCACAGGACTACACTCCAACCTCCCAGACTTTAGTTCTGAACTGTATTCATCAAATGAGCTGAGATCCTGGACACTTTCACCGAGTTTCTCCAAGAGGAACTTTATATCCTCACTGATGTCTTCGTCGTACTTCTGCTGCTCCAAGTTCTCCAGCTGTTTCAGGACTTTGCACTGAATCATCGCCAGGGCATACTCTTGGCGAGTTTCTCGTTCAACTGACTTTTCTAAGAAGTTACGGAATGCTGCGAGGATGATCCTCGTCACCTTCTCTTTGACCGACTCCTGCAGGATGTCGGACAGGACAGGGATGATGTTGTAGCGCCTCAGGTGTTCACACATCTGTGGGCTGAAAGCCAGGAGCCACACGGAAAAGATCATCTGATACTGGAGCTGAAAGCCACACTTGTTACTCAGAACGCCCATGATGCAGTTCACCCCGTCTGCCTCCACCCAGGCGAAGCGGTACTCATTGACTCGGAGCATCAGCTGCAGACACCCGGCCACGCACTGCACATACTGGGAACTATCGCTTGAAGAGACTGTTTCTGTTTCAGCAGCGATACCGCTACCACACAGTTTCTGTGAACTTAGTTGAGTCTTTATCCAATTGAAATAGTAATTCAAGTCGCTGCCTTTCATCAGTTCTTTTCCCCAAGCTGGTAACTTGGCAATAATTCTTGCTGCCATACGAACAGTAAAGAGATCCTGGCGATTCAGCATCGGCAGGAAGTAGGACCAGGCAGTGTTCTTGCTACGTTTAGCATAGTCAAAGAAAATGCTAACACGCTGGTGATTTTCCTGCAGTGTATCATCCACCAGGGTGAGTATGTACTGAACTGGTCTGCTCTTTGGAAATAGGAGTCATCCGATTTATAAATGTCTTAGCACACTGACTGCCTTCAGTCTGAAGCATCTCCTGCTTCTCCTCAGGACTTCTTTTCATCTCAAATCTTTGAATGAACTCGCAGTCTTCAGAAGAAATCATCTGCCCCTGCAGGTAGGACTGCCAGTTCACTTTGTTCGCACGGACTTCCGCAGCCTTGGCGGCAATGATGTTGTTGGGAACAGCAGCATCCACAGCGCCCCGAATATCCATCTTGGTCATCTAAACTTATGATCTTGACTGTTCTTCTACCGATCCAAAAGAGGCAGGAGGACGCGGCGGTCCGGGCGCCGAGTCACAGCCGAGTCGGGGGTCCTCCCGATCCGGAGGCCTGGGCGGCTGCGGCGGCGGCGGGTCCCGCACAGAGGAGACGTTGAGGGCGGAGTAGGCTGGAGGGAGGAGACACAGGTTTGATCTCTGGGTAGGGCAGATTCCCTGGAGAAGGGAATGGCAAACCACTCCAGTATTCTTGTTCTGGGAAATCCCATGGACAGAGGAGCCTGGCAGCTCCTCTGCCAGGCTGGCAGCCTGGCAGCCCATGGGGTCACAGAGAGTCAGGCACAGCTTAGTGAGCAAACAACATAGGTGCTTTATAATATTGTGTTCGTTTCTACTGCACAGCAAAGTGAATCAGCTATGTGTACATATATCACCTCCTTTGGGGATTTCTTTCCCATCTAGGTCACCACAGAGCACTGAGCAGAGTTTCCTGTGCTGTTCAGTAGGTTCTCAGCAGTTATGTATTTTATACATAGTATCAGTAGCATATGTGTGTTGATCCCAGTCTTCCAATTCTTCACCCCATCTGTATTTTTAAATAGTGATGTGTTTGTAGCATCTACACCTGACAAGTCTTGTAGGGTAGCAGTATCCCGGATGACCTGCAGGAAAAAACAGTCCACTTCCTGTCGGGCCCCAGAGGAATTGAGAGCACAGTGAGGTAATGTTTAGTTTCTCAATCATGTCCAATGCTTTGCAGCCCGATGGACTGTACCCCACCAGGCTCCTCTGTCCATGGAGTCCATTCTCCAGGCAAGAATACTGGAGTGGGTTGTCATGCCCTTCTCCAGGGGATCTTCCCAATCCAGGGACTGAATTTATGTCTCCTGCATTTGCAGGCAAAATCTTTACCAGTGAGCCACCAAGAAGCCCTGAAGTAAAGTTACCAGTTGGCTAAATGCTGTCACAAACCAACGGACACCACACCCAGCAGAGCCCTCCACACCCTGCCCCTGGGATTCCCAGATGCTGTGACAAAACAGACCCAGGACAGGGAAAGGGAATTCTGCCCTTTATAAAAGTATCTGACAGAAATGAAAGCCTTTTGCTTTTTCAGGAAGGTATTTAAAATGTGTACAAAAGGCCTACTTACATTTAACTGTAAATGACAAAGCGACCAGAGGGTTTTGCAATGACAGGTTGTCTTGACACATCTGCTGTTTAGTCATGCCCATTTCGTAGGGCCTGGCAACCCCCAGCAGCCCTCGGTAGCAGGGATTCCATGGGAAGTTCTGGGTTAAATGAACAAGTGATGAGAAGTGTGTGCAGATGGACAAAGGCAGGCAGGTAGGAATAAAGGGCAAACACTGTATTTGTGCAATGAGAGTACGATGACATTGAAGCCCCTGAAATTGCCTTTTGGTGTGACTAAAATGCTATTAGATAAATTTAAGGTGAAAGTATTCACCTGCAATCATACCTACTCAGTGAAGCCTTGTGTAGCAGTTATGTAGTATACAGTTTGTCTATAAAGAAGTAGCATGGAAGGATGTCCAAGATATGAGAAAAAAGAAAGTGAACTCCCAAAAGAAAGTATTAAATCATGATCAGATTTTTGTAAAACTCCCCATACCGCACAAATGTATACCCTCCCTGGTGGCTCAGTTGGTAAAGAATCTGCCTGTAATGCAGGAGACCTGGGTTCAGTCCCTGAGTCAGGAAGATCCCCTGGAGAAGGAAATGGCAACCCACTCCAGTATTCTTGTCCTGGGAAAGAAATCTCATGGGCAGAGGAACCTCGTGGGCTACAGGCCATGGTGTCACAAGAGTTGGAGATGACTTAGCGACTAAACCACATAAATATATATATATATTTGGTTACACATATACAGAGAAAAATCTGGAAAACTGTCCACTAAACCATTTGCTCTGGTTGGTTCCAGGAAGGCTATCAGGGAACCTTCATTTTCCGTGTTTGTAGTTCTGTATTGTTTGCATTATTTCCGTGCATACACTTTATTTTCATAAACATTTAAAATCTTAAGCCTTTTCTTCTATGTTTCCCTGCACTTGATCATATCTTAATTTTGTAGTTAGGAATAAAAAATGCAAATCACCCATTTTATTTTATTTTTAGTGTCTTTTTGAAATATAGTTTTTATTTTCTATTAGAGCATAGCTGATTTACAACATTGCGCTAGTTTTAGGGTTTACAGTAAGGGATTCAGTTACACATATACATCCACTCTTTTTAGATTCTTTTCCCATATAGGTTATTACTACAGAATATTGAGTAGAGTTCCCTGTGATACATAGCAGGTCCTTGTTGAATAAATCACCCATTTTAGCTACACCTTTTTTGTTTTTTGGTAACTGCATTAAAAAATAGTCTAATTCTTGGCTCTGGGCCTCACGCTGAGGTCAGCACAGACTCAATTCTGAACCAGCACTGTATTTAGCTTTTCACAAGTCACTGGGCTCTCGGGTGGGAAGAGTAGCTGTTCTTCCTCCTGTAGTGAAAATGTGGAATCACCATATATTTTCATCTGTGTAAGTACTAATTTCCTCCCATAGCTGTCTTCTCTCTCTCTCTCCTTTCTCCTTCCTGTTTATCTGGGTGGAAGCTGGCTGTGCTTGTCTAGCATGGACTCAGGAAGGATGGAGACCACCTCAGAGGGGATAAAGTAGAGAAACTGGACCTCATCACTGGTCTTATCAACATTTATCTGTGAGCTCTCTCTCCCTCTCTCTTTTTCTAAAACATTGTTTTTAATTGAAGGATAATAGCTTTATTATCCAACAATATTGTGTTGTTTTCTGCCATACAGCAACAAGAATCAGCCACAGGTACACGTATGTCCCCTCCCTCCCACTTCCCACCCCGTCCCATCCCTCTAGGTTGTCACAGAGCTCTGGTTGGAGTTCCCTGAGTCATCCAGCAAATTCCCACTGGCTGTTTCACATGTGGTAGTGCGTATGTTTCCATGCTACTCTTGCCATTTATCCCCCTCTCTCTTTCCCCTCTCCTCCGCCCAGATCCATGAGTCTGTTCTCTGTGTCTGCATCTCCATTCCCGCCCTGCAAATAAGTTCATCTGTACCATCTTTATAGATTCCATATATACGCAATTTTCCTCTTCACTGGGAGTCTTTGCTGGTCCAGGAATCCTGCAATTCTGAGCCTGGGGGTTTGTTTCTCATCTCACACGTGGGTCAACCCAAAGGAGCCCCTGCCTCCAGGAACCTCCTCTTCCCTCCTGGAGGCAATGATGTCTTCTTTCTAGGGGAGCACCCTCTCAAATCTTGGCACTAAACACACTCTAAATCACAGCCTCAGCATAACCTCTTACTTCACTCAGAGGTATTTTTCGAGTCTTCCTGTAGAACTGAGTATTTCACTTACAACGTAGCCTTGGGCCTATTTACTCTCCAGTCGGCCAGGGGGACCATCGGTCTTGAGATTTGCTCTGGTGAAAATACCTAGAGAACTGAGTCTTGTTACTGATTTGAAAACCACTTGTAATTTTTTTTTCTTTTTCTGTCCCTCCCTGTCCCTGCCCCTCACACTTCCTCATGGGCTAATCCTTTTAAAGGTTGTTACTTGCCCACAGATCCAGGAGATGGTGAAGGACAGGGAAGCCTGGCGTGCTGCAGTCCATAGGGTCACAAAGAGTCAGACAGAACTGAGCGACTGCAGCTTGCCTACAGAGAGCACCACCCCATCTTTGGATTAAAGAAGAGGGAAGATTATTGTTTATCCCTGAGCTGTGGGGACCCCTGTCCCATCTTTGGACTCTAGCGAGTGGGTGAACCAGCCCAGGCTGTTGCAGTGGGTTGCAAAGCTGGGACGTCTGAGAAGTGCCGTCACAAGCCGCTGCTTCTCTGCCCCTGCCCCCACGATACCTTGACTTTTGGAAAAAATATGGCGAAGATCAATTAACCCCAGTGATGCGAGTGGTGGAAGAGTGCCAGGTACACGCCCTCAGGCTCTGCAGCTTCCCCTCCTGTGAGCTCCTTTGATTTGGAGAAATGACACTGAGGTAAAAACCAAAAGGCAAAGCAGGGGAAGTGTGGTCAGGCTGCTTAACTGTCTTGTTGTTAGCAACCCACTTTCGGTCCAGATTGACGCCTGGATAGTAAAAGTGTTTGCTTATTATGTTCTATGCGCTGGAAAAAAAAAAAGAGTAAGACCTGTGTGTGTGTGTGTGTGTGTGTGTGTGTATGTGTGTGTGTAGGAAATTCACCGCACCAGGAAGTCAAGCTCCTTGCTGAGGCCAGTGAGAAGAGGTCAGATAATTTCTCAGGCTTTTCTTTCCCTGGATTATATTCAGGAAGCTAGAGGGGAAACTGAAGTTCCTGCCTTGGCACATTCTCACTGATATTTATTTAGTAAAACTTTTTATTTATTTCTCTTGGCTACACCAGGTCTTAGTTGCGGCATACAGGATCTAGTTCCCTGACCAGGGGTCGAACCTGGGCCCCTTGCCTTGGGATGCGGTGTCTCAGCCACTGGACCAGCAGGGAAGTCCTTGTCACTGATATTTAAAAGAGAGAAAACCTCTCGATTATTGGAAAGAAGCAGCGATGCACTCTGATGCCTTCAAGAGCTCGCGTCTGGCTGACTGGACATGCAGGGAGCGTCAAGCTCAAGACTTCAGAGGGCAGGGGGCCAGGTGGGTTTTCAGATGCTTGGCTGAAGAGCAGACAAGTTATTGTACTTTGCTCAGCCTTGATTGGACTGGATGGACTCTTAGACTTAAAAATCTAAGAAATTTTGATAACACTGTTCTCTGTTGCAATTGGGGAAACCGATACTACATGACAAGCAGTGGCGATGCTTTTAATGACAGGTTACAAAGCAAATAAGGATGTCAGAGAGCCAGCCCTTCCCTAAGTGCCTTCAATGTGCCTTCTGGTGGGCGTTGTGGCCTTTCTACAGATGAGAACATTGAGTCACTTGGTCTGAATTCTCCTGGATGGGGAGTTGCAGGGTTGTGTTTTAAACAGAGTTCTCTGCTGCCAAAGTCCGCTTCCTTCCTTTTATCTTACGCACTTGCCCTGACGCAGCAGCAGTGAGCTTGGGGGCACCTGAAGACAGCATCGCCAGGGCAGCAATGCCCAGAGGAGCCATGTGACTCTTCATGTGATGGGTCTCTGGCCCTGGCTTGTGAGATGGGAAACAAAGGCACCACTGTTCAGCAGAAACCCACCGGGAGAGGCAAGTATTCTCTGTGAACTGGGGTCTCATTTAGGGTTGCCAGACCTGGCAAAATCTGGGACACCCAGTTAAATCTAAACTTCAGATAAGCCACAAATGCTTTTCAGCAGAATTACATCCTGTGAAATATTTGGGATGTACTTATAATAAAAAAAGCATTCGTGGTTTATCTGAAATTCAAATGTAACTGCATCTTCTCTGACAACTCTGACCTCATTGTATCACATCCTTGCTGTTGACTCTGCTCAGGAAACCCTTGCCCACTGTCTCCAAAAATCAACATGATTTCCGCCCTTCCAGGCCCAGCCCCGATGCCATGTCTTCCGAGAAGCCGTCTCCTCGCACGGCCCCACCACACAGAGCCCTGATGTAATCACAGAACAAGCCCTGCTCCTGTTACAGATGTCAGCTTCCTGAGGGCACAGGCTGGTCCCCTGTTCGCCGCCCCTCCCTGACCCTTCACTCATTCCACAAAGACTTACGTGGGGCCCACCTGTGCCACCTGGAGGAGGAAATGGCAACCTACTCCAGCATTCTTGCCTGGAGAATCCCATGGACAGAGGAGCCTGGCACGCTACAGTCCATGGGGTTGCAAAGAGTCGGACACGACTGAAGCGACTTAGCACGCATGCATGCACCTATGCCAAGTGCAAAGCAGGCATGGACCCTGATCTTGTGGGTTTTCATTTTGCAGAAAAGCCGGGTGTTCTCAGGCCAGTTACGAGCAGTTGTGTGAAGGGATGGAACAGAATGTGGCAGAGGGCTGCTCTGAGGCTGTCGGGGGCTGGGATGAACAGGAGGAACCCACAGGACAAGTCAAGAGAAATTTCCAGAAGACACTGAAGTGTAAGAAAGTCTGGTCAGTTTGGGGAACTGAAGGCAGGGAAGTGGGACCCAGAGAGAGGTTTTCTATGTGGTGGGTGGGAGGCAGGGGCCCGCAGGCAGTGTGGGACCGTGCATGCTCCACCCTAAGTGGAGATGATGAGTCTGCAAGTGGGGGAAACCATCAGATGTGTTATAAGCTTTGGGGGCTGCTCGCGAGTTATGTGAAGGGAAGCATAAAAGTGGAGGAAGCAGGAGCACTCAGAGGCCATTATGGGAATTCAGGCCAGACAGACGTGGGGGAGGCAGTGTGGACAGGGGCTCCCACAGTAGTTCCAGGCCCACTTGCTATCCCACCTGGTCTGGAACTTGTCCACCCTCCCCAAACCCCTTCCCCCGAGGTAGAGGCTATCTGCCTTACCCCTGAAGCTGGGCAAGACTTCCCCAGCCGACCCTGACTGATGGCAGGTGGGAAAGGCAGTGTGGACTCTCCCTCCTTTGGACGCTCACCTCTGGGACCCCAGCCCCCATCCCATGAAGACACACCAGCCCATAGGGAGAGGCCTCGGGGGAGGCCCCTGCCAAAACCTGAGCTGCCAACCAGCAGCATCGATGCCAGACGATCCCTGACCCACAGCATCCGTTAGATTCTGGCTAAACTGCGGCCCCCGGGACTTGAATGGGATTGATACACCTACCTTCCTCAAAGGGGACATGACTCCCTTCCCAGGCTGAGGAACAGGCTTAGGGCCCAGAACACTGACACCGGGGGTCTGCCTGTCCCCAGCTGTCCTAACTCACCCTGGGTTGGCTTTACCCAGGCTGCTTACTTGGGGCAGAAATACATTTGTGTGTATGCCACTGTTATTTTGGGTCTTAACTATGGGAGCAGAATTGATATCCTAACTAATGGAGGCAACAAGGGAGGTGTAAATAGAGTGGATGGAAGCTCTGAGAAGGAACAGTGACGTGTGTGAACATTTTATTGATCTGCCTTCCCCACGGGCACGTGTATAAGGTCAGGAAGGGGGAGGGTTTTGAGAGTATATGGGATCCACACTCACGGAGCAAACGGTTTCTTCTTTGCTTTTGGAGGACATGTTTTTATTGACCTGCAGACTTCTTTTTTTAATTTATATTTTAATTGGAGGATAATTGCTTTACAGTGCTGTGTTGGTTTCTGCCACACATTAACGTGAATCAGCTGTAGGAATACATATGTCCCCTCTCTCCTGAACCTCCCTCCTACCTCCCTCCCTATCCCACCCCCTAGGTTATCAGAGTACTGGATTTGAGCTCCCTGTGCTATACGGCTGGAGAAGGCAATGGCACCCCACTCCAGTACTCTTGCCTGGAAAATCCCATGGACGGGGAGCCTGGTAGGCTGCAGTCCATGGGGTGGCTAAGGGTCGGACACGACTGAGCGACTTCACTTTCATTTTTCACTTTCATGCATTGGAGAAGGAAGTGGCAACCCACTCCAGTGTTCTTGCCTGGAGAATCCCAGGGATGGGGGAGCCTGGTGGGCTGTCATCTCTGGTGTCGCACAGAGTCAGACATGACTGAAGCGACTTAGCAGCAGTAGCAGCAGTGCTATATGGCAAATTCTTACTGGCTATCTATTTTACACAAGCTAATGTATATGTCTTAATGCTACTCTTTCCATTTGCCCTACCCTCTTCTTCACCTGCTGTGTCCACAAGTCTGTTATGTCAGCTTGCAGATTTTTCTCACTGAGTGATTTTTGTTTCTGTCTAATGTTAAATGATTAAACTGAGCTAGCTAAACTCTTATCAGCTGGGAGGACAGGGAGCATGTGAGAGACCCAGAGCTGTGGATTCAGGGACAAGGTAACCAGCAAGCTGGACTTTGTTTTATGTGTTTCATGTTCATCTGAATTTTGGTTGATGATGGATTTTTCAACGAAATGGGGAAAAATAAAGCCCATGCATGCTACAAGCTGGGACAGGAGAATGCTCTAGAATTCTGAGAGCTGCCTGAAGTTATCAGAGACTAATCCAAACAGACATACTCCACTGCATTCAGGCTGTATCTGTTCACGCAGGCTTTTAGTTAGTCTCTTAACTGCTGCTACTGCTGCTAAGTCGTGTCCGACTCTGTGCGACCCCATAGATGGCAGCCCACCAGGCTGTCCCGTCCCTGGGATTCTCCAGGCAAGAACACTGGAGTGGGTTGCCATTTCCTTCTCCAATGCATGAAAGTAAAAAGTCAAAGTGAAGTCGCTCAGTCGTGCCCAACTCTTAGCAACCCCATGGACTGCAGCCCACCAGGCTGCTCCATCCATGGGATTTTCCAGGCAGGAGTACTGGAGTGGGGTGCCATTGCCTTCTCCAAGTCTCTTAACTAGTGAGCCTTAAAAAATCCTGGGAGAATAAAGGCAATATTGCCCTGGCCCGCCACCTGCTGGTAGCTCTAGGAAGGGCAAGCTGGATAAACTGCCACGGGCACAGTGCTCACATTTTCTGGGTGTTGAGTTTTGCACTTTCTTTTCCGTTGCAATCCCTTAAAATTTTTTTTTTGTAAATACTATCTTGTATATATACATACATACATATATATATATATATATTTACACGTATATATGTAAAATGTGTGGAGTCCCAGCTATTTTCAAATGACAAAATTGTATTTCTCCCCAGCCTCCGCCCTGAAATTTCACGTGGGTCAGCCGTGCCCTCAGAAGGACTGCCTGCAGCCTCTGGGTGCTGGTCATGGGCGGGGCGCTGAAAACCCCGGGGCAGGTGGTGGCCACTCTCTGGAAGGGGACACAGGGAGACAGCATCCGCGGTCAGTGCGCTGGGTCATGGCAGAGCTCCATGGGTGGGACTGAGGGACTGCGGCAGCATCAGTCAGGATGCAAAGCTGCAGCCGGGACCAGGGAGTCACTGTGGGGTGGAGCCAACCGGATCTCTGGGCCTCCTGTCCAAGGAAGGTCCCAGGGAGGCCAGGGGAGGGGTGGTGTGCTGGCTCTGGAATGAATGTAGGGAGCTTGGGGGAGCACAGGTCTTTTTTTGCTTACTTTTTATGTTATACTGGGGTATGGTTGATTGAAAGGTTTTCAAAATTTCTGATTTTAGGGGTAGGCTAGGTTTTAAGTGAGCTGGATGTGGGGCCAACTTATGACGTCCATGCAAAAACGTACAGCCAGCAGCAGGGGGTCTGGGCTGGAGGGACTCATTGTTCAGGGGCAGCGGGATGAGAGTGGGTGAGACGTGGCTGTGCAGATCGGAGCAGGGACAGAAGCTCGTACAGGTCAGGGCCTGACGGAGACAGGAAAGGAAATAGAGCAAAGTCCAGAAGCACGTTGTTGGAGGTGACAGGAAACCAGGTTCCGAAGGCAGGAGTGATCGCTCATTGAACTGAAAGCATCAGGAACAGGAGGGCCGAAGGACATCACCTGAATTGGCAGTTAGGTCCCTGTGAACTAGAGCAGCAGCTGGAAGCTGGTGGCAGGGACCGGCATTGCTGGTGAGCCGGGGACCAAGGGCAGGTCAGGATGAGAAAGGGTGCTTGAAACTGAGGATGGTCAGAAGGGCTGCACTTCGGAAGAGCCAGGGAAGGACGAGGCTGGCTAGGAATGGTGCTCAGTACAGCATCCAGGACGCAGTCAGTGCTCAAGACCACGGGAGTCATCCCCCTCTCGCTGACCGTATCAAGATCACAAGTGCCAGGGCTGTTCTGAGCCCTGTAGATACAGTGCGTGAGCAAGAGACACAGAAACCCCGGCCGAGGAGCTTACCTTCTAGCTGGGGAGACAGAAAGTAGACAAAAGAAACAACTCAAGTTGTGTGGTGTATTCCTTAGCGGTCAGTCCTATGGAGAAAGCATAAACTAAGGGAAGAAGATAGAACGTTGAGGGAAGGAAAGGATTTTTAGATCATGTGGCCAGGGAAGGGCCCCATTCAGTGAAGACCCAAAGGAAGTGAGAAAAGTACCTACAGTTAGGAAGTGAGGGGATAATGCTGATGATCACCACCCCTGTATCAGCATTCTCAGTGTGTCACTATTGCAGAACAGGTGTAATTGTATCACCACTATCTTTGCCAGTGAATGGTATTGTCATCACTGTCCTCTCTGGCTCCCCAGTGGTTTTGGCAGCACGTCTGACGTCCTGGGTCCAGCTACAAGAGCCTCTCAGATGGAGAGCCGCATCCTGGGGAACCAAGTGCAACCCCACAGATGAGCATCACAGTGAGTGTGTACATCAGGTCCATAGCTCGGACAGGAAGGCAGCTGCGAGCAGTCACTGCAGAGGAAAAGCTGCATCACGTGTGCGCTGAGGGGAGATGGGCAGCACCTGGTGGGTCTTCCTGTCCCACCTGCAAGTAGGGGTCCTCCTCATAGGCCACCTTCAGACCCAGAGTAAGTGACACAGAGACACCTCCGGGGCAACAGGAAAGGTGCCAGCAGCTCGAGGAGGTATAAGTGGAGAGTGTGTGACTCAGAGGTCACAGTCGTGTTTCTGCTGTTATTGTGTTAGTCGCTCAGTCATATCGGACTCTGTGTGACGCCATGGACTGTATCCCGTCAGGTTCCTCTGTCCGTGGATTTCCCAGGCAGGAATGCTGGAGTGGGTTGCCATTTCCTTCTCCATGGGATCTTCTGCATCCAGGGATCAAAGCCATGTCTCCTGCATTGGAAGGCAGGTTCTTTACCACTGAGCCACCTGGGAAGCCCATCGTGTTTCTATCAGAGCATTTATCTGGTTGCTAGAGATAAAAACCCGCCAGCGCTGTCTGGGAATAGTGAAGAATCGACACTCTTGCCACGTCTGTTAAGTTCCCACCAGATTACTCTGAACGAGGGGACTGAGTTGCTTGTGATTGACACATACATTTTTCTTTAACAGATTGGCTGGGATTGATAATTATTCTTTGCATTAAAAAAAGAAAAGAATCCAAATGCTGGAGGACTCATCCTCTCTTCAATCTAAGTTGCTACAGAATTTCTTAAAGTTATGATGTCAAGGGTCTCATTTATTGGAGAGTCACAAATCACTTTCCATGGGCAGATGGGACAGGGCACTCGACCTGTGGCTTCAAGAACAGACACCATCCTCCAAATGAGGTTATGAAAAAGGCTTGAAAATATCTTTGATGTGTTTTTAGATGCATTTATTATCCAAAGTGAGCCAAATACAGAATTGTTATTAAAAAAATAATAACCTCAGGATTAAAATATTATAGTTTAATGTTTTAATTAAACTTTAAATGTTTAATTAAATGCTCTAATGCACATTAAATGTTTTAATGTTTAACATTAAGAAGCAGAGTTTAGAATACAGAAGCGTTTCCATTAACTGCTTGTAAACGTCTGTGTAAATAGATCCTTGCATTTCCTTCCTGGCTTTGAAACCAAAAGCTAAACCACTGTAATGACCAATGAAAAGCCTGTGAAAGAAGAAAGTAAACAGGCCAGTCATGTTTTGTGGCTCAAGGCAATGGCAAGTTGCTACATTGTAAATGTTATCATGGCCTTTCCACAAGTGATTTATTTTAAAGCATCTCACACATAACAGCCGGCACACTGTATTTTCTTTTTTAAAACAACTATTTTATTTTTTGGCTATACCTCAAGGCATGTGGGGATCGATCAGGGATTGAACCTTGGCCCCTGCAGGGGAAGTGCAATCTTAACCACTGAACCACCAGGGAAGTCCCCTTCCTGTATTTTCATGCTTCCCTAAGGATTCCAGACGCAGACTTCATCCCCATCATCGAGTCCACTCGAAGGTAGAAAAAGTGAATCAGAGACCCTGGAAAGAGTCTGACTGTGCAATGGGCTGTCATCAAGCCAGGAAGCCAGCCTCCTCATCCCGAGGGCAGGGGGCGGTCCTCCACCTGAGGGGGAATGAAGAAAACACCGGCTCCTGGCCTATTTCACTGCACCTGCTGGCAACTGAAGCAGCAGCACACGCATTCCCATGGATTCACTGCCTATCTCTGGAAATGCCCTCAGCCATCGTGCTGTGGTTGAAGCACTGAAGGACGTTGGGGCTCCGTGTGAGATGCTGAGCCAGGGTGCCCGTGACGTCCGGAGAGTCCTGGAGCCCGGAGCTCAGGAGGAACTGGACACAGGCTGCGTGCTGCCCCGCGCAGGCCAGGTGCAGGGCTGGGTGGGGACAGAGGACCCAGCTCAGGGCATCACTCACAGCAGTACAGACAGGGGAGCCGGGTGCCCCTGATGGAAACTCTGGTTCCTTCAGCTGCACAGATTTCATAGTTCCATATTCATGACTATGACTTTGTCTATTCTGGATCTAAACATTTTTCCTTTTAACCTGATTTGGTCACAAGTGGTTTTAAAAGTAACAGAACCAATTGGGGAGGATTTGAGACTTGTCTAAAGCACAGAAGTTAATGAGTCATGTCTGACTCTTTATCAACCCCACAAACTATAGCCCAAGTCAGGCTCTTCTGTCCATGGGATTCTCCAGGCAAGAATACTGGAGTGGGGTGCCATATCCTTCTCCAAGGGGATCTTCCCAACCCAGGGATCAAACCTGGTCCTCCCACACTGCAGGCAGACTTTTTTACCATGTGAGCCACCAGGGAAGCCCAGGTGGCTTAGTGGTAAAGAATCTGCCTGACAGTGCAAGAGCCTCGAGAGACCCGGGTTCGATCCCTGGGTCAGGAAGATCCCCTGGAGGAGGACATGGCACCCCACTCCAGTATTCTTGCCTGGAGAATCCCATGGCCAGAGGAGCCTGGCTTGGGCTACAGTCTAGGGGGTCACAAAGAGTCGGACATGACTGACATGCACACAGCAAATTAATAAGAACCAGGAGATTTTAAATGGTACAGAAGGCATTTTCAAAGTTTTGTGAATTCACTGTGTAAGTTAAAAATATCACTTTGAATAAGAAAGATGTAAGGGAAAGAAAAACTGCTGACACATTTCCCACTCTGGTTAGAAACTGGCACTGAGTCTGCTTCCTGGGGGCCGGAAGAGCCTGGGTCCTGCTCCCCTGCCGTCAGGAGAAAGCTTGTGTCCCTGGACTCAGTGGCCTCCATCTGCAGCCCTGGAGTGAGGGGCAGGTTACCTGTGAGCCTTCAAGCATCACAGGTCCCACTAAACCCTGGCAAGATGGTCACTGGTGCACAGAATGCTACTGAGAAAGTTTATTCCAAAACCCAAGACTAAGGGGTTAGCTCTAAAAATATCTGAGCCTCAAATCTAAAAAATTACAGTGATTAAGGTTTTAAAATACATTCCAAGAGAGACGGCCTATGAAGAATCCACGTGACACCCCGGGGGCTGGTGTGATCACGGATTAACACAGAAAGTGCTCTGACACGGGGACTCTGCTCAGTGTTGTGCACCAGCCTGGATGGGAGCGGGGGTTGGGGGAGAATGGATACATGTGTATGTATGGCTGAGTCCCTTCGCTGTTCACTGAAACCATCACAACACTGTTAATCGGCTACACCCCGAGACAAAACAAATAGTTAAAAAAAATTGCTTGGATATCACATATGTTAAGTGGTTTAAGCTCCTACGAACACAGTAATACTAGAGGCAGTAAAGTATTATTGCTGCCATGGTAATAGCAATTGTTCTATAGCTTTGCAAATGGATATGTTATTTGAATTAAAAGGTACTGAGCTATTAGAGGAATAATATTAAGACTAATTTTTCAAACATAAAAGTTCATTGTTAATTTTGTTAGGTGGTGGTTTAATTGCTCAGTCGTGACCAACTTTTGTGATCCCATGGACTGTAGCCTGCCAGGCTCCTCTATCCATGGGATTCTCCACGCAAGAAGACTGGAGTGGGTTGCCATTTCCTTCTCCAGAGGATCTTTGACCCAGGAATTGAACCTGGGTCTTCTGCATTGCAGGCAGATTCTTTACCAACTGAGCTGAGGAATAGAATCTTAAGACTAATTTTTCTAACATAAAAGATCACTGTTAATTTTGTTTATATTCAGCTTACTAACAATTTTCAAAGTCCATGTAAAATGAGATCATACCTGATCGATTTCTTTCGTCCTTGGAGTTGATGTCAGCACCCAAGGATAAGAGCGTCTGGACTGTGCTCACGTGACCTTCCTGAGTGTTGAAATAAACGTGTTACCACTGCAGTGATGACAAAAGCAAGCCTTAAACACAAACTCTACTGCATATAAGGTGCTTTTTCTAAAGTTGTTGTTCAGTTGCTCAGTCATGCCCAATTCTTTGTGACCTGTGGACTGCATCATGCCAGGATTCCCTGTCCTTCACCATCTCCTGGAATTTGTTCAAATTCATGTCCACTGAGTCAGTGATGCCATCCAACCATCTCATCTTCTGTCGCCCCCTTCTCCTCCTGCCTTCAATCTTTCCCAGCACCAGGCTGTTTTCCAGTGAGTCAGTTCTTCACATCAGGTGGCCAAAGTACTGGAGCTTCAGCTTCAGCATCAGTCCTCTCAACAAATATTCAGGGTTGATTTCCTTCAGGATTGACTGGTTGGATCTCCTTGCTGTTCAAGGGACTCTCAAGAGTTTTCTCCAGCACCACAATTTGAAAAGTACTAACTAAAGTACTTAACTGCTAAAACTGAATTTTCATATCTAAAGGAAGGCTCATCACATTACTATCAAAATCCAGTATAAATCACTAAAGATGCAGGTGATGTTTAGTTATTAGAAGAGAGACGATCAACTTTGAGGCCAAATTACTGACCAGTCGTTAGGTTTCTGGGGAAGGAAATAGCAACCCACTCCAGGCTTCTTGCCTGGAGAATCCCATGAACAGAGGATCCTGGTGGGCTATAGTCCAGGGGGTCGCACAGGAATCTGACATGATTGAGCACGCACACAATGGTGCATGGCTGGGTTTCATCCCAGTGTAAGGAGTTAAAATCTTGTGATTTTCTTAGAAGACACAACTCTAAATCTTCCAAGCAAACATGCTCTTTGCTAACCCCTTAGGGGAGAAAATAGACAGGAACACAACGTAACCTCCCCGGGCGCGATTCTTATCACAGCTGGCATCGTCCTTTGTGAAGCAACTGACACACCTGACGTCCGGCCAGTCAGCCCGTCAGTACCTGCCGAGGTGGAAAGCGAGGCTGCAGCTTCCATCTTCCCACTCGCTTTTGTGCCCCTGTGGCCCCAGACCACACACTCAGCCCACCCTCAACTATATACCCATGTTGTCAAAGGGGAACATAGGTAGGGAAGTGCAGGTCCCCAGAAGAACATCTATTCCTGTTGCTAGAAAACAAGGAAAGGCAGGCAGCCAATAATGTTAAAGATTATACACAAAACACTCACATCTTGTGAAAGAGGAAGGTGTAAGCCAATTACTTTCCTAGCAAAAAGTTCTGGACTCCTTTAATACGTCATGCATCAGTTGTGGTTGTTTAGTCGTTGTGTCCGACTCTATTCGACCCCATGGACTGTAGCCCCCCAGGCTCCTCTGTCCATGGGGATTCTCCAGGCAAAAATACTGGAGTGGGTAGTGTCAACTACAAATTGGCAGTTGGCAAGAGCACTGACAATGAGTGAACACAAAGACATTTGCCACCTGCTTCTATGGAGATTGAATCCCAACAGCTATAGCTGTTGACCTTCAACAACCCCTGAGGGAGTTCAAGCTGTCAGGAGGTGCTCTGTGCTCCACGGAATCTGGTGGGACAGGTTTTTATAGATGGACATTTTTAGGAACAGATTTTATGATCTCAATCCTTGCATCTCCTCAAATCTAGAGAAGCACTAAATCCCTCCATGGTGACATCAGATCCTCATGACTAACAGAAAAAACCTTTTGTAAAATGAGTATTTTATGGTATGGAACTCCCCCTTCACCAAAACCTTACATATATATTGGCCTTCCCCCACTGCCACTCTGGAGCAGTCTCTCAGAGCTATCTGAGATGCTGCCTCCCAGGGTGCAGTCCTCATTTTGGCCCAAATAAAACTTAACTCACAACTCTCAAGTTGTACATCTTTTTTAGTCGACAGTAGCCATTTCCTTTCCCAGGGAATCTTCCCAACCCAGGGATTGAACTCGCATCTCCTTTGTTGGCAGGTGGGTTCTTTGCCACTGAGTTGCCAGGGAAGCCCTTCATATATCAGTCAGAGAGCCCAGTAAATGCAATTCCTTTGTCTTAGCTAAAGAAATCTTCTGAAATCCAGTAAAAGGATAAAGAGCTAGGAATTTCATACGATGGATTTTTATGGCTTTAAATAACATTATTCCTGAAAACAAAAAGGGTAGGAGGGAACACCTAGCGCAGGCATTACACGGAGTAAAGGGCTTTTTTTACCTAGAAACAAATAGAGGCAGGTTTCTATGTAAAGGGACCCAGGGCTTCAGAATCAGGACCATTTCAAGAGTATGTTATGGGCAACTTCTTTCTTCCAAAGAGATGAAGCAGAAGAACCAGGACTACAGGTTACTCATCAACAGGGTTAGGCAAGCCCTTATGGAGCTGGAACACCGTTCTGGAAAGAAACAAACCTTAGCTGCGAAGTGAAGTGCCGTGAGATGGGTGGATCCTGCTCTTGCATCAACGTCGACGCCAAGCTCCGAGACCAGGAATCGGATGGCTTCATCCTGCCCAGTGACTGCTGCCCGGTGGATGGCCTGGGCCCCCAGCGAGTCCTCGGCAGACACACAAGCCTAGGAGGTGAGGACAGACATGAGCAAAAGGAGCACAGACACTCGGGTCCATAGACCTTTTAATGTTTTGGCAAAACTCTGCTGTCTACGTGTTTTTCTGGGTAGATCATACAGAGCTTTTGTCGGATTCTCAAAGGATGCTCTAACCAAAGAAGGGCTTAAGATTCAAAGCTAAATCACTAGCTAAAAAAGTATAGTCACTAGGGAGAGTCTGTTGTTATTATTACTATGAAACAGCTGCTGTTTATTGAAGACATTTTGCTAACTGCTTTCTGTACATTTATTTAATCCTTACAGTAACCCCGTGAAAAAGCGAAACTTGTCTGTTTTACATATGATGCTTAAAGAGGGTGGCAGAGTTCTGAGTTCTGAACCCACCATCTGAATCACCATGCTTATCCTGTTTATCCCCTGGGCTAAAACTTGTAGGAATAACTGAAGGGACAGAACCAAACCGTTTCTCTACCTTGTGTTTTTTGAGGAGCAGCCTGGCCACGTCCGTGTGGCCGCACTGAACGGCGTCCATGAAGGGCGTGAGGCCACACCTGTCTCTGCAGTCCGGTTCGTACTGGCACCTGGAGCCCAGACCCAAAGCAACAGCTGAGAACAGTCACCGCTTCAAACCCTACAGCGCTGACTCTGGCCCACCTGCCTTACAGAGGACCCACGAGGACCTGATGTGCTTGCCCTGTGTTCCTGCCTCAGCGTCTGGGAGCACGTTGGTGTCCCAGCAAATCTGCTCCTCCCCCAACTTCCCATTCCATTTTAGGGATCGTCATCTCTCCAGCTTCTCATGCAGAGCTTTATAGTCGCCCCTTATCACTCACAAAACCTCTCAATTCTCCATCCAGCATGTGAAACAAACTGGTATCCTTTCCAGCTTCGTCTTCACCCCTTAAGACGGAGGCAACAGCCAACAGCCTCCTACCTGTTTTTCTCTCTTTAGTTCAGCCCCAGCCATTTTGTTCTCACCACCAACAGAGTCATCTTTTCACCACATATTTAGGTTATGGCCACTCCTGGTTAAAACCTTTAACTGCTTCCCAACCACAAAGGACAAAGTCTACAAAGCTCAATATGACCTCGTAGGTCAGGACTATGTGGAACCTACTTACTTCTCCAGGTTCCTTGGGTCTCTTCTCTCTGTGCTTAAGGAGACCCCGTTCAACCTGGTCGCACAGCCCATCTGTCCTCCTTCCATTCCTACCTTTTCTTCTGTTTCTACGTTCTTCGTGGTCCTACTTATCTCTCCTTCTCTGCCCCACTGCCTGCCAGTCCTGCCTTCTTCCATTCCTCCTTCTCTGCTCCCACCTTTTCTGTGCTCGTTCTTCTTGGCCCCACCTCCTACCTGTTCCACCTTCTTCCATTCCTACCTTCTCCTGTGTTCCTATCTTCGTGGTCCTACCTATCTCCCTTTTTTCTCAGCCCCATCTCCTAGCTGTCCCATCTTCTTCTGTTCTCACCTTCTTCGTGGTTCTACCTGTTTCCCCTTCTTCTGGGCCCCACCTCCTACCTGTCCCACCTTCTTTCGTTCCTACCTTCTACTGTGTTCCTATCTTCTTTGTGGTCCTACCCATCTCCCCTTTTTCTCAGCCCCACCTTCTACCTGTCCCATCTTCTTCCGTTCCTACCTTCAACAATCCTGCCTGTCCCACCTCCTCCTGCTCCTCTAGCTACTGGCTCTTTGCTGCCTTTGCACTTGCTGGACGCCCTGCCTGGAACATCCCAGCGCCATTCTTCACCTTGCCAAATCCAAGGCATCCTTCACATTGCAGATTCAAGGAGACCTCACAGAGCCTTCTTCCTCACAGATCTATAGGGACGACCTGTGCTCCTGCACAGAACTGAGGGCTTTCCCTTTGCAATTTTATCACAATTTGTAATTTTAGGACATTTCTGTGATGGTGTGTCTATACTCGGCTTCTACACTAGCCTGCAGGCGTTCAGGGAAAGGACTGTGTTTACTGCTTATTGCCTAGTGCCTAACACATAGGAGACACTTAGAAAGTGATGGTTGAATGAAGGAGTATTAATGACTGCAGACGACACGTATGTCCCAACGTGCAGCAGGTGAGCCCTACACAGCGACGCTCTCAGGGCGCTGCATTCGGCTTCCTCTTCTTCACTCACCATCTCCTAGGTAACCCCTTTCATCCTCTGGATTCAATCGTCACTTCTACGCCAATGAGGCCCACTCCTGTATCTTGGCCACACCTATCCTCTGGGCCTAGATCTGTGTCTAACTGCCCAGTGGACAGCTCTTCCTCGGTGTCTCACAGGTACATGTAACTCAATGTGTCCAAAACTGATGTGAAAGCGAGTGAATGTTGGGCGAACAGATAAAGGGATAAATTCTCCCCAGGTTTGTCAGCTGTTTTTGTTTCACCTTCTTTATCTGCTTATGTCCTTTCTTCATTTTTCTCTTGGTACCTTAGATTCTTTCTGAACAATTTGTCTGAGCTCTTTATGTAGCAACTCTTTACGATACTAACTCTGTCAGAATTAGCAGATATTGTCCTCAATTTGCTGTTTTGATCTTACCTCTGAAGAAGCACCTCTACTGCCTCTAAACAGCCATGCATTGCTGGGAGGAGAGAGTTGAGAATGAGAGCTTTTTAGTGCAAAATTAGAATGCCTCTTCCCTCTTGGCACCTCTCTCTGCCCCGTCCCTGTTGCTGTGCCTCCCAGGAAGGAGTACTGGGTTAGGCTTGCTGCCACCGCCCCTGAAAAGGACAGATTCAGCCGGAGGAGTGGGGAAGGGTCCTATTTTCACCTAACGGGTACAAGGCCTCCACTTTATCATCCCGTCTTTATGAGACTTTCATGGCAAACTTTAACCCTAAACCTCCATCCTCATCCTCATGCTACAAATCCCTAGGGCCAGGCAGTTTTTGCCTGGGAAATGTAAAACATTGTACGAGTAATCCATGACAAAATAGCCAGGAATTTAATTCTGCTGCTAAAAATAACTATCCTCCATAACAAAGATTTTTGACTCCCTGTTCTCCACTGTTTTGTGTGAATGACTGGGTGCTAACTGCTCCTTCACAAGAGCAGGAGAGCTCATCAAACAGTTTATGAGCAGGGAATTCCACTCATATACAAAGTTTTTTCTTTTTTGGGGGGGGTGGGGGGCTGTGTTGCAAGGTATGTGGAATTTTAGCTGCCCAACTAGGGATTGAACCCATGCCCCTTGCAGTGGAAGCATGGAGTCTAAACCACTGGACCATCAGGGAAGCCCCTATGTCCAAAGTTTTAAAAAGGATACCTTGGTTCCTAACTGCCCCCAGTGACCAGAACAACTGTGTGCCTACCTCCTCAATGATATCATGTCACGGGTCTTGATTTCCGAGAAGTCTAAAAGCCCTGTATTCAAGTTCAAGGTACTGCCCAGTAGGCTACCAATTACGGTCTAAACGTCTTTATTTGAATTCCTGGGCTGCTTAATGCCCCTTTCGTCTTACAATGCTACACTTTCACTTTTAACTAATTTAAGATAATCTACAAATATTTAGTCCAGAGTTAAGGATAATTACTCCAAACAATCAAGAGTGGCCCAGAATGATATTCGACATTATCACTGGATGAGTCACAATCCACTGGGCTCTGGGATTTAATTATAAGCGCCAGTGTGCTTCCCAGGTGGCGCTAGTGGTAGAGTCTGCCGGTCAATGCCGGAGGTGCAAGAGACACTGGTTCGACCCCTGGCTCGGGAAGATCCTCTGGAGAAGGAAATGGCAACCCACTCCAGTACTCTTGCCTGGAGAATCCCATAGACAGGGGAGCCTGGCTACAGTCGATGGGGTTGCAAAGAGTCAGACACAACTGAGCAGACTCTCGTTCGTGTTTATTTAAATGGACAGCACAGTGGCAGGTGTTGCTGAAGATACGAGGGAATAGTTCCCTTTCCTTCTGCTTTTAATAATAATAATCATAATGATGTGAAAACAGAAGCCATTCTGAGCTCAGTGTGTGTGGAGCGCTGTGCTGAGGGACGTGCATATACTTTAATCCCCATGACCCTGTGATATGGGCTTCGTTGCTGCCATTATTCTGTGGCTAAGAAAACCTGCCCGAGAGATTAATTTCCTTGCCCAAGGTCAGAGACATAGTAAGGAACAGAAGCAGCCCACCATCTAACTTGTGGATGGCAATGGCGAGCCACTCCAGTGTTCTTGCCTGGAGAATTCCATGGACAGAGGAGCGTGGTGGGCTACAGTCCCTGGGGATCGCAAAAGTTGGACACAACTTAGCGACTGAACCACCACCACCATCTAACTAACTGGGGAGGAGAAGACAGATAGAAGTGAAAAGTCACCTAAAACAAGAAAGCAGCCCAAGCTGAGCGCCGAGTGACACTGGCTTTGGAAACTGTTTGCCAAAACACTCCAAAGCAGCTCGTGTTCCCTGCCCCCTACTTCCCCTGTACCACCCTCACCGTGGGGGGCATCCCGCAGGTCTGGACCACACCTGCTGTGTGCAGTGGGGTCCTCCCGATCTTGCTTTCTGTCCTCCAGGCAGAGGGGCAAACCGCAAGCAGGTACTGGAGGATCAGAGGGTCGCCCTCACGGCTGGCGATGTGAAAACTGTTCCAGCCATCTTTGTTCTTCAGGAGCGGATTGGCGCCGTGCTCCACGAGATCCCGGATCACCTCGAGGTTTCTCCTCGTGCAGGCCATCATCAGAGGAGTCCTAAGGCCGATGGGACAAGCTGTCAGGTGGAACAGCAGCTGAGATCCTGGAAGCCCGGGACCAGGGCTTCAGAAAAACGCACACCCATGGAGGAGACAGAAGACCTGAAGGACTCAGGGGGTCAGGGAAGCAGGCAAACAGCTTTGGCTGGTAACTTTCCTGCCTGCCGTGAGGAAGCTGGGAGAAATAACCAGGAAAAATGACTGTGATATGGGTGCCCTTATAAGTGGGAAACACAGAGGAGGCAAAGATGCTTCTAAACTAGTTTTTCGTATAGCATTGAACTGGGACAGAATCCACCAAAGTTTGTGCTGAATATCTGCAAAAGAGGCACTTTGCTAGATCATCCCATTCACTTCAATCAGTAACCCTTTATCAAACTGTGGTGAAACAACTTTAAAAAGAGCATTTGATGGAGAAGGAAATGGCAGGATTCTTGCTTAGAGAATCCCATGGACAGAGGAGCCTGGGGGGCTACAGTCCATGGTATTGCAGAGTCGGACAAGACTGAGAGACTGAGTATGCACACACAAGCAGGGCCAAATAAGTATTTTAAAAATAAATAAATAAAAGGAAAAAGGAGCACTCGACACAGTGCCTTGCTGAAAGGAGCCTACACTGGTAGAGCAGGTGGAACAGCGGTTTATTACGGTAAGTTCCTGACCTGACGTGTGTCCACAACTGGGGAGACTGAACTACATCACTGTCAACTACTCTCCTCCCACTAAAGTGATTCAGTGCTTCTGCTTCCCATCTGCTCCTGCGTGTGCACATGCTCAGTCAGTCATGTCCAACTCGTAGCCCACCAGGCTCCTCTGACCGTGGGATCTCCTGGGCAAGAATACTGGAGTGGGTTGCCATGTCCTCCTCTGGGGGATCTTCCCCACCCAGGGATCAAACCTGTGTCTCTCGCATCATCTGGACTGGCATCGTATTCCCTGAGTGACCTGGGAACCCTCTCATGCCCACGACCCCTGGAAAGCAGGGTATACCCTGGTTACCTCCTATCCCCAGGGTCTGGCGCAGCCGGAGCTCAACACAACTAGATGGGTCTCAGCCAGGATTTGTCCTGAGACTGCCATGGTATTACTTAATCATCGACAATCTTGTTTTCATTTTTAAAATTTTTTATTTTGTATTGGGGTACAGCTCATTAACAACGCTGTGATAGTTTTAGGTGAATAGTGAAGAGACTCAGCCATACATATACATGGACCCAATCTTCCCCAAACCCCCGCTCCCATCCAGGCTGCCATATAACATGGAGCAAAGTTCCCTGTGCTATACAGTACGTCCTTATTGGGACAGCTAGGGCATTTGAGATGGTCATGTATACACTGCTATATTTAAAATGTTTCGGTTTTTTATTTCTGGTAATGTAGTAATGAGAGTGAATTAAAAATCAAGAGGGAGAAACCTGGGTGAATGAAGGCTGGAATCTTCAAGAAGGGGCTTCGCAGAGGGAATGACTCCAGGGAAGAAGGGACTTGCGAAAGCCAGCAAGGTTAGAACAGTCAAAAATGTCTCTCTGTAACTGCACTTCCTAAGCCCACAATCAAATGAAACTTGCCCTTGTGATGGTTGTTTTGGGAGGCTGTTTCTTTATCCACAGTTCAGTTCAGTTCAGAGATCTCTAGTCTTTCCCATTCTATCATTTTCTTCTATTTCTTTGCATTGATTGGTGAGGAAGGCTTTCTTATCTCTCCTTGCTATTCTTTATCCACAGAACTGTTTTAGAAGAGGTAATGTGCCTCCATTATCTTTAGACCAACTTACTAGCAGCAGAAGAAAATGTCTTGTGCTTCAGTTCAGTCGCTCAGTCGTGTCCGACTCTTTGCGAGCCCATGAATTGCAGCACGCCAGGCCTCCCTGTCCATCACCAGCTCCCGGAGTTCACTCAGACTCACGTCCATCAAGTCAGTGATGCTATCCAGCCATCTCATCCTCTGTCTTCCCCTTCTCCTCCTGCCCCCAATCCCTCCCAGCATCAGAGTCTTTTCCAATGAGTCAACTCTTCACATGAGGTGGCCAAGGTACTGGAGTTTCAGCTTTAGCATCATTCCTTCCAAAGAAATCCCAGGGCCGATCTCCTTCAGAATGGACTGGTTGGATCTCCTTGCAGTCCAAGGGACTCTCAAGAGTCTTCTCCAACACCACAGTTCAAAAGCACCAATTCTTTGGCTTTCTTCACAGTCCAACTCTCACATCCATACATGACCACTGGAAAAACCATAGCCTTGACTAGACGGACTTTTGTTGGCAAAGTAATGTCTCTGCTTTTCAATATGCTATCTAGGTTGGTCATAGCTTTTCTTCCAAGGAGTAAGTGTCTTTTAATTTCATGGCTGCAGTCACCATCTGCAGTGATTTTGGAGCAGCGCAAACCTCAAAACATAAGGAGACCTATTCCCCCATGCCAGTGGGCAAGATGCACATTATTAAGCTATATGGCTGTCTGATGCAATTCTTTTTTATATAAGATCAGGGATTCCTTACGGATTCATTCAGGAACTTCATTATGTTATGAACCTTCAGGTGTTCAAACCTCTAAGTGAGTAGACAGACATAGTGAGGACTGAAAACCATGTGGATCTATTAACAGACTGCAATTGCTTCGTGTGATGGTTACAGGTGTGGTGTTGGAGAACTCTTGAGAATCCCTTGGACTACAAGATCAAACCAGTCAATCCCAAAGGAAATCAGTTCTGAATATTCATTGGAAGAACTGATTCTGAAGCTCAAACTCCAATACTTAGGCCACCTGATGCAAAGAACTGACTCATTGGAAAAGACCCTGATGCTGGGAAAGATTGAAGGTAGGAAGAGAAGGGGACGACAGAGGATGAGATAGTTGGATGGCATCACTGACTCAATGGACGTGAGTTTGAGCAAGCTCTGGGAATTGGTGACGTACAGGGAAGCCTGGTGTGTGGCAGTCCATGGGGTCCCAAAGAGTCAGACACAACTGAGCGACTGAACTGAACTGATGGACTAAAGGTGAGCACTGTGCCTGTGGAGGTGGTCATGAGATAAACCACACAGAGCAACCCACACACTTACCTGTGCTGACCTGAATAACTGTGAAATCTGAGTAAGTGTCCTGATTGTAGCAATGTCGGTTTCTTCTTTTTATTACTGTACTCCCCCTGTAAGATGTTAACTTTGGGGCAAGACTGGGGGAAGGTGTATGGGACTTCCCACTTGTCTTTGGAAATTTCTGAGAAGCTATAACTAGGAATTTCAAAACGGAAAGTTAAAAAGTGTCATGGGTGCAGTAATCATTTAGCTAGATGTTTCCAGAACATCCCGTCTGGGGCCCATGCAACACGCAGTACTCACAGGCAAGTCGTAGTTTGAGTCTATTCTATCTGAGCATGCTCCTTACTGCTCTCTGCTCTATCACGGGAGGCAGTCTAGAGAAGGAGGCTGCAACAATTAACTTCACAAGGGCAGCAACGATGCTTTGCTCTGTAGGGGAAGGCTGACCGGGTACGGAGTGGAGGCCGACCAAGAGTGGGAATCTGCCATCAGCGGGGAGGGGTGGGGGCCCTCTGCAAGGCCCACCACTTACCAGTCGGCTTTCTTCAGGCAGTCGACCGCGGCCCTCCGGCCCAGCAGGTACCGCACGCAGTTCCGGTGGCCCATGGAGGCAGCCTCGTGCAGAGGCCGCTTGTAGTCCCGGTTGGCGGCTTCGATGTCCAGATCCCAGGCCTCGACCAGATAGGCCAAGACGTCCCGGCGGCCGTGGCGGGCGGCGCAGTGCAGGAGGGTGTCCCCGGCCGGCCCCGCGCAGCCCGCGTGCCCCGCCGCCTGCAACTCCTCGCGCAGGGTGCACAGCCGGCCGTCCTGCACCAGCCGGCACAGACGCCGCGGGTCGGCGGGCGCGGCCATGGCCGGGGGCTCGGGCCCGCCGGGGACCGCCCAGGACCCTCCTCTGGGCCCGCCCCGCCTCCGCCGGGGCCCGCCTTCGAGATCCTGCCCCGGGACCGTCTGGCCCCTGGGGACCCTCTTCCGGATGCACCCAGCCCCCAGACTCTCAGGTCTCTGGCTGACCACGCGCCCCGCAAGCCGCCGCTAACGCCGCCGCCCGCGGTGGTTTCTTTTGGGGCGAACCACCTGGACCGGCGCCTAAGGCCCGGGTCAGACGCGGCTCCGGCCCCGCCTGGACGGGGTGGGACCCGCGCGTCCCCGCCCACGCCCACGCCCCCAAAGAAACCCCGCCCACAACCTCGACCCCCGCCCACCCGCGCGGGCCGCGGCCCCTCCGCGGGTCCCAGAGCCTCGAGGAACGCTGGGAAAGTTTCTGCTCGCCTCTTCCGCGCTAGCGGAAGCTCGGATTGGACGAGGACCGCTAGCGGGGTGGGGGGAGAGTAAGGATGCGCATTTCGATTGGCCGCTGGAGTCCGTCAGCGAGCCCCCTCCGAAAGCGCGCTATGATTTGCCAGGGATGCGTTCCATCAGTGTCGCCCGCAGGCTCTTCTCCGGGCGGCTGCGGCGGTGGCGGCGGAGGCGGAGCTGGTGAAGGCGGTCGGCGGACTCCTCAGGGGCTTGCTCTTCTCCGGGACGCATGTTGTGCCCACGGCCCGGGGAAGCGCGGCCGGAGGACGGCGTGCGTCGGCGCTGCGCGCATCCTGGAGCTCCCGACCAGGAGGTGGAGGACATTGGTCCAGACATCGTTCCTAGCTCTCCCTGCGGGCTCCTTGGGGCCCTGCCCTGAGCCGCACCCGCAGCTCGCTCACATCTTTGCCTTCCTGCGGGTGGAAGGAAGCCCTCTCCCGGAACCTGAGCGTGTGTGCCCCTCTGGAGGAGGGTCGTCAGTGATCCGCTGGTAGGGAGCGCGCTCCTTGTTCTCTGAAGTTCTCTCTAAAAGTGCCCGGCGTCGCCTCGCTTAACGCGTGCTCCTAACGGTGGCCTTTCCTCAGAAATTTCCCTCAGAAAATATTTCCTCAGAAATGTTCGTGTCCCGTTGTCCTCCAGAATCAGATCCCAACCCCTGGAAGCATCTGAGACCTTTTTGTGCGCGTATCAGCGTGTTGTTTATTCTTTCCGTCCATCCCTGTATTCTGTCCACAGCAAACGATGTGCTGCCTCCCGGCTGTCGACCGTGTGATACCTTCCTTAGCTTGGTCTGATCTGCACCCCACGTCCAACCAGCCCAAAGGGCCCCCTCTTGTCTCTGTGGACGTCTCACCTCTTCCAGCCTCCAGTCCCAGAGTAACTCCTCTGCCCCATCCCACGGACGTCACCTTGTCTCTCTTCCTTGTGCCGCTATAGCGATTTATACCTCTGTGGGCTTCCCTCAGCTCAGTTGGTAAAGAATCTGCCTGCAATGCAGGAGACCCCGGCTCGACCCCTGGGTTGGGAAGATCCCCTGGAGAAGGGATAGGCTACCCATTCTAGTATTCTTGGGCTTCCCTTGTGGCTCAGCTGGTAAAGAATCTGCCTGCAATATGGGAGACCTGGGTTCGATCCCTGGGTTGGGAAGATCCCCTGGAGAAGGAAATGGCTACCTACTCCAGTATTCTGGCCTGCAGAATTCCACGGACTGTGTAGTCCATGGGATCTCAAAGAGTCGACACGACTGAACGACTTTGAGAGAGCCTTCCTCCTTCATTTGAGCTATTAGAGCATGGCTGGAGGGCTGGTTGTCCTGTTTGTGCATTCTCCATTGGATCTCACGATATTTTGTTGTTAAGTTGCTTCAGTCCTGTCTGACTTTTTGCGACCCTAAGGACTATAGCTTGCCAGGCTCCTCTATTCATGGGATTCTCCAGGCAAGAATACTGGAGTGGGTTACCATGCCCTCCACCAGGGGATCTTGCCCACCCAGGGATCAAACCCGCATCTCTACTGTCTCCTGCACTGGCAGGCAGACCACCTGGGAGGCCCAGTATTTTACATATATTAATAGGAGGTGATTACTGAATGAATGTTGTGTGTAGTCTCAGGAGTACCTTCTGAGGATGACACAGGGGGCAGCCCCGTGCTCTCAGAAAGGATTTCCCAGTACCATTAGCCCACAGCTTGTTTTTCCCTTTGTCATTATACTTACCAGGCTCAGGTCTCCAGGAACCTGAAGGTTGTGAGAATGTTCTGCTTAACTTGTATGTCCCTTAGACCAGCCATTGGCAATAAGCCAGAGGTGGAGAATTTAACCCATTCTTCAAATGTATTGAAGTTTAAAACCTTAGAGATTGAGGGCAAGATGGGTATGTCAAGGCTCAGTACATTTCTCTTCCAAAACCAACACATTTTGGAGGAAATTTCACATCGCGGTTGCTCCATTCTTTGCTTGGGGTCTTGTCTCCTACCTTCAGAGAAATATTGTTCTGTTTTTAGTTGTGAACTTTGTTTTGGGTCAGTAAATCTACCCACTTAATTGAGATCTCTGATGGAAACGGGGATGTGTGAGGGTTCCCTCCACTCTGCTTGAGAAGATTTTGGGAACATATCTCAGCTTATCTTTACCTCCTGAAATGTTAGAACAGTACTCTTTATCATCGCTGGCAATGACATGATGGAGTTACTTTCAGTGACCTTGTCACAGCTCTCATTTTATTTCTTGTGGTGTCTTTGTCTGGCTTCAGTATAAGGTTATGCTGGCCTCAGAATAAGTCTGGAAGTGTTCCCTCCTCTTCAGTTTTTTTTTGAAGAGTTTGAGGGGGATTGATATTCTTTAAATGTTCAGTAGACTTTTTCAGTGAAGCAATATGTTTCTGGACTGTTCCTTTTTGGTAGGCTTTTAATGACTGATTCAATCTCCTTACTCATTATTGGTCTGTTCAGATTTTCTGTATCTCCATGATTCAGTCTTGGTAGATTGTGTGTTCCTAAGGATTTATTCATTTCTTATAGGTTATCCATTTGATTGACCTGCAGTTATTTGAAGTATTCTTACAACCCTTCTTATTTCTGTGACATCAGTTGTAACGTTTCCTTTTCATTTCTGATTTTAGTTATTCAGATCTTCCCTTTTTCCATGATATATCTAAGAGTTGTCAACTTTGTTTTAAAAAAAGAAAACTCTTAGTTTTATTAATTTTCCCCCATATTTTTAAATTCTCTATTTCATTTATTTCTGCTCGATAGTCTTTATTATTTCCTCCCTTCTGCTAGCTTTGGGTTTAGTTTGTTCTTTTTCTAGTTCTTTTAGGTGTAAAGTTAGCTTGCTGATGTGTGATCTTTCTTATTTTTTAAAAATAAGTTTATTTATTTATGATTTGGCTGCACAGGGTCTTAGTTGCAGCACATGGGATCTAGTTCCCTGACCAGGGATTGAACCTTGGCCCCCTTCATTGAAAGCTTGGAGTCTTAGCCACTGGACCACCAGGGAAGTCCCTGTGATCTTTCTTATTTTTTAATGTAAGTGTTTATAGCTATTAACTGTTAGCATTGCTTGCATTTCATCCCATACATTTTGGTATCTGTGTTATTTGTCTCAAGGTATTTTCTAATTTTTTTGTGATTTCCTTTTGACTCATTGGTTGCTTTAAAAAATGTTTTTGTTTTTAATTTTCACATATTTGTGAGTTTTCCAGTTTTCTTTCCACTACTGATTTCTTGTTTCATTGTTAGTGATTGAAAAACTTACTTTCTATAATTTCAGTGTTTTAAAATGTGTTAAGATTTCTTTCGTGGCCTTGCATGTGATCTGTCCTGGAGAATGTTCTGTGTGTACTCACAAAGATTATATATTGTTGGGTGGAGTGTTCATTATATGTCTGTTAGGTCCAGTTGATCTAGTGTTGTTCTATCCATTCTTGAAAGTGGAGTATTGAAGTCTCCTGTTATCCTGTTGTCTGTTTCTCTCTTCAGTTCTGTCATTGTTTGCTTCCTAGATTTAGGAGCTCTGCTATTTGGTGTGTGCATATTTATAATTGGTAGATCTTCTTGGTGAATTGATCCTTATATCATTTTATAATCTTCTTCTTTGTCTCTTCTAAAATTTTTGACTTAAAGTGTGTTTTGTTTAATGCTATCTATTTCTGCTTTATTGACTATGCCAAAGCCTTTGACTGTGTGGATCACAATAAACTGTGGAAACTTCTGAAAGAGATGGGAATACCAGACCACCTGACCTGCCTCTTGAGAAATCTGTATGCAGGTCAGGAAGCAACAGTTAGAACTGGACATGGAACAACAGACTGGTTCCAAATAGGAAAAGGAGTTCATCAAGGCTGTATATTGTCACCCTGTTTATTTAACTTATATGCAGAGTACATCATGAGAAACGCTGGACTGGAAGAAACACAAGCTGGAATCAAGATTGCCAGGAGAAATATCAATAACCTCAGATATGCAGAGACACCACCCTTATGGCAGAAAGTGAAGAGGAACTAAAAAGCCTCTTGATGAAAGTGAAAGTGGAGAGTGAACAAGTTGGCTTAAAGCTCAGCATTCAGAAAACGAAGATCATGGCATCCGGTCCCACCACTTCATGGGAAATAGATGGGGAAACAGTGGAAACAGTGTCAGACTATATTTTTCTGGGCTCCAAAATCACTACAGATGGTGACTGCAGCCATGAAATTAAAAGACACTTGCTCCTTGGAAGGAAAGTTATGACCAACCTAGATAGCATGTTCAAAAGCAGAGACATTAATTTGCCAACAAAGGTTCCTCTAGTCAAGGCTATGGTTTTTCCTGTGGTCATGTATGGATGTGAGAGTTGGACTGTGAAGAAGGCTGAGTGCTGAAGAATTGATGCTTTTGAACTGTGGTGTTGGAGAAGACTCTTGAGAGTCCCTGGGAGTGCAAGGAGATCCAACCAGTCCATTCTGAAGGAGATCAGCCCTGGGATTTCTTTGGAAGGAATGATGCTGAAGCTGAAACTCCAGTACTTTGGCCACCTCATGTGAAGAGCTGACTCATTGGAAAAGACTCTGATGCTGGGAGGGATTGGGGGCAGGAGGAGAAGGGGACGACAGAGGATGAGATGGCTGGATGGCATCACTGACTCAATGGACGTGAGTCTCAGTGAACTCCGGGAGTTGGTGATGGACAGGGAGGCCTGGCGTGCTGCAATTCATGGGGTCACAAAGAGTCGGACACGACTGAGCGACTGATCTGATTATAGCCATAGCTCTCATGTTGTTTAATCCTCTTTGAAACTCTGAGTCATTAGTGTCCCAACAGGAACTGGACACTGTTTCAGATAGGAAAATTGAAGTACTAGCTCTTCATAGATTCTGTAACAAGTTGGTGTTGAAACCAAAAATGAACCCTCCCCTTTCCTAGTTTCCAACTAAAATTTTTGTAATGTTTCTGCCCTTTCCTTCAGCTTTTGAGTTGTGGGCTCTAGTTGTTTTTTAAACAACTGTCTGTATGTTTGCAGCTTGATCTGTGCTCTAATAGCCATTGCCTCCATGCTCTTTTGGATTTCTTAAACTATCTCATTCATTCCTTGGAAAAAGTTGTGTCGCCAATACCTGATGAATGAAGAGCAAGCCATCAGCAGGGTGCACGGCATCCTGCTGAGCTATGGCATAGAGGAGTCGGACCTGTATGTGCTGAACCTCATCTGATAAGTCACCGTCTCCTAGGAGGAAGTTGGTTTCTGAAGTCCTTTCTGAGATATCAGCATTTAATGGATCATCTTTACCACGGACGCTGCTGTGAATGTCTTACAGCTACACAGCCACAACTAAGTGCTCCCTGAGTGTGGACCCTGGGTGGGCGTTGTGGAGTCTGATGGAGCACCCCCTCCTCGCCAAGGCAGAGGCCTGTGTGTGCCAACACCTGTCTGACCTCTACACTGCCCCTGCTGTACGTGAAGAGTCTGTAGGGAGGGCTGGGGAGGTGTCACCTTTTCTCTTTGGAAGACTGTGTCTTGGTGGTCAAGTTTGGCTAAAAGTTATTTTAGATTTATTTTCAAAATCTTCCTTCAATCTCTGCTTTGAAGCCTTAATCTTTGTCATTGGTCCCTTAGAGAAATAAAAGGCCACAGATTCTTTAATTTGGAAGGAATTTTAAAAAGCATTTCACCCAATTTCCCCTTCTGTTGAGCAGTCCCAACAGAGGATGGTCATCTAGCTTTTGAACACTGATCAGTAAGGATAGCTTTACAAGGCAGCCCGCTGTCCTGGTAACAACTTGGGTTATTTGGAAGGACCAGAGAAATGAAGGGCTTTCTGCCCCCGTCGTGTAGAATCCATCATCAGGGGTTCTTAAATGTTGTCTTGGAAGCCAGGAGCAACCCCAGCCTCATTTTGGTAGTTTATCACCTGATCTTTTCAATTTCTTGCTCTTTCCCTAATTTCTCTTCTGTAAGAGAAGATGGGGGCAGAACACAGAGGACTATTTCCAGCTTCTCCTTAACTCACTGTGTGTCAGCATGAAGCCCTTCATTTCTCTGGTCCTTCCAAATAACCCAAGTTGTTACCAATACAGCGGGCTGCCTTGTAAAGCTATCCTTACTGATCAGTGTTCAAAAGCTAGATGACCATCCTCTGTTGGGACTGCTCAACAGAAGGGGAAATTGGGTGAAATGCTTTTTATGTAATCTGTAATCTGTAATGTAATCTGTAATGATTACAGCAAGAAAACTACCATCCAACTGACACATGAACAAACAGCTGATCCTAAGACACAAAGTGGGGCCTCTCCAGGTGGTGAAAATAATGATGTTTGCAGGTAAGGGGCTGCCATTCCTGGAAGATTTCTTGTCACTGCGTCCCCCTTCCGACCACCTGCCGGAGTGTCTTTACCTTAATCTATTATTGAACTGCTGCAATTAAATCATCCAAAAAGCAGTTGTTAAGGAATAATTGCTTTTTCTTCCTACTCCAGGGGGCATCCACCCTGGATGGACAGATGGCCTATCTGGTGGGGGTTGATCTGGCCTGTTATCTATCAACACATCTGCTCAGACACGGATGGCTGTGGGGTGGCCGGTCATGTGACTTTCTTGTTCAGTGTCAGGAGCTCCTGGGTTTCTGTACGGTGAAGCTTAGAAGGGCCTCCCACCTTCACATGCATCCCCAGATGAATGTCTAGTGTTCTGCCAGGGTTACCTAGTTGTGTTGCCTGGCTCCTAAAGTGCTTGGTCACTCTTTGTCTGAGCTTTGCTCACATGGCTTTCCCTCCCTGTGTGTTACAGGCACACAGCTGAGGAGCAGACTGAAGCCCAGGGAGGTCAAGGGGCACCTTGTTGGAGCTGCCAAGGCCTCAACCCCAACCCAGGTGGCTCTGCCTGCACTCTGCTGCTCCCTTCACCACCTGGCATTTAGTTCTCATCGGTACTAAGAGCGTGCCGCTGTCAGGTGCCTGGCTGCAGCAAGATGAGCGTGGGCAGATCCTGATTAGGGCACCGTGGGAGTGTGTCTTCCTGGTCAGAGGTGACCCCCTTCCTCTTGGCATCCCCAGGCACCAGGAAGACCTCCACCCTGGTCACGTATGCCGAGAAGTGGTCTCAGAGCAGATTTCCACACGTGACCTTCAACAAGAACATCACCAGGTAGCCGGAGCTCATCTCCCCAAGCCACGTCATCTGCAAGACACTCCACTCTGTGGCCTGCAGTCATGTCGAGCTCCTGGTGCCGCTGTCACCGTCACATCCGGTCAGTGCTTTTCACAGGAGAGAACTTAGTGCCTAATCTCCCTTATAGGCAGGGAATATAACAAAAGATTTAGTGATTTATACTTTTACCCCAGAGAGATACATTGTCACCCAGGGAGGCAGGCTTGTGTGTCTGGAGTTTAGGCACGGGTCAGACGATGTGTCTGCAGTCCCGGGCACCAATGGCCTGGTTGACGCGTTCAGATCAGACTGTCCTTGGAAGCAGGAGGGGAAAGGACAGGGCTAAGAGGCACTAGACCCAGGCTCCTGAGGCCTCTGAGTTGTGTTCCCTGGGATAGGAAGGCTTCAGGGAGCTTCAAGGTCCCCCTGGGATAAGAAGGTTTCAGGGAGCTTTGAGGTCCCCCTGGGGCCTACTGGAGTCCTGTCTACACTGTGGAAGAGTGGTGTCTGTTGTGAGCCACTTTGTCTCCTGGGTTATTAGATGTGTATTTTGGAAAGCCGAATGGAGCCCTTTCCAGTCCCACGTGGCCTGGAAGCACTCAGCCCTTTAAGCCTTTTTCCTCACCTGGATGAGCCATTGCCAGGGACCTGGTGGTGTCATCAGAGAGACGGGGGCAGGGCCTGGGGGACACAAGTCCCAAGTGGCCAGGAAGGCCCACCCTGTGCCCTCAGGACATGCCTTCCAGATACCAGTTGAGAAAGAAGCTGAATCTCTTCAAGTCAACGCCCTTCATGGTCAACTGTCTCCTTGCTGAAGGGAAGGGCGGCTTCATTAGGGCCACGCTCGTGTGTAACACTCGAGGCCTTGTTCACCTCGGCTGACGAGAAGCTGATGATCAACCATGTGCCCATCTGGTGCAAGAACAGCCAGGGGCAGCAAGTCATGGTGGAACAGAGCAAAAAGCTGGTGAGCCACTCAGTGTCCCTGGAGTCTGGGCTTGGGAGGATGAAGGCGCGATCTGGGGCCCAAGTCTAAATTTTTGATATTAGAGGGAGGCTAGGTTTTAAGTGAGCTGGATGTGGGGCCGGATTAGGACGTCCATGCAAAAATGTACAGCCAGCAGCAGAGGGTCAGGAGGGACTGACCCTGGAGGGACTCATTGTTCAGGGGCAGCGGGATGAGAGTGGGTGAGACGTGGCTGTGCAGGACGGAGCAGGGACAGAAGCTCGTACAGGTCAGGGCCTGATGGAGACAGGAAAGGAAATAGAGCAAAGCCCGGAAGCACGTTGTTGGAGGTGACAGGAAACCAGCTTCTGGAAGGCGGGAGTGATCGCTCATTGAACTGAAAGCATCAGGAACAGGAGGGCCGAAGGACATCACCTGAATTGGCAGGCCAGGTGCAGGGCTGGGTGGGGAACGACCCAGCTCAGGGCATCACCCACAGCAGTACAGACAGGGGAGCCGGGTGCCCCTGATAGAAACTCTGGTTCCTTCAGCTGCACAGATTTCATAGTCTTGTATTCATTCCTATGACTTTGTCTATTCTGGGTCTGAACATTTTTCTTTAACCTGATTTGGTCAAAAATGGTTTTAAAAATAGAATCAATTGGGCAGGATTTGAGAGACTTGTCTAAAACACAGAAGTCAGTAAATGAGAAACAGACTTTAAATGATACAGAAGACATTTTCAAAATTTTGTGAATTCTCTGTGTAAGTAGAAAATATCATGATGCATCAGAAAGATTAATGAAAGAAAAACTGCTGACACAGCTTCCATTCTGGTTGGAAACTGACACTGAGGGTTTCCAGTATGCTTCCTGGGAGCCAGAAGATCCTGGGTCTCACCCCCTTGCCATGAGGGGAAAGTCTGTGTCCCTGAACTCATTGGCTTCCCTCTGCCGCCCTGGAGTGAGGGGCTGGTTGCCTGTGGGTGCTGAAGACATTTTGCTAACTGCTTTCTGTACATTACATTGTTTTATTCTTACAGTAACCCTGTGAAAAAGTGAAACTTGTCTGTTTTACACATGGAAACACTGATGCTTAAAGAGGTAAAGCAGGCTTATAGCGGGGAAGGTGGCAGAGTTGAGATCTGAACCCACCATCTGAATCACCATGCTTTCTGTTTATCCCCTGGGCTAAAACTTATAGGAATAACCAAAGGGACAGAACCAAACTTTTTCTCTATCTTGTGCTTTTCGAGGAGCAGTCTGGCCACGTCCATGTGGCCACACTGAACAGCGTCCATGAAGGACGTGAAGCCATACCTGTCTCTGCAGTCCGGTTCATACTGGCACCTGGAGCCCAGACCCAAAGCAACAGCTGAGAACAGTCACCGCTTCAAACCTGAAGGCACTGACTCTGGGTGCCCCAGGACCGTAATCTAAAGAACACCAGTATCTACATCTTTTCTTTGCCCTATTGTTGTTCCTTCACTCAGTCGTGTCCGACTCTTGGCGATCCCATGGACTGCAGCATGCCAGGTCTCTGTCCCTCACCGTTTCCCAGAGTTTGTCCAACTTCATGGCCATTCAGTCGGTGATGCCATCCAACCATCTCATCCTCTGTTGCCCTCTTTTCCTTTTACCTTCAGTCTTTCCCAGAATCAGGGTCTTTTCCAATGAGTTGACTGTTCTCATCAGGTGGCTGAAGTATTGGAGTTTTGCCATAAACCTTTTCAATTTCAGACCCCAGGCCTGAGACTGACTTCTTTATCTTTGTGTTTGGGGAGGGGAAGGGGTAATAGTACCCGCCTCTGAGGGGTTGTGATGGTTCATTATTCCTTCAGCAAGTATTTATGAAGTGCCTATTCAGCACTGTTCTAGACACTGAAGATAAAGCAGCAGAGTCCTTGCTGTCAGAGCCTAAGATGTAGTGTGGGTAACAGCAAATACAGATATACTGATGACAAATACATTTGTGAAAAGTGCTAAGAAGAGTGTAAGTCAGGAAAGTTGAAAAGTGATGGTGAGAGGGCCTGAAGGTTTCAAGTTAGCACTGAGAGAAGGCACAGACCTTAAGTAAATGGGAGTTCTCCATGTGGATTTGACAACTCATGTACATGTCACCCATATCCTGGGGGGCTCCTGTAGCAGCATGGAGGCAGTGATGCTGGATCTGGGTGAGTGGGTGGCTGAGGCCAAGTCAGGTAGGGCCCTTGACCCATTTCATGCTTTTCAGTTTTATTTTCATTGAGGT
The DNA here is from genome assembly GCF_002263795.3 of Bos taurus. NCBI lineage: Eukaryota > Metazoa > Chordata > Mammalia > Artiodactyla > Bovidae > Bos > Bos taurus. Next base: position 42,868,948 of record NC_037340.1, on the reverse strand, counting down.
GGGGAGCCATTGAAGTATTTTGACAGGACTGAATCTAGAGTTTTTAAAAGAGCTTTGTGGCCACTGAATTAAGTAGACACAAGTGAGGCAAGAGACCCACTTAGGCTATTAAAATAATCCACCCCCCTCCAAAAGTAGGGAATTTCCTAGCGGTTCAGTGGTTAAGATTCCGTGTTTCCACTGCAGGGGACATAGGTTTGATCCCTGGTCAGAGAACTAGGATGCTGCATGCCATGTAGCCCAGCAAAAAATGAAAAAATAAATAATCCAAGTGAGGTATGATGGCAATTTGGCCCATGGTAGAAGTAGTGAGAAATGGTCTACCCTGGATAGATTTTGAAAGGAGAGCTGAACAGGCTTGGTGATGGACCTACTATGTCATGAGCAGGGAGGAATCAAGTAGAATCCCAAGGTTTTGGCCTGAGAAACTGCAAGCATCAGGGACTTAGCATCCTGGAGGTGAGAAAGGTTATGGACGGAGTTGGGGTGGGAGAAGAGTCGAGAGCTCAGCTTTGAACATAATTTTAAGTGCCTATAGGATATCAGAGTGAATGAGTGAGACAAGGAGCATGGGTTCAAGGAAGAGGTGTGGACTAGAAATACTAGTGTAGGTGTCACTATTGTGGGGTGACACTGGATAAGATCAGAGCCTGGAAAAGATTACTTGGAGTGTGAACCAAGAGTTGAGGACTAGATGGGCTTTGCCTGATACCATCAAGAAAGACTCAGTAACCCTTACTCTATTTTTCTTTTTTCTTTTTTTCTTCATTCTTCTATTTTATTTTATTATTTTTCTAGTCCTCCCTTCCTAGCTTTTTTGTCAGTCTGTTCTGAAGGAGATCAGCCCTGGGATTTCTTTGGAAGGAATGATGCTGAAGCTGAAACTCCAGTACTTTGGCCACCTCATGCAAAGAGTTGACTCATTGGAAAAGACTCTGATGCTGGGAGGGATTGGGGGCAAGAGGAGAAGGGGACGACAGAGATGGCTGGATGGCATCGCTGACTCGATGGACCTGAGTCTCAGTGAACTCCGGGAGTTGGTGATGGACAGGGAGGCCTGGCGTGCTGTGATTCATGGGGTCACAAAGAGTCGGACACGACTGATCGACTGATCTGATCTGATCTGATTGAAAATAATTTAGTGAGTGATGGAGTAAAAATTGTTTTACACTTTAGTTTCTGGATTCCCAATATATCAGTATATGCTTCTACATTATTTTAAAGAATTCACCAAAAGTATGTTTGGACAAATATGAATGCTGGTTGTGATATTTAGTATTATGGTCAGTGAAATTCTTTTGCAGTTTCTAAGTGTCATTTGGAAGCCAATATAAGGAGCTATTGAATTTATAAAGACATTTCTAATTAATTTTAAATCATCAGTTGCTAGTAGTTTTCACTAGCACAAATTTTGAAATTACAAGTTACTCTGTAACAAATAGGCAAATCTCTTGGTTGTAGCTCATTTGTACAAAAATAATGTCATATTAAAGAGAACCAAAGTTATAAAACTAATAGATAAAACTTTCTTTTGTGTTTTTAGGATCCGTTGAATTGTTACTTTGTGTTTCACAACTGGGAATTTGTGAATGGATTCTTCCCTCATCGACTAGTTCTAATTGCTTTATAAAAAATCTAAAACTGATTTTTTAGCAGGTCAGTTTTCATATTTGGCCCAAAAGAAAAATATATTTACATGTGTGTTTCAAATTAAAAACAAACCTACCTGATCGCCTATTTTTTAAAGGCCTTGTGGGAAAATTTAATAGTTGTAAATCATTATTAGGACAGACTTGTGATGTCACCCTTCTCTTTTCGTTGTGTAAACCCTTAAAAGACCCTTTCGGGGGTTCCACTCTTGAGGGAAGTCAGAGAGCCTGGGACGGGAGCGGAGGGGCAGTTTCGGGCAGCTAAACTGGGCGGGAAGCCTGGGACCCCGGCTCGGACCTAGCTCGACCCCTACGCAGCGCAGCTCCGCCGCCCCGCCGCGACGTCACGCCCGGACGGTGACGCCCGCCACGGCGTCGTCTGCCCGTCTCTAAGATGGCTGCGGGCCCCGGGAAGGGGCGGGCCTGGGAGGGCGCGGCGGGTTGGCCGCCTCCCGACGCTCATTGGCCAACTCTGACCGGCTCTGGGCGGGCCCGCCGGCCGGCAGGGACGTCAGGGCGGCGGGCTCGCGGCGGCGGCGGCTCCCCTCGGCGGCGGCGGGCGGCGCGGGCGAGACTGGCCGTGCTGGCCACGGAATGAGGAAGCGGACCGAGCCCGTCGCCCTGGAGCATGAACGCCGTACCGCCTCGGGCTCGCCCTCCGCCGGCCCGGCCGCCGCGGCGCTGGACGCCGACTGCCGCCTGAAGCAGAACCTGTGCCTAGCGGGCCCTGGGCCGGCCGAGCCGCGCTGCGCCGCGGACGCGGGCATGAAGCGGGCGCTGGGCAGGTGAGGGGCGGTGGGGGCGGCTGGGGCCCGCGCCCCTTCGGAGCTGACCGCCCCGCGCCCCGCCGGCCTCTTTGAGCCGGCCCATCCTTGAGTGCCTCCCCGAGCGGGCCTGCGGGCCACCCCCCGGCGCCTGGCTGGAGAGCGCCTCCCTACGAGGATGGGGGAGCCCCTGGATGCCCGGTGGTGGAGGGCGGGGGGGCCGGGGAGCGCGCGCGCGGCGTGTACCCAGCATCCCTCCCGCGGGGTGGGCAGCTCACCGGCGCCCGCGGGGCCCCTGGGGACGGTGGAGGGTCCGCAGTGTGCAGTCGCGGGGGTGCGCCGCCTTCTCGGGGAGGTTGAGGGCTCGGCGGGGTCGTGGGGCGCTGTGCCCTCGACCCGGCGATCGCGAGCCATTGGCCTCTGATGTGTGGAACGCGTCCACCCGAGTCGACCCCTTGGGAAGCGCTGTCCGGTCTGGAACATGTCTTCGGCTTCCCTTTGGGGAGATGAACTCGTTGACGTTGAATTCATCTCGCAGTTGAGAGAGGAGTGTTTTTCACGCCGGCTGGACCCTCCTCTAGGCTGGTGTCTATTATCTGGCTGTTGGTGAAACTTATCACTCATGACAGTTTTGAAGTCTTGATGTTTCTTGGTGACTGAAAAAGTTAGTATGTAATGTTCTCAGATGTTGTAGCAAGAGTCACTGCTTTTGGGATCCCCTGGAATGCCCTTAATTGACACAGGCCTCTGGAGTAAAATATTTATCCAAAGAGCCCCTAAAAAATGTTAACTTAGATCGCAAAAGTTAAACTATATACACATCTCACCTCAGTCAGTGGTTCCCCTTCCTGCTGGAAGTCCAAGGATCGACAGAATTTTTGTTTTTGTGTAAAATTATCTAGCAACTGACCAGCATCTCTTGTGAAGATAATCTGTTTTGTGGAAAGGTTTATCTGCATTAAAAACGCACAGTTGGCTTTAATGCACTTTTATTAACAGATTTGACATAACACTTAGGTTGTAAGCTCTTCCTTTGAAGAAGACAAATTGTGATGCACAGTAATGTTTGGGGAAGCAATCGCCCTTGAAAGATCTACTGTATTAAAAGAGTCTGATTATTTTTATTTTTGAGTTGAGGACAAAGAGAGACATTCTAGTGGTGCCACTTCCTTTGAATAAACAAAAGGCTGTTACGGGAATAAAAAGAAAAGCAGAGGGCAGGAAGGGCAAATTTGTGAGTTACCCCATGGTTCCTTCCCTGTTGCCTGAAATGTTCTCCTGGATTTTCTCCTCCTGAGTTTTCTCCTTCAGCCTGGTCTCTGCTCAGCTGTCACCTCTTCAGAGAGGCTTTCTCAAACTAGCACATCCAAAATAGCCATTGGCCCCCACTGGCCCCTTTCTGCTTACTTGTTTCTTCATCCCCCTTAATTGCCTGCTCACTTGACTGGCTTTGGGCATAGTCTCCCACAGGAGAAGGGAAGCCCTGTGAGAGCAGGGACATTGTTCTTGGGGCCTCTGTCTTCAGAGGCACATCTTAGGTGGGAGAAAATATTTTGTTGAATGAATATCCAGAATAGATTCCTAGAAGTGGAACTGCTAAGCCAAGGGGTGTATGCTGATGACTGAAAGTGCCCTCCCAAGAACTTGTACGACTGGTACACCCTCCACTAATGTCAGTCTCCTCACCCAAATATTGAATATTACCAGATATTTTGATCTTTTTCTACTTGGTTGCTGAAAATTGACATCTGATTTGTAACTTTAATTTGCCTTTCTTAGTGGTTAGGTGGCAGTTTTTGTATGTTTTTGTAAGCCTATTATACATCTTTGGAATTATTTCCGTCTTGAACCATCTTTGTTTGAGTCCCCTTGCACATTTCTTTTAACTTTCTGTTGTGCACATTTTCAATAGACAGAAGTAGAGGAGTCAGCATAATGAACCTCCATGAGCCCGTCCCTTCATTTCAGTGGTTTTCCATGTTTTGCCAGTCTTGAATCATCTGTTCCTCCTCTCCTCCATTTTTGATATGGTGGGGAGACTAGACTGTTCTAAAACAACTGATTTCGTCCATAAATATTTTCACAGCATATCTTGAACAAATAAGGATTTTGAAATATATACAACCCCATTACTATTATTGAATTGTATCAAAACTAGCAATTTATTATTTGTAATTAATTTAATATTATTTAGTATCCTATCTGGGCTTCCCAGGTGGTGCAGTGGTAAAGAATCTGCCTGCCAATGAAGCAAACAAAGAGATGTGGGTGGGGAGGATCCCCTGGAGTAGGAAATGGCAACCCGCTCCAGTATTCCTGCCTAGAAAATTCCATGGACAAAAGGAGCCTGGCAAGCTACAGTCCATGGGGTTGCAAAGAGTCAGACACGACTGAGCAACTGAGCATGAGTCTACATATACATTTCCTTGTCTTAGAAATGTTTTTTTAAGTCAGTTTTAAAATCCTGCACATTTCTTAAGTGTATTCCTAGTTAATCTCTTGTTATTTTCTTATATTATACATTATTAGTTGTAGTTATTAATTCTGTATCTAGCAACTTACATAATCTTAGTTTCAAGTAGTTTTTGCAGTTCCTGAATTTTCCAGGTATGCTATCATATTGGCTGCAAATATTAATAATCATTTTGTTTTCTACTTTTTATGTCTTTTGTTTCTCTTTTTTGATTACAGTGTATTTCCAGAACAAGGTTGAATAATAGGGGTGATACTGAGTATCCTTATCTTATTCCTGACTTTAAGGAGAATTCTTTTAGTGTTTACGCCACGTTAGTTATTTTACTACGGGGTGTGTTGCTGCTGTTTTGTCTTTTTTTTTCAAGATCAAAAATGGTTGTTGAATTATATTAAATGCTGTTTTAGCATCTGTGAAATGATCATATGAATTTTGTCTCTTGACCCGTTAATATACTGAGTTGTAGTAATAGATTTCATATTATTGAGTCATCATTTTATATTATTGAATCATCAATAATAACTCTTATTGTGTAGACAGATTCTATTTATTAATATTTTACTAGGGAGTTTTGTACCGTTATTTGTATGACTAGTTTGTAATTTTCTTTTTTTAATGCCATCTTTACCAAGTGGTTTTAGTGTTTTTTATAGCTTTATTAAAAGTTATCTCTTTCTCTTCATTAGCCAGTTTAAATATTGTACTTTTGAAATGATTTCTTTCTTTAAATTTTGGTAGAATTCACCTGTAAAACTTCCTGAGCATGGTGCTTTTTTAGAATACAGCATTTTTATAACTGTCATAGTTTCTTAGATTTGCAGTCTCGTTCTGGGCTCAGTTTTGGTGATTTATATGTCTATAGAAAATCATCTGTTACATCTGGCTTTTCCTCTAGACTTGGGGCTCTTCCCCAGTCTTGTTTGCTATTTTAGGTATTTACATGCCCTCCCCTCTTTTTTCTTGCTCTAACACATGTGTGCACACACAGAAAAATTTTGGATTTTCTCCTGAATAAAAAAATATTTTGTGTGTATTTTTCTTGGAGCCCAGGATGGTGCTGAGGCTGTGGAGAAGTGGAGAGAACGTTCTCTCTCTGAAGAGGGCAGCAAGAGCTGCTTTCTTTCCTTTGACTGCCCAGCAGGAATGTGGCTCCAGGGCATCCAGATCTTCCAGTCTTTCCTAAAGAGTAGCTGGGTGTGTGTCCGTGACCCCTTAACTTTTTAGACTAATTTAGATAAAGACAACCACCTCAGAGGTAAAACCAGGTGTTTTTTTTTTTTTTTTAATTGATGTATAGTTGGTTTGCAATGTGTTAGTTTTATATATATATATATATATATATATATTCTTTTTCAGATTCTTTTCCCTCTTTTCCCTTCTAGATTATTACAAAATACTGAGTGTAGCTCCCTTTGGGTTTGTTTTGGACTAAGTTGGACTAAAGGGTCATTTTGGAAGGCATCTGGCTTACAGGTTAGCCCTGCACTCTATGAAAGGAGGTACTGGATACTGCTTTGGCTTTGCACATGTCTGGTATGAGGAGGCAAATGAGGGATTCTGTGTGCCTTTGATCTTCTCTTCTGTAATCCTGGAGTTCTTGGCAGTATTCAGTAAAGGGAGTGCTCAGTTGTGTCTGACTGTTTGTGATTCCATGGTCTGTAGCCCGCCAAGCTCTTTTGTCCATGGGATTCTCCAGATAAGAGTACTGGAGTGGGTTGCCATTTTCTCCTCCGGGGGAATCTTCCCAACCCAGGGATCAAACCTGCAGCTTTTATGTCTCCTGGATTGGCAGGTGGGTTCTTTACCACTAGTGCCATCTGGGAAGCCCGGTAAGATGTATATGTCTGTGTTTAAGTGAACTAGACTGTCCTCCCACTGCCAACTCAGAGGCCAAATCTGCCAGATAATCAAGATCAGTGGACTGCCTGGGAGGTTTCATATCTGATGACCTTTGTGTGTAAATACAGAAGAATGCAGGCATCACCCTTGGTTCCTCCTTGACCCAAAAGAAGGAACTTCATGCACAGTTGCAGAAGGCTTTACCGAAACCCAGAAAGCCGGGTGGTTCATCTTCCTGAGGGTGAATAGGGAGCTCACCAGACAAGCTTCTCTGCCTGGTATCTCTTTCTTTACATATGGAGATAAGAGATTGCTCTCAGAGCTAGCTTTTGTACTTAAAGTCTACTTTTCTCCACCCTCTTCTCTTCTCCCTCCCCAGAGTAGAGTCTGTTCCTGGACCAAGACAAGCAGCCAGGGAGGCTACATTATGGTGCTTCAAGTGGGGCTCCCAACTGAGTCCCTCTCTTCCCAGTTGTGGTTTATCTTAGCAGGGACACATTCCAGCCCTGTAACTCAGGACCCTGGAACTTGAGTCTTGTATCTCTGCTTACTTCCCAGTTCTTTTCAGCCAGTATGTACTCTCCCTTCTCAAGGGAGTGCCTGTCTTCTACAGTAGTGTTGGGCATGGACTGCTTAAACGCAGGAGTTACTTTTTAGGTAGATTAAGAGCTCCAGAAGACACTTAGCATAGAGGTAGTCTTGGAGAGAGGCTTAGATGGATCATCGCCATCAGGGTTCTGCTGTCAGGGTTCTGCTGACAGCAGTGGAGATGGGACACCTTTCCAGACTCAAGGTCTTCCTCCTGCTCCTCCCACTAGAGCACTTTTCCTTCCAAAATGCAGTTTATAGGGAAAATTTAACTGTAATACAATCTTGAAAACTGACAGATTAAGTCAAATGCTTGACATGATGCCAGAGAACTTGAGTGTCCACATGGGGAGTGGACAGGTGATTTGTTTCTTCCTGAACTGAGAGCCAGTGTCTGGAGTGTCAGGCTGCTGACACAAGGAACTGTGATGCCCAGAAATCTGCCCGAGATGTCCGTTGAGTAGAAAGACCTGTTATTAGGCTTGGTGCCCATCTTAGTATCATTTGATATTTTGGAGGAAAGTTTGTGTAGTCTCAAATGAGTGTTCTCAGGTTCATGTCTTGGGGAGAATTGCTTAAGTTTCTGAGCTTATTTCTTCCTCGTGATGTGGGGATAAAAATCTCCCTTATAGAAGCAGGGTGAGGCTCCAGTATGAAAGAGCTGCTGGTGGCATGATGTCTTTGGGATCCAGAAATAGGTTAGGGATCCCCAAGGGTGCTGTGAAGTTGCTGTGTGGGACAGCATTGGAAGTTCTCTGGGTGCTTCTGTTTTCTCTGAAATAAGAACAAAGCCCTCTGCCCAGGGGAGAGGAGCTACCACAAGTGTTTCTCTTTCAGCTCTCCACCTGGACCCAGTCTTAGCTCTCGATCTTTGGCCTAATCGGATGTTTCCTACCATGTTTGCTAATGTCTCATTAACAAGACAGACAATCTCCTTGGCAGAGACTCACTTTTCTAACATGTGGTGTTGCAACACTGGATGACAGAAATGGTTTTCACGGGCAGTCGTTGCAGCTGTGACTTGCTGTGTGTGTTCTGTACCGCTGAGTGCGACCTGGTCCTGGGAGGTCTGAGGGCAGCTCCCCTTGCACCCCCCACCTGAGGACTCCACACACAGGCCAGTGAGGAGGGTGTTAGGCTGGGTTTGAGGTGGAGAAAAGATCAACATGAACAGAGGGCAACGTCAGTGATCATATGGTTCATAAGCAGAATTCTTGCCCCTCAGGTTTTGCTAATACACAAATAGAGGTTTCTAGCAGAATTTGTCTTGAGATGGTGCTTGTAGGCTTGGTTTTAATTATGTGTGTTCTGTTTTCCAAGTATGCCCTGGTTTACCAGGAAATGTCTTGAGAAGGTAAAAAGAGGAGGGGGTAGATGAATGTCTGTGTGAGGAGTGTCATTTTGCAAAAATGAAGACAGAGAAGGAGTGTCAATGAAGAAATACAAGCACAACTCAGGAATGCTGGAATTTGGGGTTTGTTCTTGAAACTTGAAAGTTGTCCTGAGCTTTGTTGTTGTTTAGTCGCTCAGTGGTGTCTGACTCTTTGCTACCTGATGGACTGCAGCATGCCAGGCTTCCCTGTCCTTCACCATCTCCTGGAGCTTGCTCAGACTCATGTTCATTGAGTTGATTTTGCCATCCAACCATCTCATCCTCTGCCATCCCCTTCTCCTCACACCTTCAGTCTTTCCCAGCATCAGGGTCTTTTCCAGTGACTCAGCTCTTCGCATCAGATGGCCAAAGTATTGGAGCTTCAGCATCCATCCTTCCAATGAATATTCAGGGTTGATTTCCTTTAGGATTGACTGGTTTGAGGTTTAGGGTAAAGAAAAGAAAGTTGAAACTCTTTTCAGGTCTTAGCAAACTTGGATCTCCATGCAAGATTTAGATGAATTGACTGAATTATTTGTAATGGGAAGGGGAAAATGTTCAGAGTGGAAGCAGTTCATTTGGATGCTATAGTTCAGGGTCTTAAAATACATGTATGGCTTTTAACTTTCAGCTGGTTCTTTCTCCTAATAATGTGTACAGCATAGACTCTTTACTGTTTCATGCTTGACTTGTGCCATTCCTGGGCCTGGAACATCATTTTGTTCCTACCTGAAAGTGGCGTTGTCAGTGTTGCATGCTCATCAGTTCAATTCAAATCAGTCACTCAGTCGTGTCCAACTCTTTGTGACCCCATGAATTGCAGCACGCCAGGCCTCCCTGTCCATCCCCAACTCCCGGAGTTCACTCAAACTCACGTCCATCGAGTCAGTGATGCCATCCAGCCATCTCATCCTCTGTCATCCCCTTTCCTCCTGCCCCCAATCCCTTCCAGCATCAGAGTCTTTTCCAATGAGTCAACTCTTCACATGAGGTGGCCAAAGTACTGGAGTTTCAGCTTTAGCATCATTCCTTCCAAAGAACACCCAGAACTGATCTCCTTCAGAATGGACTGGTTGGATCTCCTTGCAGTCCCAGGGACTCCCAAGAGTCTTCTCCAACACCACAGTTCAAAAGCATCAATTCTTCAGCGCTCAGCCTTCTTCACAGTCCAACTCTTACACCCATACATGACCACTGGAAAAACCATAGCCTTGACTTGATGGACCTTAGTTGGCAAAGTAATGTCTCTGCTTTCCAATATGCTATCTAGGTTGGTCATAACTTTTCTTCTAAGGAGTAAGCGTCTTTTAATTTCATGGCTGCAGTCACCATCTGCAGTGATTTTGGAGCCCCCCAAAATAAAGTATGACACTGTTTCCACTGTTTCCCCATCTATTTCCCATGAAGTGGTGGACCGGATGCCATGATCTTCGTTTTCTGAATGTTGAGCTTTAAGCCAACTTTTTCATTTTCCACTTTCACTTTCATCAAGAGGCTTTTGAGTTCCTCTTCACTTTCTGTCATAAGGGTGGTGTCATCTGCATATCTGAGGTTATTGATATTTCTCCTGGCAATCTTGATTCCAGCTTGTGTTTCTTCCAGCCCAGCTGTTTCTCATGATGTACACCCATCAGTTTCTCATGATGTACTCGGCATATAAGTTAAATAAGCAGGGTGACAAAATACAGCCTTGACCTACTCCTTTTCCTATTTGGAACCAGTCTGTTGTTCCATGCTCATAGGTTTATTTTATTCAACCAACAGTTAACTTGCTTCTTAACTTGTTTGTTTGAAATCATGCTAGGCACTGGGAAAAATGAAAGAAGGCAGTGCGTATCCTCAGGGAATTTGTTGTCTGTCAGTTTTTATGTGTGACATTTTCATGATGTCTGTGGTAGAGACAATGCAAGGATGGCTGGAGACGGTTAGTCTGATCTCACATTCGTCCTTTGTTACTCTTGACATTGTTTTGTACTGATTTATCTTCAGAATATCTCATCTTTTAGGCTTCCACTTCTCTGACAGGATGTAACTCATTTTTCAATGCATCCCTGGCATATCAAGCTATCTATAGATAAAATAAATATTCATAGTTTAGGGACAGAGCACAGTTTGACAAGGCACGTCATGGCAGAACCTACAGGAAGGAAAATAAGACTGCCATCCTAGGACATTGGATGCCAGCTTTGGGCTCCAGAAGGAAGGGATGGTGTCGGCCAGCTGGGAACCTGCTGGTACAGCCCCGGGCTTCCTGAGGAAGCACCAGGGAGGTTCTGCAGGGACTGAGGAGGGATCCTGGTGTGAGGCCGCTGTGAGAGATGGCAGTCGTCGTGATGAAAGGCAGCCCCAGAGGGATCCTGTCTGTTTCCCTCTGCTCTTCTCTCATTTTTTTTTTCTTCTGATTGCAGAAATGAAAAGGATTTCCTAATATAGATTTAAAATAGAATATAATCGAGAAAGTAAAATTGTCCTGTGGATAATTACTGTTAGCAGTGTGGCAGCTGTAGAGAAGACTGCTAGTATGATTTTTCTTTTATTCATCCAGTGAGTATTTGTTGAAGACTTACTGTGTGCTGGAGGCTGTGAATAGAATGTTACAGTCAGACAGTTCCCAGTCCTTGTGGAACTCATTCTCCTCTTGAGGGAGAAAGATAGCAAAAAAAGGTAGATGTAAATATATAGTAAATTTCAAGGAGGTGGTAAAGTGCTATGAAGAAAAATAGAGCAAGGTAGTTTTAAAAAGCAGACAACATACCCAGAATGGAATTGCTTATGCTAAATAAGCCCCACATCACCAAACAGAAATTTTATTACAGTCTCGGCTCAAATTCTTAAACCAGTCAATTGGAAATCACCTAGTCAGCACTGATGAGGTCATCTGCCTATCGGAACCTGTCATCTCCTAAAGGAAAGTGACCTTGGAATAAACAACCCAGTTTTTTTGACTCGTAAAACTTCCTTGTTCCTGCTCCCTTCTGCCTAGGAAAGTCTTTCATTTTGTGTAGCTCTTTGGAGTTGCTTTGTTATTTACTATGTGAGATGCTGCCCAATTGATGAATTGTTAAATAAAGCCAATAAGATCTTTTAGGATTTGCTCAGGTGAATTTTGTTTTTCAACAGTAAGTAATACAATTATGTATAAAGCGCTTGAAAACAAGCTATGTTATAGTGATAAAACATGCTTGTTACTGTCAGGAGAATAAGGCCTTTTCACAGTGGGACAACCAGCTGTTAAGCTCTGCCAATTTCCTCATGACTTTTTGTTTTCTTCTCTGGGAACATTTATGGATTGCTCTTGTGTATTAAGGTCTTGAAGCTTTCAGATGTGTTCAGTGAAATTACTCCCAATACTGTGTTTGAGTAAGAGTTTGAAGATTGTTCTTCAGGTTTCCACCTATAAACTAGGTAGAATTTAGTCCAACTATTAGTCTTCAGATGTGAATTTTGGATTTACTTTTTTGCTCCTTCTGAGAGAATGTGAGAAAATATAATGGAATATATATGTATAAACTCATATATGATGGAATATTTATTATAATAGAAAATGTGTTTGGGGATATACCTATTAATATAGTGGAATAAGGCCAAAAATTCTTTCTTAATAATTTTGATTGTTGCAGTCATGGAGGAATTGATGAAAACTAAGTATAGACACTTTTTAATAGAAGTTTGATTCTTTCATATCTGGCCAAGATAGAGTAACGGGCTAAATTTACCCTGAAATAACTACAACAACAAATAAGCCCAGACAAAATGCATGAAATGAGCTTTCAAAACACTGGCCACTGGCAGTGAGAGACAGTGGTGTGTGAGGGGTGACAAACAAAGGAGTCCTGCAACAGCTCAGCTTCCCACTGCGTATGTGAGTTTCTCCACTGCAGCTCAGGGAAGGGGAAAGCGATGTGGAGAGCCTGGTTGACTCCCTGAGCCGTGGGTGAGGTGCTGAGAGCCTAGGCACACCGGCATGCCTACAGTTTACAGGACAGAGGACCAGGGGGAGACAGTGGCACAGAGAGAACTCTGGAGAGCCATCCAGAGTTGTATTCTGTGTTCAGCAGAGTGCTGCTCTGCCCATGTGTGCACTCAGCACGAATCATAAAAATGAACCCTGGAAGAATCAAACTGTGTCCAAGTAACTTCACTACATCCTGAAACAATGTTCAGTAATATTTATAAGGAATATAAAAACAGCCAGTACACAACAAAGTGAAATTCACAATGTCTGATATATCTAATCAAGGATTCAGTTCAGTTCAGTCACTCAGTCCTGTCCGACTCTTTGTGACCCCATGAAGCACAGCACGCCAGGTCTCCCTGTCCATCACCAACTCCTGAAATTTACCCAAAATCATGTCCGTCGAGTTGGTGATGCCATTCAACCATCTCATCTTCTGTCATCCCCTTCTCCACCTGCCCTCAATCTTTCCCAGCATTAGGGTCTTTTCAAATGAGTCAGCTTTTCACATCAGGTGACCAAAGTATTGGAGTTTCAGCTTCAATATCACTCCTTCCAATGAACACTCAGGAATGATCTCCTTTAGGATGGACTGGTTTGACCTCCTTGCAGTCCAAGGGACTCTCAAGAGTCTTCTCCAACACCATAGTTCAAAAGCATCAGTTCTTCAGGGCTCAGCTTTCTTTATAGTCCACTCACATTCATACCTGACTACTGGAAAAACCATAGTGTTGACTAGAAGGACCTTTGTTGGCAAAGTAATGTCTCTGCTTTTTAATATGCTGTCTAGGTTGGTCATAACTTTTCTTCCAAGGAGCAAGCGTCTTAATTTCATGGCTGCAGTCACCATCTGCAGTGATTTTCGCGCCCCCAAAAATAAAGTCTGACACTGTTTCTCCATCTATTTGCCATGAAGTGATGGGACCAGATGCCATGATCTTCGTTTTCTGAATGTTGAGCTTTAAGCCAACTTTTTCACTCTCCTCTTTCACTTTCATCAAGAGGCTCTTTAGTTTTTCACTTTCGGCCATAAGGGTGGTGTCATCTGCATGTCTGAGGTTATTGATATTTCTCCAGCAATCTTGATTCCAGCTTGTGCTACATTTAGCCCAGCGTTTCTCATGATGTGTTCTGCATAGAAGTTAAATAAGCAGGGTGACAATATACAGCCTTGATGTACTCCTTCCCCAATTTGGAACCAGTCTGTTGTTCCACGTCCAGTTCTAACTGTTGGTTCCTGACCTGCATACAGATTTCTCAAGAGGCAGGTCAGGTGTCTGGTATTCCCATCTCTTTCAGAATTCTCCACAGTTTATTGTGATCCACACAGTCAAAGGCTTTGGCATAGTCAATAAAGTAGAAATAGATGTTTTTCTGGAACTTTCTTGCTTTTTCGATGATGCAACGGATGTTGGCAAATTGATCTCTGGTTGCTCTGCCTTTTCTAAAACGCTTGAACTTCTGGAAGTTCATAGTTCACGCATTGCTGAAGCCTGGCTTGGAGAATTATGAGCATTACTTTACTAGCATGTGAGATGAGTGCAATTGGGTGCTCATCTCCAGGTTGGTAGGTGCCCAATGTGCAACTGGAGATCAGTGGAGAAATAACTCCAGAAAGAATGAAGGGACAGAGCCAAAGCAAAATCAACACCCAGCTGTGGATGTGACTGGTGATAGAAGCAAGGTCCGATGCTCTAAAGAGCAATATTGCATAGGAACCTGGAATGTTAGGTCCATGAATCAAGGCAAATTGGAAGTGGTCAAACAGGAGATGGCAAGAGTGAATGTTGATATTCTAGGTATCAGCGAACTAAAATGGACTGGAATGGGTGAATTTAACTCATGACCATTACATCTGCTACTGTGGGCAGGAATCCCTTAGAAGAAATGGAGTAGCCATCATGGTCAACAAAAGAGTCCGAAATCCAGTACTTGGATGCAATCTGAAAAACGACAGAATGATCTCTGTTCATTTCCAAGGCAAACCATTCAGTATCACAGTAGTCCAAGTCTATGCCCCGACCAGTAACTCTGAAGAAGCTGAAATTGAACGGATCTATGAAGACCTACAAGACCTTTCAGAACTAACACCCAAAAAAGATGTCCTTTTCATTGTAGGGGACTGGAATGCAAAAGTAAGAAGTCAAGAAACACCTGGAGTAACAGGCAAATTTGACGTTGGAGTTCAGAACGAAGCAGGGCAAAGGCTAAGAGAGTTTTGCCAAGAGAACGCACTGGTCATAGCAAACACCCTCTTCCAACAACACAAGAGAATACATGTGGACATCACCAGATGGCAAACGCTAAAATCAGATTGATTATATTGTTTGCAGCCAAAGATGGAGAAGCTCTATACAATCAGCAAAAACAAGACCGGGAGTTGACTGTGGCTCAGATCATGAAGTCCTTATTGCCAAATTCATTCAGACTTAAATTGAAGAAAGTGGGGAAAACCACTAGACCATTCAGGTATGACCTAAATCAAATCCTTTATGATTATACAGTGGAAGTGAGAAATAGATTTAAGGGCCTAGATCTGATAGATAGAGTGCCTGATGAACTATGGAATGAGGTTCGTGACATTGTACAGGAGACAGGGATCAAGACCATCCCCATGGAAAAGAAATACAAAAAAGCAAAATGGCTGTCTGGGGAGGCCTTACAAATAGCTGTGAAAAGAAGAGAAGCAAAAAGCAAAGGAGAAAAGGAAAGATATAAGCATCTGAATGCAGAGTTCCAAAGAATAGCAAGAAGATATAAGAAAGCCTTCTTCAGCGATCAGTGCAAAGAAGTAGAGGAAAACAACAGAATGGGAAAGACTAGAGATCTCTTCAAGAAAATTAGAGATACCAAAGGAACATCTCATGCAAAGATGGGCTCGATAAAGGACATAAATGGTATGGACCTAACAGAAGCAGAAGATATTAAGAAGAGATGGCAAGAATACACAGAAGAACTGTACAAAAAAGATCTTCACGACCCAGATAATCACAATGGTGTGATCACTGACCTAGAGCCAGACATCCTGGAATGTGAAGTCAAGTGGGCCTTAGAAAGCATCACTACGAACAAAGCTAGTGGAGGTGATGGAATTCCAGTTGAGCTATTTCAAATCCTGAAAGGTGATGCTGTGAAAGTGCTGCACTCAATATGCCAGCAAATTTGGAAAACTCAGCAGTGGCCACAGGACTGGAAAAGGGCAGTTTTCATTCCAATCCCAAAGAAAGGCAATGCCAAAGAATGCTCAAACTACCGCAAATTGCACTCATCTCACACGCTAGCAAAGTAATACTCCAAATCAAGGATTACCAGATGTAATTGTTTGCTTGGGCAGCCATAACAAAGTATTGCAGACTGAGTCACTAAAACAGTAAATTTTATTTGTGTACTTTATACATGGACCCTGGAAGTCTGAGATCAGTGTGTTGGCAGCGATAGTTTCTTCTTGGGCCTCTCTCCTAGGCCGTCTTCTCCCTGTGTCTTACATGGTCCTTCCTCTGCATTTCTGTCCACGTTTCTTATAAGGACACCAGATGAAATTTTCACCTCTTTAAAGGCTCCGTTTCCAAATACAATCATATTGTGAGCTACTGGATTGTTGTTGTTCAGTCACTAAGTTGTGTACAACTCTTAGCAACTCCATGTGACCCTTCACTTATTAGCATGTGATCCTGGGAAAATCGTAAGGGATTTGATTTAAGTCATACCTGAATGCTCTAGTGGTTTTCCCTACTTTTGGTTTTTGGTTTGAAAAGATCCTTGGTATGCTTTCCATCTTAACTTTGTTGAGACTTGATATATCTGTTAAGTTCGTCTGGTCTAGTGGGTCATTTAAGGCTAATGTTTCTTTATTGATTTTTTTCACTAAATGATGTGTCCATTGATACAAGTGGGGTGTTAAAGTCCTTTCTTATTATTGTGTTGTTGTTAGTTTTTCCCTTTATGTTTGTTAACACATTATTGACCAGAAATGTATTAATATATCTTTTGTTAC
The DNA here is from genome assembly GCF_002263795.3 of Bos taurus. Taxonomy (NCBI): domain Eukaryota; kingdom Metazoa; phylum Chordata; class Mammalia; order Artiodactyla; family Bovidae; genus Bos; species Bos taurus. The sequence continues at coordinate 42,852,314 of NC_037340.1, read as the reverse complement.
ATGAACATTATTGACCAGAGATATTTCAGTATTCACTTACATAACAAATCGCCGGCTACTGGCAATAGTTTCTGCAAAAATCCTCCAGTCAGAAATGTGATAATATTTGCTTTATGTATTTAGTTGCTCCTATGTTGGATGTGTATTTGTTTACAATTGTTGTATCTTATTGGATTGATTCCTTGGTCATTATATAATATCCTTCTTTGTCTCTTGTTATAGTCTGTTTGAAAATCTGTTTTGTCTGGTATACATATTGCTGCCCTAGCTCTCTTTTTGTCTCCATTTGCATGGAATACCATTTTCCATTACCTCAGTTTCTGTGTTTTCAGATCTGAAATGAGTCTCTTGTAGTCAGCGTATAGATAGGTTGTGTTTTTTATTTATCTGTTCAGCTGTTCTCTGTCTTTTGAATACAGTATTTAATCAATTTATTTTTAAAGTAATTACTGACAGGTATATACTTATTGCCATTTTGTTAATTCTTGTCTGATTGTTTTTATAGTTCTTATTTGTTCTTTCTTTTGTTCTTTCCCCCCATCTGATTTGATGATATATTTGGATTGCTTTCTCTTTGGGTGAGTGTGTGTGTGTGTTGTAGGGTTTTCTTCTGATTTGTGGTTACCATGATATTCATAACCATGATATTCATGGGCTTCCCTGATAGCTCAGTTAGTAAAGAATCTGCCTGCAATGCAGGAGACCTGGTTCGATTCCTGGGTCTGGAAGATCCGCTGGAGAAGGGATAGGCTCCCCATTCCAGTATTATTCTTGGGCTTCCCTTGTGGCTCAGCTGGTAAAGAATCCACCTGCAGTGCAGGAGACCTGGGTTCGATCCGTGGGTTGGGAAGATCCCCTGGAGAAGGGAAGGGCTACCCACTTCAGTATTCTGGCCTGGAGAATTCCATAGACTGTATAGTCCGTGGGGTTGCAAAGAATCAGATATGACTGAGCAACTTTCACTTTTCATGATGTTCATATATAACAATTACACACACACATAAATATATATAATATATATTAGTAATAACATGTTATTTTAAGTTGATGATCTTTTAAGTTGAAATGTACTCTTAACAACCGTGCGTTATTCCCCCACATTATTTAGTGTTTTTGATAGCATATTTTATGACTTGTTTTGTATCTGCCTTAACTACTTATTGTGGATATAGATGATTTTGCTGCTTTTGTCTTATACTGTTCCTACTAGCTTTATAAGTGGTTGATGCACTACTTTTACTGTGTGTTTGCATTTACCCATGAGGTTTTTCCTTTCATAATTTTCATATTTCTAGTTGTGAGGGTTTTTTTTTTTTTTCCATTTTTTTTTTTAAAATCTTACTTAGAGAAGGCCCTTGAACATTTCTTGCAATGCCAGTGTCATGGTGTGAAATTCTTTTAGCTATTGCTTATATGTAAAGTAAAATATTTTTGGTTACAGGTATAGATTTCTTTTCCCTTTCATCACTGAGTATATCATGTCACTTCATTCTGATCTGTGAAATTTCTGCTGGAAAGTCAGCTTAGGGAGTTTTCCTGCACATAACTAATTGCCTTTTTTCTTGCTACTTTTAAGATTCTTTATCTTTAATTTTGCTATTTTAATTGTAATTTGTCTTGGTCTTTGTCCTGTCTTTGGCAGGAAGGCATGGCAACCCACTCCAGTATTCTTGCCTAGAGAATCCCATGGACAGAGGAACGTGTCAGGGAGAAACCCAGGGAAGCTGAGGATCAAGTTTCATTCTCAATTTTTTTTGGATTTCTGAAAATGCAATTTAATTCATTCTGAATGAAAATTTGGTGGAATGGAAAGAGGGGGCGCAGACTGAGAGTCCCAGGACATGAAGTCATGATGAGGCCTTATCTTGAGTAAATGAATCCATACTGTGAGCCTGGTTTCTGTATCTCTAAAAGAGGAGTGTTACCTATTCTACCTGCTTCATGGAGTTGTACTAAGATTTCAGCAAGGTTGTAGCAGCATAATATATCATTATAGAGAGAGGGGTGTAGTGCTTTTTTCCTGTCCACTCACTCCATCTACTTTTTGTGTTTAAAAGAAGTTCACAAGAGAAACCTACTTTACATGTTAATCTGTTTCCCTAGTTTTTATGCTTTTTGGGGGAGATAATTGAATTACCTGTATTGTTGGTTGTGTTTTTATTTATTTTTGGTTGCTCTGGGTCTTCATTGCAGCACGCGGGCCATGTCATTGTGGTGCAAGGGGTTAGTTGCCCTGTGGCATATGGGATCTTAATTCCCTGACCAGTGATCGAACCTGAGTCCCGTGGTGTTAGAAGGCAGATTCTTAACCACAGGACCATCAGGAAAGTCCCACCTGTATTGTTAAGTCCTTGTTTTTTTGCTTTCTGTTGCTACAGGTTTCAGAACTTTCTCAGATACTTTTATGCTATGAAACTGGCACTGGAGAGCAGGTAGTTTCTATTAATAGTTGGTAGGGTGGGTACTGCCTTGTTTAGAGACTTGTACTGTCTCTTATTGACAGTTCTAGTGTTGGACAAATACTGCTTCTTGAATAAAAAGGGGGTTATAATAATTTATTTATTTATTTTTTTATTGTACCATGTGGTTTGCAGAATCTTAGTTCCCCAACTAGGGATTAAACTCAGCCATAACCACCGGACTGCCAGGGAATCCCTTGTATTGACTTAAGTGCTTACAGCTATCTCGAAAGGTACTGTAATCTCCGTTTCACAGATGAGGAAATCAAGTCACAGATAGTTACGCATTATAGCTTGTCCAGAGTGACACAGCCACTGGAGGCAGAGCCGGTGTGCTCCTGCCTCTATTAGGGCTGCAACACAGCCTGACTGTTAGAACAAGGAAATGGCATGGGTTGAAAATATTGGGCAGATTTCAGTTGAGGGAAGCTAATGAGTTAGCCAGTATGTTGCTTTCCTTTTCTGACCACATTATTGACACAGTGAGGTGCTAAGGAGTGGGCTTCTAAGCTCACAGGCCTGGTGCAGAGCCATCTCTCCGGTGGGTGTCACCCTCTGGGACCTCCTGGTTGGTCTGGCACCCCCTCCTTGTGGAAGCTTTGGAGTGGCTGGCGAGGCCTGCACATCCGTGGCGGTACCAGGGGAAGCCAGGAGCCTGAGGGCGATGTCCCCAGAGCCAGCCTCATTGGCTTCTGTGGCTTTCTGATGAGCCAGTGTTATCTGGGACTCCCACAACATCAGTACTGGGCACCTTGGCTGTTGGAGGTGGAACATGTCCCAGGCAGCTGTAATGAGGTTAAGTAGGGGTTTTTGTGATGCCTGTGTGCACTCTTCTAATAGAGTAAAGAGCCCAGAGCGCAAGGCTTCTCAGATAGGAAAACAAAAATGAGAAGACAGGTTCACTTGCATCTAAAAATAGCCCTTTGTTAAAATATTTACTTAGAGCTCCTTTAACAAGCGAGTTTTTCCAATGTGAAATTGTGAAGTAGCTCACTTTATCTGTGTGTGAGTGCTGTGCTGTCATAGCTTTTCCACCCTGTGGGCGCGTCCCTGCCGCTCCCTGAATTTCCAGTTCCAGGCCTTGCCCATTTGAAGCAGAGATGTGGTCCTGTGGTCTGTAGAAAGTGACATGTGATTCTAGGTAGAAGTGTTTCACAGCCAGTTCTTGGTTCTCCGTGCCATGTTTCCTAACACCATCTGTGGAGTTGATGATGTCATGAAGCGATGGTGCTTCCTGAGCAACGAAGACTACCAGAAGCCCCTGCTGACCTGTACTGCACATGCAGCCAGAGCAAGAAGTGTGAGCTGTTGTTCATGCTGCTGGATTTGGGGGTGGTCATTACTGCCATGAGATGTAGCCTGTTCATGCTAATACAGTCCCTCCAGTTTTGAAATCTTTTATTATATACAAGAAATATATTAAAAAATTTTTAAAATACTGAAGCATAAGTGGTAAATTCTCTACCCCCGTCTCCCCTGACATGAACAGTCTCTACCCCCGTCATTGCATGCCACCCTGGTGTGTGGGTGCATGGTCCCCTGTGTGGGAGGCGGAAGGTCAAGGTGCTGGGACCATAGCTTTCATTGATAAAAGCAACAAGAGTTGGTTGTGAGATGTAGTGGAAGAGAAGACCAAAAATGCCAGTAACAAAAAATACCTCTAAGAAAGATATATACAAAATCTGTAAGAGGAAAATAGCTCTGCCCTAAGAAAGGGCAAGTACAAACTTCTGGTGATGTGTTAGCCACCTCTACCCCAGATCTGGCTTTCTCTAGTGGCGAGCAAGGGCTACTCTGTTGCAGTCCACAGCTTCTCACTGCCATGGCTTCTCTTGTTGCACAGCATGGGCTCTAGGTGCACGGGCTCCGTAGTTGTGGTGCAGGAGCTTGGTTGCTTTGCAGCACGTGGAATCTTCCTGGACCAGGGATCCAACCCATGTCCCCGGCATTGCCAGGCAGATTCTTGACCACTGGACCACCGGGGAAGTCCAAAGATGGTGTTTTTTCCCCAAATAGACTTAATGCAGTTCTGTTTGGGATCAGTCTGCCTCAGTTTCCCTTTAGGGAAGGCAGAGTGCATGGTCATGAGTAGGTCCTAGGGACACAGATCATCCACAGTTGCAAACAGCAAGCCAGGGACCAGGGACCAGGGACTAGGTGGTAAGCAGAGGGTAGTCAGAGTGGGGAGGCTGCCCTTGAGCTCACCACCTCTCAGGGAGCTGAGGAAGAAGGCCGAGATTTTCAGCATCCTTTTCTAAAGTTGCATGTATTTCAATAAGGACAAAAAAAAACCATTAGAAGTTCTCTTATAAATATTCCCAGTTAAAAAGACAAATGGTAGAGGAAAATATTTTAATATATATAATGTCAGACAGAGGGGTAATAGCCTTAATATAGAATGATTGTAAGAGGAATTAGAATAAACAGCCAAGGAGACCTTGGAGCAAACAGCCTTGAAGCTGAAAGCTGGAGGGAACACAGGGCTGGGGATGTGGACAGGTCTCAGAAGTGGGGAAGCAACTAAACCCATGCCCAAGACAGAGCTGGAAGGTCAGAGGAAGTGGGGAAACACTAGGCCTGTGCTGGAGACTGAGGGCTGGAAGGTCAGAGGTGCACAGTGTTCCTGGGACAGTTTCAGATGCTCTTGGATCTGATTATTTAAGGGGGGCAGTGCTATGACCAAGTCTCCTTTTGAGGAGACTCAAAGGCTCTCTCTGGCTATATAGCAGGCAAGTAGAGGTTGGGGGTGGTTCTGTTTAAGAAGTCTCTTCCAAAGGCCAAGGTATTGATCTCCAGAATGGGGTAGGTTCACCCAGGAGGTGGATGAGACAGTCATTAAGATATGGGAAGGAAATATTGGGACTTCTTATTATGTTCATATTCATATATTAACCACCCAGTTACATGTGTGCATCATTTAATATGTATATATTGAGGGCATGCTTCAGAAATGTTACTGATTGAATGTGTAATCAAAAAAGTTTAGGGCTGCTGGTCTAGGCAAGATACGTGGCTGGCCTGGAGCAGAGAGGCAGCAGGCAAGGGAACTGGAGGTGGACAGATTTGAAATGTTTTGGAGACTTGGTGGCATTGGAAGTGGAGGTAGGGCAAGAAGAGGGGTCAGGAATGACTACTAAGGGTTTGCCATGGGCACAGGTATCTGCTAAGATGGAAAACTGGAGGGGAAGCAGAGCCGGAGGAGAGGGCAGAAGCCCAAGTGTTCGTTTAGCTCTGGACATGTTAGTTTGGTTTGCCTGGGAAACTCCACCTGGAGACACACAAGACACACAGATTGGGAGCTCAGTCCTTTCAGACTTGCATGTTGTTGATCTGACCTGAGTGCTGTCAGGACAGACCAGCTCATGGAGCAGAACCCTCAGCTCACCGGTGGTTCTTACCCACTGGGGGTCCGGCGTGGACTCTGCTCACCGGGGTTGCCGAGGAGCCAGGCTGGCCAGGCCTTCAGCTCCACACTCTTGCTCTGCCTTGTGGGCTGTTGCTGCTCCTGAAGCATCCACCCAGAAAGGACGTAGTCTCTCCACTCATGTTTCCTGAGCCGAAGCAAGTCACTCGGCCGCCCCTAACTACAGGGGTAAGTCGTGGCCTAGGAAGGCCCAGAGTCGGAGATAACGGTGCTCACGTCTGATGACTGCCTCATAGTTCTGGGCATGAGCTGACAGGCCTTTCTGAGCAGGTGACAGTCGAGGAGCACCAGGCCTGGGTAACACTGAGCTCAGAGCACCGTGACCCGCCTCCCTTACGTGGGACGTGTCCTTGGGGGCCCAGAGCGGAACACTTAAGCTGAACAGGTAGGTCCTGTGACTCTGCTAGGAGAGTGCACGTGGGCTGGGGCCCGAGCGCCTTAGGGTGAGGTGGGTCTGACTCTGAGCTGCCAGGCCCGGGTGGGGTCCACCCTGGGCAGGCTGGCCGCCCCACCACTGCCCGGTGCCTGAGTTCTGCTTTGCTTCCCTTCTGACGCTGCACACAAGAGTTCAGGGTCATTTCTGAAGTGTCAAACTATTGCTCTTAAGCACTAATGTGGTGACAGAGACCCTTTTGGTTCAGCTCAGTGTTCCCCAAATTCAAGACAGAGACCATGACCGTGCCAAGCTTGTGGGTCTGCTCTGCACAGCAGGCCTCTCAGGTAGATTCTGTTAGAGTTGAAGAGACCGAGACTCAGAGGGTGGATTGGCCCTGGCGTCTAGAATGTGAGGAGGGACAGGCCAGCTCTGTCTCACTTCCACTCAGAGCCCAGGTTTGGGAGCGTGGCAACTTAGACTTCCGGGGTCTCCTACGGCCTGAGGGGGTGTTTTACTGGAGGGGGCCTTGCTCTGAGTCTTCACCCAGAGGGATCAGGCAGGTGGTTGGAGCATCTGCCTGGGGAAGATATAGTTGGACTATAAAGAGAGCTGAGCACCAAAGAATTGATGCTTTTGAACTGTGGTGTTGGAGAAGACTCTTGAGAGTCCCTTGGACTGCAAGGAGGTCCACCCAGTCCATCCTAAAGGAGATCAGTCCTAAGTGTTCATTGGAAGGACTGATGTTGAAACTGAAACTCCAATACTTTGACCACCTGATGCAAAGAGCTGACTTATTTGAAAAGACCCTGATGCTGGGAAAGATTGAGGGCAGGTGGAGAAGGGGATGAAAGAGGATGAGATGGTTGGATGGCATCACCAACTCGATGGACATGAGTTTGCGTAAACTCTGGGAGTTGGTGATGGACAGGGAAGCCTGGCATGCTGCAGTCCATGGGGTGGTAAAGAGTCGGATATGACTGAGTGACTGAACTGAACTGAAAAATTGGTCAGGTGTTCCTGGGCTTCCCTGGTGGCTCAGACAGCGAAGAACCTGGCTGCCAATGCAGGAGGCCAGGCTTTGATCCCTGGGTCTGGAAGATCCCCTGGAGAAGGGAATGGCTACCCACCCCAGTATTCTTGCCTGGAGAATTCCATAGACAGAGAAGGCTGGTAGTCTACAGTCCGTGGGTTCGCGAAGAGTCAGACAGGACTGAGAAGCTAACGCTTTCACTTTCAAAGATTGGTCAATCCCAGGATGTCAAAGGGAAGGTTGTGTTCTTAACTTCTAGGAGCACCTCTAGGAGCAGCAGGGGGTGGGGATGTGTTAATCTCTTCATTCTTACAGCCATTCACAGGTGGGCAGGGTCAGATAATCTCTCTAAACAAAGGCATTTTTTGTTTAATTGTAAGGCAGAGAGGCAGAGTCCCCTGAGGCAAGCCATGATATGTATATATATATATGGTTATAATACCAAAAACAGCAGAAAGCAAAGATTAAAGTCAAAGAAAAAGATCCATCATGGAGTCAGAATTGGCTCTTTCCTGCATCAGGTAGAAAATTAGAAATGTTAGTTAGGACGTTTGTAACCAGACTTTGAAGGAAAACCAAAGAATTGAGAGTTTGGTAAAAACTGATAAAATGTGCAAGAGGGCAGGATCTAGGCCAGTTTACAGACAGATCATAAAAGGTCAAAGATAATGAACAGGACTAGAATCCGAATAATCCACTAGGGTGTTAGTTTTCTGTTGAAACATTAAATTTCTTTGTACAGTCATGTCTTCTTTGATCAAAGGTAATCAGATTTTTTTTAAGTTGGCCTAATCATTTACACAGGTGCATCAAGAATACCAGCTGACCACATAAGCCTCTTAAAAGTTTCCTTTGCTAGAACATTTCATAAGGAATCTCAGATTAGACTTTTAAGTCTTTTGAAGCTAGAAAGCCAAGCAAAGATCAGTATCAGTTCAGTCACTCAGTCATGTCCAACTCTGCGACCCCATGGACTGCAGTATGCCAGGCTTCCCTGTCCATCACCAACTCCCAGAGCTTGCTCAGACTCATGTCCATCAAGTCGGTGATGCCATCCAAACATCTCATCCTCTGTCATCCCCTTCTCCTCCTGCCTTCAATCTTCCCCAGCATCAGGTCTTTTCCAGTGAGTCAGTTCTCCACATTAGGTAGCCAAAGTATTGGAGCTTCAGCTTCAGCATCAGTCCTTCCAATGAATATTCAGCATTGATTTCCTTTAGAAGCAACTGGTTTGATCTCCTTTCAGTCTGAAGGACTCTGAAGAGTCTTCTTCAACACCAAAGTTCAGAAGCATCAATTCTTCAACGCTCGGCCTTCTTTATGGTCCAGATCTCACATCCATACAGGGCTACTGGAAAAGCCATAGTTTTGACCATACAGAACTTTGTCTCTGCAGTACATACAGAAAAGTGAAAGTGAAGTCACTCAGTTGTGTCTGACTCTGTGACCCCATTGACTGTAGCCTACCAGGCTTCGCCATCCATGGGATTTTCCAGGCAAGAGTACTGGAGTGGGTTGCCATTTCCTTCTCCATAGTATCTTCCCTAACCAGGGATTGAACCTGGGTCTCCTGCATTGTGGGCAAATGCTTTACCATCTGAGCCACCAGGGAAGTCATAGTACATACAGATTCTGAACTAAAAGATATCCCTTGAGGCGGAACCAGGACGCTGCCCCAAGGCTGCACTATTCTTAACTGCCCCTTCTTTGTTTCTGCTTTGGCTCCATTCCCTGATTAGGAACTGTCTGAATCTGCCCTTTGGAAATCAGAGAAAGCCACGGAGAAGGCAATGGCAACCCATTTCAGTACTCTTGCCTGGAAAATCCCATGGACTGAGGAGCCTGGTGGGCTGCAGTCCATGGGGTCGCTAAGAGTTGGACAGGACTGAGAGACTTCACTTTCACTTTTCACTTTCATGCATTGGAGAAGGAAATGGCAACCCACTCCAGTATTCTTGCCTGGAGAATCCCAGGGACAGGGGAGCCTGGTGGGTTGCCGTCTATGGGGTCGCACAGAGTCGGACACGACTGAAGCGACTTAGCAGCAGCAAAGAGGCTGAGTGAAGCCTTTTTCCTAGGAACGGAAGATGCAGAAAGGCTTTTGTGTCCTGGAGGGCCCTCTAAGGTCCTGTGAGTTTCAACTGTTGTTGAAAAATCCATTCCTACAATTTCTATTTCACTTATATCAACCTAACACATTGGTTCGTAACAGTTATACTTGGATTGTTCATGAAATTGCCATAAGCTAACCATTGTCAAAACTCAACATTCAGAAAACAAAGATCATGGCATCTGGTCCCATCACTTCATGGCAAATAGATGGGGAAACAGTGGAAACAGTGTCAGACTTTTATTTTTTTGGGCTCCAAAATCACTGCAAATGGTGACTGCAGCCATGAAATTAAAAGATGCTTACTCCTTGGAAGAAAAGTTATGACCAACCTAGATAGCATATTGAAAAGCAGAGACATTACTTTGCCAACAGAAGTCCGTCTAGTCAAGGCTATGGTTTTTCCAGTGGTCATGTATGGATGTGAGAGTTGGACTGTGAAGAAAGCTGAGCGCTGAAGAATTGATGCTTTTGAACTGTGGTGTTTGGGAAGACTCTTGAGAGTCCCTTGGACTGCAAGGAGATCCAACCAGTCCATTCTGAAGGAGATCAGCCCTGGGATTTCTTTGGAAGGAATGATGCTAAAGCTGAAACTCCAGAACTTTGGCCACTTTATGTGAAGAGTTGACTCACTGGAAAAGACTCTGACGCTGGGAGGGGTTGGGGGCAGGCAGGAGGAGAAGGGGACGACAGAGGATGAGATGGCTGGATGACATCACTGACTTGATGGACGTTGAGTTTGAGTGAATTCCGGGAGTTGGTGATGGACAGGGAGGCCTGGCATGCTGCGATTCATGGGGTTGCAAAGAGTCAGACACGACTGAGCGACTGAACTGAACTGAATCATTGTCAGGTTATTTCCCTATTTATTATTTTTATAACACATGTGTTAGGCAGATATCAAAAAAATTAGAAAGTAAAAAACCTTAGAAAGTTAAATTCATTTTTTAATTGTTTTATTGCTTTGCTTGATAGACATGAAATAATGGATTTCAAGCAATTTCACTGCAGATCTACTTGTACTTTTAGGTTGAATTTATAATTTTAAAAATCTGTTAATAGTAGATTATATTAGGTTGTCATTCTGCCTGGGTTTATTTGTCAAATAATGGGTGCTCATGTTATACTTAATGCTAATAACTCAGGGTGAAGATGTGCACTGCAGATGGGACTTGAACTCCAGTGAGGGAGTCAGACTCAGTCAAGAACCACTCTCTTTTCCCTGAGATCACACACTTGGTGTCAGGACTTAATGAAGCCCTGGTTCTTTATGTCTCTTTGCAGAAAGAATTCAGTGAGAGACAAAGTGATAGGTAAGAAGTGAATTAACTTAGAGAGAAACACACTCCTCAGAGTGTGGGCCATCAAGAGGCCCCAAAATATAATTCAGTTTTTGTGGGCCAGGTAAACTCATAGGCTAATGGGGGTAAACTAACGAAACTGAAGCTCCAGTACTTTGGCCACCTGTTGCAAAGAGCTGACTCATTGGAAAAGACCCTGATATTGGGAAAGATTGCAGGCAGGAGGAGAAGGGAGTGACAGAGGATGAGATGGTTGGATGGCGTTACTGGCTCAGTGGACACGATTTTGAGCAAACTCTGGGAGATGGTGTAGGACAGGGAGGCCTGGCGTGCTGCAGTCCATGGGGTTGCAGAGTCACAGGACTGACTCAGAGCAACTGAACAACAACAATGAAGGGGAGGATTATTCCAGTTATTTCAGGGAAGGGGTGCGGATTTCCGTGAATTGGGCCACCACCCACTTTTGGCCTTTTTGGTCAGCCACAGAAGTGTCATGGTGCTGGTTGGTGTGTCATTTAGCTAATGCATAACAATGGGCCTAAATTGAGGCTCAAGGTCTACTGAAAGTTGAATCTCCTGCTATCTTGGATCTACTTGGTTCTAACCAGTTTTGTCATGTCCTATGGCCTTGTCATTCTTTTAAAGGTTGTGCCCTGCCCCCTTCCCTCCATTTCAAGAGGACAACTGCTTTTATTAAAGTGACACTACTAAACTGATTTTATTTGTACATGAACTTGAAAAATATTTGGGTTCTTATATGTCTGGGAGTTTTAGGAATATTTAATTTAGCACTTATTTCTCTTTAAGTCATTTGGAGCAGAGCTCCTTTAAGGGATTTTGTAAATTAATTTGGTAATACCACCCAGGGCTAGGAAAACATCACAAATACTGTGGCCCCTTGAACAACATGGGTCTGAATAGTGTGGGTCCCCTCATACATGGACTGGTTTTTTTCACCAAAGATGTGCCACAGTACCATGTGATCCACAGTTAGTTGAATCTGTAGATGTGGAATAGCAAAAATGGAGGACCAGCTCTGAGTTACACTCACATTTTGAATTGCATGGAGGGTTGGCACCCCGTGCTCTTCACTTTTCAAGGGTCAACTGTAGGTTACACACACACACACACACACACACACACGTTACTGCACACACACACACACACACACACACACACGTTACTGCACTTGTCCTAACAGCTGAGCCACCAGTCAGCATAACCGTAGTCAAACCAAGCTCACCAGCTTAGGTAACATAAGAGTTGGTTCTCGTCTTTGCCCTGCTTTAATTGTCTTTTTATCTGAATTTAGTTTGGGCCAAATGGAACAATTTAAGATTACCTGCCCAAGATGAGGGCTAGTGCTTTTGTACAATGTTTAACTTTTAAGATTTTCATTTGCCATAATGTGTAATCTGTGGGGGCAATGGACTAAATTTCCCGTGAGGGACTTCTTAAAATACCAAGCAGCAGTCTGGGTGTTTCCATAGCTCAGCTGAGGGGGTAAAATACCCAGCTTGTTTCCCATGTGTCATTTTTTCCTTTTCATCCTCAGAGGCTGTGTGAGGTCCTTGAGTCCCTTAACAGCCCCCCCAAGGGAGGCAGAGGCCTAAAACTCTAGTGCCTGTAGGAAGGTGGGGAAAGGCCTGGCAGGATGGGCAGAGAAGTCAGTAGAAAGGTCAGTCTCGTGTGCAGTCCTGTCTGGAGTGCCTTCTGAGGAGACAGCGTGGGATTTCCAGACAGAAGGTAGAGTTAGTGGGTCAGTAGATGGAAACAGTTGAGATATCAAGGATAGAAGGGCTCTTGCAAAGGCAGGTCAGTGGATGAGATACCAAGATGGGGGATGACTTAACAGAATTCTTACTAAAGCAGGTCAGAGTCAAGGCACAGAGGAAGAGAGGGCTCAGTTCTTGGTAAAAGCTGGGAAACTAAGTGAATATCTAATGACTGCATAAAATGGTACAAGTCCGGTGGTGTCGAGTTCTTAGCTGTCAACAAAAATGAAAAAGGGCTTGAGTATTTTTCACTGTGGGATTTTTGGCATTTAACCCTGAAAAATTGGTAATACTAGTAAACTTCCATTCCCTTTTACTGATGTGAATAAGTTCTCAATATTTATATTTTTCAAAAACCAAAAAAACAACTAGAATTAATATTCAGTTCAGTTCAGTCGCTCAGTCATGTCCAACTCTTTGAGACCCCATGGACTGCAGCACACCAGGCCTTCCTGTCCATCACCAACTCCCAGAGTTTACTCAGACTCATGCCCATTGAGTCGGTGATATTATCCAACCATCTCATCCTCTGTCATCCCCTTTTCCTCTTGCCTTAATTAATGTTAACCCTTCCTTTTTCTACATCAATAAGTAATATATAGAGAGACATGATGCATTTGGGAAAGTAGTGGAATCCATTTCATTTAGAGATGTGTTTTCAGTAAAAGTTTACTCTCCATGCTTAATAATGATTTACCAAAAATGAAACGTTTGTCATTTTGATTCATGTGTATGGTAATAATCATAACTCAATCCAGAAGAAAATGACTTCAATGTAGAAGAGACTTACTGCTGCAGATACATAGTTTTTTGAAATTTCTATTTATATACGTATTTCTTGTTCAAGAGGGGTATGACAGCTAGTGAGTGGCAGACTGGATATTGGCCCAGATCACCTTAACTCCACAGCCTTCCGTTTAACCACCACATCGTATGCCTTTTGTCAGTGAAAGTGTAGATTGTGCATGGACTTCTAAGTGTCCTTTTTTTTTTTTTTTTTTTTTGCAAATCAGTTGTATTAAAATTTTATTCCCAAAATAACTGTATGGCAGTCTTAATATGTATTTATTTCTTGGGCTGTGTCAGGTCTTAGTTGCATCATGCAGGATCTTTTCTTGTGGCGCACAGGCTCAGTAGCTGTGGTGTGGGTGCTCCAGAGCTCACGGGCTCAGTTGCTGCAGCCAACATGTGGGCACTCTAGTTTTGGCATGCGTGGGTTTAGTTGCTCCACAACATTTTAGTTCCCCAACCAGGGATGGAACCCACGGCCCCTCTTGCAAGGCGGATTCTTAACCACTGGACCACTGGGGAAGTCCCAAGATGCCGTTTTAAACTTCTCCTGTGTCATCTGGCTAACTCCTATATTCCTGACTTAGTGTTCCCACCAGTGGCCCTGCCCTGGCAGCCTGGACTAGGTCAGGTCACCCTGTGCAGGTGTGCTGGCACAGGCTTTCATCTGCCCTGCTGAGCTGAGAGCACAGCACAGAGGCAGGTGCATCCTTTTCTGCCCTTACTGTCCATTGCCCAAGGAGCACCTGGTGCTCAGTAACAACTGGAGGATGAGCCAGGTGATTGAGTGAAAGGATTACATTGTCAAATACGTGTATTTGTCATCAGCTGTACTGAAGTATTACTTATATCAGTCTGCTTTGCTGAGTGTTGATTTACTGCAAGAGTTGCCTCATACCCCTTGTAATCTCTTCTTCCCTCTGTCCCAGCCCTGGAGATTACTATTCTGCTGTTTTGCCTGTTGTTGTTGTTGAGTCACTTAGTCACGTCCAACTTTCTGTGACCATTTAAGCGTCAGTATGCCAGGCTTCCCTGTCTTCTGTAATTTTGTCTTTTCTGGAATTTTTGACAAATGGGGTTATAGAGTGTGTAGTCTTTTGTGTCCCTTTTATTTAATTTAGCCAGATGCTTTTATAGCCTTCTGTATTGTTGCATGTGATGAGTTCACATACCTAGAACCACCTTGAATACTTTTTTGAAATAGCGCAGATATAAGTAGCCCCCCTGAGGTTGAACCTTGATGTCAGAGAGATTTCGTGGTAGCACTGTTTGCCTTTTTCCCTTTCGATCTCTGATGGAGTTCCGGGAGCTTTTCAGGTGCTACATGATGTGTCATATTGCAGCAGAGTGAACGCAGAAGCACATACTGGAACCCATCTGTCTTATGCTAAGCTGTTTGTCTTGAAGAAATTTGTAAAAATCTCCTCAGTAAAATTTTTCCTTTTGGAAAATTTAATCTTTTTAAATAAGAGATGTTAATTATATTAACTTGTCATGGGTTGTTTATTATTATTGAATGACTTAGTATAATAGATATGTAAATTTTTCTTTAATGTCTCATAAAACAAACAGTGGTAAACACAAATCATATGAAGGTCTTTTGGGCCCTCAGTTTTTCAGTTGTCGAGAGGCCCATGGTCCAAGTTTGAGGATCTCTGGGCTAGAGAGGGTTTTGAGACCTGGCCTGAGGCTTCCAGAGCAGGGGCCTCCGGAAGGTATGCAGGCAGAAATATGAGAACATGGAGTCGTGGCCACTGTCCTGTCCTCGGCCCCCTGCCCCCTCCTGGGATCTGGTTTGACAGGTTCTGTGCGTAGGTGCTTCCTCTGCTGGGGAGCCCATGCCCTTTTGCAGGAGGGGAATCAGAGGTCCAGAGGCAGCCTCTCGCCTGAGGGGAAATTGCAGCCATAGTCTGACATGAGGTTGGGCACTTTCTGAAGATCTGAAGGATCCCAGGGCTCCCATAGGAAATCAGCAGGACTGTTTCTTTGGCTTTCAGGAAACAAATTTTACCCTGCTGGTAGAGTTCTGAGCAAATGACAAGGCACACACAGGTGGGAGGCTGCTCTCATCCTCGGTGATATTCTTGTTGGGCACAGCAAGTTTGGGTCTTGGTAAGTGATTTTTGACGATACTGTTACTAAACTGTAGTGGACTCATTCCTGTGCACTGCTTTTCTCTTTCAGGCGAAAGGGCCTGTGCTTCCGACTGAGGAAGATACTCTTCTTTGTCCTGGGATTGTATGTGGCCATTCCATTTCTCATCAAACTATGTCCTGGGATACAGGCCAAACTGATTTTCTTGAATTTCGGTAAGTGCTGTGTGTCCGTTTTCATTTTAATTTTAGTAAGAATTCATGTTCATAGTGATTTATGTATTTATATCTTTACCACTCAGCTCAGGAAGTAGGGCTTCCCTGGTGGCTCACTTGGTAAAGAATCCACCTGCAATGCAGGAGACCCCAGTTCAATTCCTGAGTCAGGAAGATCCACTGGAGAAGGGATAGGCTACTCACTCCAGTATCCTTGGGCTTCCTTGGTGGCTCAGATGGTAAAGAATCTGCCCGCAATGCGAGAGACTTGGGTTCGATCCCTGGATTGGGAAGATCCCCTGGAGAAGAGAAAGGTTACCCACTCCAGTATTCTGGCCTGGGGAATTCCATGGACTGTATAGTCCATGGGGTCACAAAGAGTTGGACACGACTGAGCAACATTCACTTTCAGGAAGCAGAGCCTTGCTACTGTCCAGAAGGTTCCCTGTGCCCCGTCCCAGTTAAGGGGTGTTTGTAACGGGGGCATTTCTCTCAGGACTGGCATTTGTGTGCATAGATGATGGCTGCATGGCTGGGGTCTTCCTTCACCAATGTGGGTAGAAGTGTTGATGACATGTAGAGTCTTCTGAAGCTGTCATATTGGGGGTAGTCTGTCTGTAGTGCAGTCTAGGAGGTTAGCTGTCCTTGGAAAAGGTGATCACTGAAATTGTAGTGACTGAAAAAATAATCTGGTCTTTTTTCTTTAAAACACACAGACACAAATCTGGTCTTTTTTCTTTAAAACACACACACACACCCCTACACCTTTTTTTCTCCCCTTAAAAGACCCTAGCATGCTGCTTTGGTTTCTATGGAATTGTGTGCTGGCTTTCAAGGTGAGGTTTAGAGGTTAGATTACAATGCCCTTCAGTTAACTTGGACCTGGTGTGTTCCAAAGTTGTTTTTTTTTGTTTTTGTTTTTTATGCTATATGTTTACTTTTGGACAAGTGGGAGGAAAAAGGGTGGAAGTATCTGGTTTATGAAGTGGAAAGTGTATAGTTGCCGGGAATAATCATTATAAGGAACATCTTTTTGCACCCACAAGATGAGGCCAGGAGAGAAGAGACCGCACCTGCAGAGTTGGGGGTTGGCGGATAGAACCTGGTGCTTGGCACACAGTAGTGCCCCATGAGTGATGGCCTTGCTGTTGGGTGTAGGGAGTATTTGGGGCAGGTGAAGCGGTCTCTGTGTTCTTGCAGCTGTGCCAGTTTGCGAAGAGTGGGTTTGGACTTGTGTGTGTGGGAACCAGAGGCTTGGGAAACCATGCTGGTGCTCTGAGGCGGCACGGGAGCTGGTGAAGGGGAGGGAGAGGAGAGGACAGACTGGAGGCATTGAGGTGTCCTGTGTGATGACTGGCCTGGGGCGGCGGGGCGGGGGTGGGCGGCCCCTCCCCTTAAGTAACACCAGTGTTGCAGGCTCTGCAGGGCACTGGGACATATGAGTTTAGGGTGTTAAGTCTGCAGTAGAGTTGATCACAGAAAAGCGGATGTCACTGCTGAAAAGGAATTTGTGCTCTAGAGAGGAGCAGGATGGGACTTCCCTGGTTGCCTGGTGGTTAAGACTCTGCACTTCCAATGTAGGGGCCTGGGTTCCATCCCTGGTCCAGGAACTAAGATCCCACGCGCTGCCTGGGGCAGCCAAGAAATCAAGAGGAGCCAGAGGAGGAAGAGGAACAGAGATAGTAAGGTGGATAATAAAATGCAATGAATATAAAAGAGGTTTTTATTTGGGTATCTGAAAGTAAGTGTAAAACACATGTCAGTGCACTAAGAAAGATT
This sequence comes from Bos taurus, assembly GCF_002263795.3. Taxonomy (NCBI): domain Eukaryota; kingdom Metazoa; phylum Chordata; class Mammalia; order Artiodactyla; family Bovidae; genus Bos; species Bos taurus. The sequence continues at coordinate 42,834,962 of NC_037340.1, read as the reverse complement.
TCGTTTTTCTATCAGAAACATCTCTGAGTTTTCATCGCTTGTGAGAAGCCCGAACTTGGAAGGAGCTCACAACATACTAAAATCAAAAAAGTTCTGTTTTTCTGACTGTAATGTCCTTTAGGTATCCAGTCAGCCTTGCGTGGAAGAGAGTCTGGGTTACATGCAAACATGAGGCCACAGGCTGCAGGTTTCCTGATAGCAGATCTTAGAATCAGCCCTGCCCAGCTCTCCCACGGGGCAGGCCTCCGGGCACCTCCAGGCACCTTGGGCAGGCGTCTTGGCAGCCAGTGGCCCGCTGCCCTCTGGGCTGCTCCACTGTGGGTCCCAGCAGCTCTCTGAGTTGAGCTGATTTTCTTCAGCTCCGTCACTGGGGTCCCTTTAGATGCAGCTCATGCATTTTGCACTGTTGATTTCCTAATGAAATGGCAGGATGTTCCTGGATTCTCCTGTTCGGGCTCGGGGCACAGAAGAGAAGGGGTTGGCAGGGCTGCCCTGCACCCCCACAGAGAGGCACCTGTCCCCAACTGCTTGTTTCCCTCTGCCTGCTGTGTGGGGGCGTAGCTGTCAGGGCCCTTGCCCTCCCCTGTGGAGGTGGGGTTGCATGGGCAGTAACGTGGTAGTTTCACTTCACGCTGCTGGAAGGCCTGTGTGTTCTGGAGCACCTTCCTTCTCAGGGTGTGAATCGTGAGCTGTGGGTTTCTGTCTGGACGTTGAAGGAAGTGGAACCATCTTTTGAGCTCCGAAACATGATCAAAGTATTAAGTTCGTAACAAATCTATCTGAAACTAAATCTATAAATTAGATAAATAAGCATTAGACAAAGCATAGCATCTATGATTTAAGGCATTATTCTCCTTTAAATATATTTTTCATAAACAAAAAAATAGATAACTTTCTTAAAAACAAAAGATTAACTGAAAAGCTCTGAATGGCATGAAGAAGAAAAGGAAACTTGCTGAGAGAAAATTGCTGTCACGTTGTTGCCTGTTTCCTGTTGGCCTTTGGTGTGTGTGTCTGTACACGTAAACATAAGTGTACATGCTTTTCAATCCCACACTCAAAAGTCAGCTCGCCCGCCCCCAGCAGTGTCAGGGTGATACCGCCGGTTCTCACAGTCTTTGCCCTGGAATCCAGAACTGTCTCCTGGCGGGAAGGAGTGTTTCAATTCAGAGGCTGGTGTAGAAATGCTCTTCTCTGCACACTGCTCTGTGCCTTTTTTTGGAGATTAGAGTTAATATCTGAATTACTTTGTTGTTAATGCAACAGCCTGTCCACTACAGCTTTCAAGGAATGGCCATCCTTCATCCTCCTCTCTTTCCTTCCTCTTAGCCATTCTGGTGACCCCTGATTCCTTTCCTTATCTCTTCCTTCTTTGGGAGCCCAGAGTCCATGGAGGCTGCTGGAGTTTGATAAAACCCAGCTGGGAGGGCCCTTCCGTTGTTGGCGCCCCACCTCTTCTCTCTTGCTCTTTACTCAGTGCCTGGGACAGGGCGTAGCCACGGTGTTTATAGTTCTCAGGTGGTTGGATATGTCCCCTGCAGCCCAGGAGTTCTGGCCTCCCACCCTACCAGCATCTAAAGGATGGCCGACTCAGTTGTTTTCTTTTGTTCCTGTATTTTCTCACTGTTTACCGAGCATGGCTATGCAGAGGCCTTCCTTAATCATCCCCGTGACATTTGTGGTTGCTGATAAATGACAGCATGCTCAGTGGATAAGACAGCTGGGAAAGCAGGGGACCGCAGAGGGCCTCGCTCTGGAAGCTGCCTGGGCCTATGTGCCGGGTCACTGGCTGTGCACCGACCTCCCTGTGCAGCAGCACTTGTAACTGACAGCGATGTGGAGCTGGGTCACCCTGCCAGCTCCTGCCCTGCCACCTCGGGCTGCTGGCGTGCTCAATGCTCTGTCCTTTGTGGACACAGAGGCTGGGAGCGTGGGATCCAGCCGACATCCTAGAGTCACAAGCTGAGGGCTCAGGCCACATGGAAGCTCGCAGGATCGAGCCAAGTTCCAGCCCAGGTAGATCCCAGACCCTCCTCAGGCCAGCCTGGGGCTCTGCACCCCTTGACCCCATTTCCTTCCCTTGCAGCAGTCGTACTGGCTTTTACCAGTAGTGGCCAGGTGGTTCCTCTGGCCTGGTCACCACTGTCTGGGCTGTCTCACCCCAGCACTGACCAGATACCTCTTGTTAGCCAGCTGGGAGGCATACAGGGGCACCTCTGCACTAATCTGCACCCTTTTCCCTGTTTCTTTTTTTTAACTTTATTTATTTATTTTTGGCTGTGCTGGGTGTTTGTTGCCACTCAGGCTTTTTCTCCAGCTGTGGCGAGCGGAGTCTGCTCTCTGGTTGTGGTGCGCGGGCTTCTCACTGTGCTGGCTTCTCTTGTTGCAGAGCACAGGCTCCAGGTACATGGCTTCAGTAGTTGTGGCGCACGGTCTAAAGAGCACAGGCTCAATAGTTGTGGTGCACGGGCTTAGTTGCTCCATGGCATGTGGGATCTTCCCAGATCAGGGCTGGAACCTGCCTCTCCTCCATTGTCAGGCAGAGTCTTCATCACTGAGCTCCCAGGGAAGCCTCTCCATAGTTATTTCTAAAATAGAAATGGAAGTGAACTGGAGGATGAGCCTTGTGGAATGAGCCTGTCCTAGAGCAGAATCGAGTATCTTGGTTCTAGATTTCTCAGCCGTGGAAGCTTTCAGGATTAACTGCCGATCCCGGGAAGACACTCTTCACTGGTGGGGAGCCCTTGGAGCTTTGGGGTGGCACTAAACCACGTGGCCACCTTTTCTGGGACAAAACTCGCCAGATCCGACAGCGGTGCCCTCGGCAGCACCGTCTCCTCTGTGGCATGGAATCTCCAGCCTCGGGGGTAGAGTTGATTGAATCTGGGCTCATTGGGCATATTCAGAGTTTTATTGATCAGTCATTTCCCCTGAGTCGTACACGATGCTGCAGCCTTGGCTTGCCGAGCGGGAGCAGTCAGGGTGTGGCAGGAGTGGGCGCCTGCATCTGGAAGAGATGCATCCAGGGAGACTGTTCCAGACCTACTGGTCCCTTTACAGCATAACGAACACCACAGATGCGGGGCGCTTAAAACCACAGAAATGTATTCTCTCCCAGTTCTGAAGCTTCGAAATTCCGGGCTCCCTCTTGCCAGCCTCTGGTGGTGGCTGGTGTTCCTTGGCTTGCAGCTGCATCACTGCCGCCCCTGCCTCCATTGCAGGACTGCTTTCTCCCTGGGACTTCATGTTGTCTTCCCTCTGTCCCTGTGTCCAGATTCCCCATTTTGATAAGGACACCAGTTGTGTTAGATCGAGTCCACCAAATGACCTTACTTAAGTTTATTTATCTCGGTGAAGACCCTATTTCCAGCTGAGGTCCCCTTCTGATGTGCTGGGGTTAGGACTTTACTGTCCTTTGAGGGGACCCAATTGGAGAGCATTCAGGGTCCACCAGGATCAGAACTGGTTTACTGTCCGCACTTCCTATCAAGTAGTCAAGAGTGTGGAGTCTGGTCGCCTGGGTGCGGATCCCAGAGTCACCCCATGTGAGTCATTGAGCAAGTGCTGTGGTCATGGTTGTACCCTCCTGTTTCGGGGACGGTGTTCAGAGTACAGGGAACATGCGCCAGCAAGTAAGATGCCACCTCCTTTGAGTGTCAGTTTTCTTTTTAAGTTTTTAAAATGTAGCCTGCTTCTTAGGAAAGAGATAGGTAAAGAAGCTGGAGGTTCAAAAGCAGCCCCAGGGGAAGGAGTGAGTAGGTGTTCCCATGGCCTCACCAGTTGGCTGTTTCATTTCTTCAGTGAACGTTTTCTGAGCCATGGGGACATGTGAGGAGTTGAGAGTTGGAATGCAGGTATGTGGGGACAGAGCATTCAGGGCAGCCAATGCAGAGGCCCTGGGGCGGGAGTTGGGCTCAGGAGGCGACAGTGTGGCAGGCGGGCATGCTGGGCTCCGGTGTCACGTGGCCATGTGGGTTACACAAGGACACTACTGCCTTCACCAGAGAAAACCAGAGTTGCGTGACTTCCTTATTGAAGGTGAGACTGGCTGGAAGTCATGGCCACACTGTCCATTGTCCCTACCCCTTCTGAGAATTGCCATTTTATAGTGTGAGTAAATCCCATCTCAAGGTTTGAGTTGTTTTTTTTTTGTTTTTCAACTAAATAGAACTTGAAAGACGGTATCCACCTCAAGGACTACAAGTGCAGTGGTATACAAGGGATTCTCGGGCTTCCCTGGTGGCCCAGCTGGTAAAGATTCTGCCCGCAGTGCGGGAGACCTGGGTTCAATCCCCGGGTTGGGAACATCCCCTGGAGAAGGGAAAGGCTACCCACTCCAATATACTGGCCTGGAGAATTCCATGGACTGTATAGTCCATGGGGTCGCAAAGAGTCGGGCAGGACTGAGTGACTTTCACTTGCACTTTTTCATACAAGAAGGATATGCACCCCATGCACACCTTTAAACTCCCACTCGCAGCCTGGCTTGTGTCTCTGTGTTTTCCAGGCCGCACTCGGTGTTGACGCTGGTGTGGCCTGTTTGTTCACTGATGACCTGGGATCACGTAGCAGCATCACAGTGATCTTACCCCTCCTTCCCTGCTCTTCTCACCTACTTGTAACTCACAGAGGTTCCTCCAGAACTGTGGGTATCGGTTGCCCCTGTGTGAAGGCCTGGGGCTTCCCATCGGTGGGTACACCGCAGTCCGTCAGCCATTGCCCTATTGGCAGGTCCCCTGTAAATTCAGGGCTCAATGAGCAGCTGCCGACTTGTCCCCATAACTTCCCTCCACTCTCCCTGGGCTCTGGGTCCTGTGGATTCCTCCATGTCCTGCACCCACGCTTCATCTTGGGCCTCATTCAGTCAGTGGCAGCACTAGAAACCTCAGTGTCCCCCTCGCCTGGCCACACCCACATTCTGGTGGTCATCAAGCCCATGGCTGCAGGTCCAAAAAACACATCCCTCTGTCACCTTTCCCATAGTCCCTCCCCCAGCACCCTGCCCCCAGCCTTCAGTTCTCAGCCTTCTTTTCTCCAGCCTCTCTCATGGCCAGGCCAATCCTCAGGGCTCCCAAGGATCTTTCCTTCCATCCTTTGTATCCTCTCACACCTTGAACAACCTTCAGTGGGTCTCTGCTTGGACCTCACCCTTGCCAAAGGATCTGTAGATATACCGGCCCACACCTGCTCCTGAGGCTGCAGGGCCCAGTGCCCCAGGCATTAGGGTTCGAGAAAGTATTTGAGAGCTTCAGCTCTGCTGTGTACAGGGTGGTCTGTTCAGTTCAGTTCAGTTCAGTCGCTCAGTCATGTCAGACTCTTTGTGACCCTATGGACTGCAGCATACCAGACCTCCCTGTCCATCACCAACTCCCGGAGTTTACGCAAACTCATGTCCACTGAGTCAGTGATGCCATCCAACCATCTCATCCTCTGTCATCCCCTTCTCCTCCTACCTTCAATCTTTTCCCGCATGAGGGTCTTTTCCAATGAGTCAGTTCTTCACATCAGGTGGCCAAAGTATTGGAATTTCAACTTCAGCATCGGTTCTTCCAATGAATATTCAGGACTGATTTCCTTTAGGATGGACTGGTTGGATCTCCTTGCAGTCCAAGGGACTCTCAAGAGTCTTCTCCAACACCACAGTTCAAAAGCATCAATTCTTCTGCGCTCAACTTTCTTTATAGTCCAACTCTCACATTCATACATGACTACTGGAAAAGCCATAGCTTTGACTATACAGACCTTTGTTGGCAAAGTAACAGCCCCCCTAATCCTGTTTCCATCTCTTTGTCCCCTACAGTGCGGGTTCCCTATTTCATTGATTTGAAAAGACCACAGGATCAAGGTTTGAATCACACCTGTAATTACTACCTCCAGCCAGAGGAAGACGTAACCATTGGAGTCTGGTGAGTGTTGGCCCCAGGACTACAGGGCCAGGCGTTGGCAGTGTGGCCTCGAGGCAGCAGGGCCTGTGAGGCGTGGCCAGTATTGTCCTGACAGTAGGCTCTGAAACTGTTGTTGCTTGTCCACTTTTATCTTTATCTGTTTCCAAAGGAAAAATCTCCTCTAGATTCCATGATAATGGAGCACTAGCACCAACTCTGTTCTCCCGTTTTCAAACAGCAAAGGGTTTGTAAACCAGATTGCTTTTGTTGCAGGAAGGGTGACCCCTTCCAGGGCCCTAGAGTGGGCTCTTGTCTAACTCTCAGAAATGAATTGTCTGTGGAGACTCATGAGCTGACAAAGCAAGAGACTTGATTGAAAGGGAACCCGGGAGGACTGCTTTGCCACGTGGCTCACAGTCTGGGTTTTATGGTGATGGGGTTAGTTTCTGGGTTGTCTCAGACCAATCATTCTGACTGAGAGTCCTTCCTGGGGGCCCACTCATTGCTTAGCCAAGATGGATGCCAGCTTGAAGGGTTCTGGGCGGTGGTTGGACATGTGGTTTAGACCTTTCCCAAACTCTTCTGGTTAGTGGTGGCTTATTAGTTCTGTGTTACCAGGACCTCCTGTTGTAGAATAACTCATGCAAATGGTTACTATGGTGCCTGGCCAGGGTGGGCGGTTTCAGTCAGCATGCTTCCCCTAGCAGTTTTTGCAGAAAGCCATATTTCCAGGGGGAAAGAAAGCCAGAAAAGAGACTGTGTATCATGGAATCATGAGCACAGGCTTGAGCCACACCTGTCTTTCAGAGAAGTGAGAGAGTCATTTCCTAAGCAGGTTGATAAGAAGTCCAGGGTTCCCCAAGGAGAGAGGGGTCTGGAATTCTCAAGGAGGAAGAAAGGACAAACTTTTTTTCCTCTACGTTCCTTAGGATTATATAACAATAATGTATCCTGCTTGAGGACAGTCTCTGGAAAAAGCCTTCTGGCTAATCCTGTTATCTTAAAATGTAAATTATAGGAGTAGGTCTAGTGAGGTCTTTACAACCTCTAGACATTCTTTTGATTCTTTGTAATAACTAATTGGAGAGTATATAACTCCATTGTTAACACTAGCAAGGGGGTACTCTTTCTGCCCCCTTCTGATGTCTATGTCAGAAGCTTTCTCTATCCTTTTTATACTTTAATAAAACTCTATTGCACAAAAGCTCTGAGCGATCAAGCCTTGTCTCTGGCCCCGGATTGAATTCTTCTCCTCCGGAGGCCAAGAATCCCGGCTTCTTTTCATGGTTCAGCAACAACCTTTCTGAAGGGCCCATCCAGGGGTTGAAAATGGTTGCATCTCTTTCATACACAGCTCTTTCAGGCCCTGACAGTGGTGGTGGTGTTTGCTCTTTTCTTTGTGTTTGCTTTTTTTAGCCATAAATTTAGGTTTGGATCTAAGCTCTGTGACTTGTTGGCCTTTCTTCATAGTACAATTTAGTACACCCATGGACAAGTGGGTGTTTCCGATCAGTGGAACCAGAACAGACTCTGACTTTCCTATCACGGCGTCTCTTTGTCTCAGGAGTGGCTTCAAGTCGCTCCTTGGACTCAGGAGAACTGTTGTGCCCGGGAGGAGCTTCTGAGGGAAATGCTCTGAACTGCTCCCCTGTGTGAGGCTAGGACGTCCTGGGTGAAGACTCAAAAATGAGAAGGAGGCTCTGATTCTGAGTGGCTGAAGCAGGGATTGTCTGTGGTCGTTTCTGGTGTGATTCAGTGGAGCATTCAGGGCCAGTGTGTGCATGTGGGCTGCTCTGTGTGTCCGTCTTCAGTCAAGCTTGCGCGTCCTGTGCAGAGCTGTCTGGGGGACTTGGCAGCTCTCCTGACAGTTACTAGGATCTGTGCTTTGAAGACGTGGGTTCAGCCAGGCTTCTTTCTCAAGCAGAGCAGTCATGTGATGGGATGGGTATCTGGGCAGTTACCCGTGAAGGTCGTGTTGGTGATGACCATGTGGGTCTCCGGGAACAACCACCTCTGTGTGCAGGTGAGCACCTCTGCCTGCCCACGTCTACACCCAGTGCTATGCCGGCAGCAGCGTGGGCCCTGGGACGGCAGCCACTCCGCTCACCAACTGCCCTCCCTGGTGCCTCGCCAGGTCTTCCCACGGCCAAGGAGCGGGGGAAACAGCTCCTTCTCTGCCTGGCAGGGGCGGAGCCCAGGGACGGAGAGCTGCCAGGGCCTTTTTCAGAGCTCCGAGTTTCGGGTAGGCTGGCTCCTGGAGGCATATCAGCTCCCAGCATCTGCCAAGTGCACCTTTCTGTCTCACAGGTTTGTAACTATGAGAGAGTGGTAATTGCAGTGGTCAGAACTACCCAAAATGCAATCCTGTGAAATGGTCAGAGACACACATCAGAAATGAGATGCTGGCACTTAGACCTGGAGAAGAAGAAATCAGCCGTGCAGTGTTTTTAAGTCACTGTTCAAAGTCATGAGCAGTGACTTTGATGTGTCCTGAGTTAAGGGTGACCAGAGCACCTCTCGGAAGGAGGGTTTGGCTACATAGACCAAGTGTCTGCATGCCTGGCCAGGTGTGCAAGAATCCGGGCTGCCTACAGGGGCCTGTGATGCTTCCTGCAGAGGTGAGTCTAATGCCATGATGGCTTGTGGCCAGGCTCTGTGTTAGAAATGGTGCTTTAAGGACAGCCAGGCTTCCAGTCAGCCTGTATAGACCAGTGTTAACTGAATTAGCACGTTTGACAGACAGTACTGTCCTGTGTACTCATGGGTGCAGTTTCATGTAGCTTATAAACATGGGCGAGTGTGAGGGGATGTGGGACAGCCTCAGTGCCCATTCCATGCTCTGACCCAGCTAGAAGGGGTCTTACCTCACACAGCTTCCCCTTTCTATGGATGGAGTCACTGCTGCCGGGGCAAGCTACTGGGGCCAAGAGGGGCCCTTCTGCGAGTCAGAAAATGTTCTCAGCTGCCAGGTGCTGCCCTCACAGCGTGGGGTCTGCCCCCTCAGCCTCCTGCTCTCTGCTCAGTTGTCCCGAGCCACGGGCATCCTGCCTGCGGGCGTGTCACCTGATGCTCCCCTCTGCTGCTGCTTCCAGGCACACGGTCCCCACTGTCTGGTGGAAGAATGCCCAGGGGAAGGACCAGATGTGGTACGAGGATGCCCTGTCTTCCAGCCACCCGATCATCCTGTACCTGCATGGGAACGCGGGCACCAGGTGAGCAGGGGCCCGCTGCAGGGAGAGAGGGCGCACCTGGGCACGGGTGACCCAAGAGCTCGGGGAAAGCCAGGGCTCCTCTGGGCTTTGGGAGAAGTGGTTGTAAACCCTTGTTCCCACAGGCCCAGAGCAGGACAGGGCTGCGTGCCAGGTGGGCCGGGCCTGTTTGTTTGGGAACCGCCAGCTGAGTGGAAGTTGGCAGCTATGTCCAGAAAGCCCTGGTCAGAAGCTCGTGCCTGGGGTGAGAATGGAGGTAGCTGTGTCTGCCTGAGCAACCAAGAGCCTCAACCAGGGGGTGTTGCTCTTCCTGGGTTAGGGACCCAGGCTCCTCAGTGGACAGGAAGCACGGCCCCTTGGCGGAGGCTTTGAGACCCTCCAAGGCCATGGTGTGCCCTGGAAGTTGCCCCTGCGCGTCTATCATCTTATCTGCCATCCTGGGGTGAGGACACTTTTTCACCGTCAGGCATGCCCTCTGGAACAGGAGGCACATTTCCTGGGGGCACACGAAGAGACCCCAGCCAAGCAGTCAGGAACGAGTTTGTCCGGGGGGCTGCCCTGCCACGCTGTCAGGCCAGGTACCTCCAGCCCTGAGCCGGCAGTGCCAGCACATCCCACTGGGCCATTGAGGAAGCGTGTCCCCATGTAGCCATCCTTACCCACAGTCATCCCGGGAGCTTTTCAAGGGCAGGTTCAGTGGACGTCTTTCAGACTTGCAGGTTTGGATCCCATTGTTGAAAGAGGGCTCCTTCCAGCCTTCACGGCGGCCTTGTTGAGAGGAGAGGAATCTGCACGAGAGCCATCAGGCTCCGTGGGGCCAGGCTGGGGCCTGTCCGTTCAAAGGCAGAGCTGGCAAGGGGACAGAGCAGGCCACAGGCGGGGTCTGGGCAGATGGGCTGCACAGAGGGTCAGCAGGATGTCCGGGACGTGGCCCCCAGGACACCCTGAGTCCAGAGAGCGGAGTGCTGAGCTGCTGACTCAGCACGCCCTTGGCAGCCCGCTTCCCCGTTGTCTGGGACAAGCTGCGGCGGGTTTCTCTTCTGCTTTACAAAGAGCAAATGACTACAAACAGCTCCTGTAGCCTCTTTCTATAAATGAGGGAAGTTGGGCATTCTTTGTGAGCAGTGCCAGTCACGTGGTAAAGAAGACAAAGTCTGCCTGTAGATTCAGGATGGAAGGCGTCTTGTGACTCTGAAGGTTTGCTGCCCCCTGCCCCCATGTCCCCAAGGACAGCACAGTGTGCAGTTCTTGATGGCCACCCCGTCTAGGCAGGACGGCAGGAGCCGTGTCTCCCTGAGGCCTGGACCCCAAGGATGTCCCAAGACCCCGTTATGCTCTGAACCCCTCTTCCTGCTCAGGGTAGGGTACTGGAGATCTTATAAAAGAACCATGACAAAGTCTTGCAAAGATAACTGAAGACATCTTGCATTATTTCTCTCCAGTCTTGAAACTCAGCCCTTTGATATTTATTTCTGGGTTATTTTGGCTTTCTTCCTCCATCTTTTTCTCTCCTCCCCTGAGGACACTTTCTCTCTGGACACACACACCCAAAATGGCCCAAATGCTCATTATGAGGAAGGGAGAGAGCGGAGAAGTCTGTCGAGGGAGAGCCTGCCCACTGATGCGCTTCCCACTCATCAGGCAGCCCTGTCCCCCTCAGGGTGTCTGCAGGGAACAGCCGGACAGCATCTGGGCAGGAAGTGGGAGGCAGAGGCAGACAGGCCTCGCCCGGAGAGGGGTGGGCATGAGGCGGCCGGTGAGGGCCTGGGAGGTTCTCTGCAGCTGTTGGATCACGATGGCGGCTCTGACCCAGCGTCTTCCCACGGGCACATGTGTGTGGAAGGATGGCATGGTAGGAGGCACAGCAGCAGACTGTCCGGAGCAGGTGGGGAAGAGCCAGATGACCAGGTGGTGGGGGTGTGAACAGCCACGGAGGAGCACCCTGAAGGTTGGCGGTGGCTCTGTGGCTGAGGAGGTTGAGGCAGGAGGTGCCTGTGGCCTGTCCCCGTGGTGTATGTGCCAGCGAGGATGGGCGTCCCTTCTGTTCACCTGTGGTCCTGGACACTGGGGAGTCGAGGGGCCTTTGTGTTTCCTAGGTTCTGCCACCTTAGTCAAACCAGAGATGAGGTAATAATTAAGAAACATCCCCACGGTGCTCAGATGGTCCCTTGCCTGGCACCACACTGTGGAGACCAGCGGGGAGCCACATAGGTGCCCAGAGGAGGAGGTGACCTGTCCGTCACCCTCCCACATGGATTTGGGGACCAGGCTCTAAGTGCCCGGATGCTGTAGTGTTCATCCCGGGCCTCCTTTCTGAGAAGATGCACTAACAGCTGTTCTTGTTTCCTTTCCCTGACGATCTAGAGGCGGCGACCACCGGGTGGAGCTTTACAAGGTAGGTGAGGTCGGCTCACGGCGTCTGATGGAGAGCAGTGCCCTTAGCTATGGCACACAGCAGAGGCCATGCAGTGGACAGATGGACGGGGCAGTGCCCACCCTCACTGTGTGGACAGAGAGCGTTGCTCGCCTACTGCCTCTGGCTGTTCTTTCCAGGAGTCATGAACAGAACGGAGTTCCCCCTAATAATCTGACTTAATCGTTGTCGGTCTTTTTCATCTTGCCTTTTACGGACATCTCCTCATGGAGTGTTTCCCATTTTGCTGCCTCTGGGGATAGTTTCCAAGATCAGGATGAATGGACTTTGTGGCTCCTATGCCAGAAATTAACAAGTTAACGTAAAGTGATTTGCAATTGTTTGTAAAGTTACTTACTCACATAGGAAATGACGGGAGAACACTGAGGGGCCCGAGAGCTACACTGTCCTCTGGGCTGTGGCTCAGGAGTTCTGCCAGCACTGGGGTTTCTCGTGTCCACCAAGCGCAGGGCACCATTGATGCAGGTTCCCAGCCAATGTGGTGGAAGCAGGTGTCTGGGTGCGGGATCCCAGGGGAGATGCAAACCCTCTCCGCCATGTGGCTGTCATCAGAGGGTGTGTGGGTCTTCGAGCTGACACGTGCTGCTGATGCAGCGTCTGGGGCCACCACACCTGTCGCCCTCCTCTCGGGTGGATCTGTGTTTGGGAACAGGGCCGGAGGAACAAGTCAGACATGTGGGCACTGCTGTCTGTCCAGCACCCTGTGGACAGCTCTGGGCTGTTGGAGGGCTGGTTCCCTGGAGCGACTTGGATCCAGGCGGGGGTGGGGTGGGTGACTGAACAGCTATGGCTCCAGAGGGTGCAGGTCCTGTGGGGGCTGGGAGTCCCTGGCCAAGCTCTCTTCTCGGGGACGGGAGCGCACCTCAGGTTGGTGACACTGGTGTCTGTGGCAGCTTCCTCGTGGCTCTGAGCACACCCAGCCAGGGCTTGGGTGGGACAGTGAATAGTGACTTCATGCAAGCAGTCACCTAATCCTGAGAGACTTTTTTCTTCTAAGTGAGAAAAATTCAATGGAAGCTTAAATCTGAACAGTGCTGGGTTGCATTAAAGGTCACCAGGTGTGGAGTCCACACTGCAGGGTCCTTCCTCCTGGGTCTCTGGGTGGTCAGAACCCCTGGCAACCCCTGGACAGCCATCAGCCTGCAAGCACCTCAGAGGGCACAGGTGCTGCTCAGGCTGGCCTCCGCCTTCCTGAGTGTCCCACAGTGGCAGGATGGGGCAGTGAGGTGATGGCCTTCACTGAGTTCCCTCGAGCGAGGCGGGTGGGTTAGTCAGAGCCGCATTGTTCAGTTTTTGCTTTTCACTTCCAGGTGCTGAGTTCCCTCGGCTACCACGTGGTCACCTTTGACTACAGAGGTGAGGGTTCCTTGCTCACCCCGCCTGTTTGAGGTTGGTGTGGGGTGGCCATGTGTGACTCTGAAATGCTGGTGGCTCTGCCGTGACCTGTGGTCCTTGTGAGATTGTCAGTGTGTGGAGGTAGTGGAGGGTCCAGGTTCTTGGCTGTGAGTCCTTCGTGCATCCTCCCCTAGATAGTAGGCATGGGCGCCTGGAACCCCGGCACACACCCTCTGCCGGCCGCTTTCACGTGTCAAAGGTGCTGTCTCCTCTTTGTGGGACTCAGACTTTCCCCACAGCTGGGTATTGGGCCTGTTTCGTGCTCAGCAGAGCTTGTCTTGTTGAAGTTACGGAGACAGGAAAGAGGGACTCCTCTTCTCGTCCCTCTGTGTTTCTCCTTGCCTCCCGCAGTTTGCTGCGTGAGGAAGATGCTTTGTGTCAGCGGGGAGCAGAGTGGCGGCGATGTGTGCCTCAGACAGCCCTCGCCTGGACAGGACGTAGGGCTGAGGCCTCTTGTCCAGCTCACCCTGGCTGGGGGGAGGCGGGGCTTCACACCCACAGAACCAGCAGCTGTTGGCATCGCCTGGGTGTGCACGTTGGGAGAGTCTCCTCTTGATGCTGCCATGGCTGCCACAAATGTAATGTCTCAGAACAGCACGGATGAGCTATCTTGAAGCACTGGCCACAAATGTAATGTCTCAGAACAGCACGGATGAACTGTCTTGAAGCACTGGCCACAAATGTAATGTCTCAGAACAGCACGGATGAACTATCTTGAAGCACTGGTGGTCAAGGTTCCAAGTCTTTAGTCACTGGGATGAGTCAAGGTGTGGACACGATGGAGGCTCCAGGAGAGTCAGGTTCCTAGCCTCTTGCAGCTTCTCCAGGCCACGCTGGTTCCTTGCCTGTGGCCCCTCGCGTCTGCATTACTCTGGCCCTGACTCTGTCCCTTCTGCTCATAAAGACCCGGGATTGCCTGAGGCTCATGCTGACCAGGACACTGTCCTGTCTCGGGGTCCCCTGCTTGGCAGCCTCTTTCCTTCTGCACCCTTCACTGCCCTTGCCGTGTGAGGTTCCAGAGGTACGGGTTTCCAGGTGTGGACGTGCACGTCTTTGAGTGCCATTATTCCACCAGCCTAGGGTGCAGGTTGGTTCTTTTGTGAAAGAGTGTTCTGTTAGGAGGAAGGTGCTGGGTTGAAGAAACTCCGAAAGGAGGCTCATCTTTCCCTCCTGCCCCTGCAGCTGGAACCTCAGGGCAGTGAGGGGGCAGCCCTCTCCCTTATTCACCTTCCTGTGCTTCTAACAGAAATAAGATCCCATCTAACACTTCCTCTTTTCACTTCCTGTTGAGTCTCTTCCTTTCTAAGCTGTACAAGAGACCAAAGTTCTGCCTGTGGCTCCTTGTCCCCGTCTCGTTCTCTCATTTGTCTCCCCGTCTCCGTCTCTCTTGTGTTTCTCCCTGTCTCTGTCCCTGCCCTCGCTGGTGCCCTGAGCCCGCCCTCTGGCCTTGTTCCTGGCCCTGGCTTCTTCCGCTAATCTGGGTCTGGGACGCCCCGGGGAGGTGGCCTGTGGTGCCCCTGCCTCTAGGTTTTGCTTGTGTTGCAGGACTTGCTCTCTATGAGCCTTGTGGTATTTTCAGATCATTTGATGATGACTCACTGCTGAGCTGCTGGAAAGGACAGTCACATTTGACTTTTCCAGAATCTGGAGGGAAGGACCTGTGGGAGGTCAGAGTTTAGTTGGCTTTCCTCTGTAATGCAAACAGGATGCTAGGAGCCCCTTCCTTTGTGGGTCAGCGTTGCCTTGAGCCTGGAATCTGCTCATCCTGAAGCCTCTTCACAGCTGGGCCACAGAGCCGGGGCTGGGCTCAAGGCTGGGGCGGGCTGGACTATCAATAGCTGAGCCTGGCCAAGCCCCAGGTGCCAGTGCCAGGGGTCTGCTGGTCCGACCACCCTGTCTGCTTCTGCTCTTTGAGACTCAGGTGAGGGTGGTGGTTGGGTTCAGAGATTGCGACAGCTGAGGAGTTGGGAGAATACAAGCTGGCCTGGCCAAGACTTGAGGCCCCAGATGGCCTGGGCCTTCTGCTGAGACGGGGGCGGAGCGGGGCTTGCCCCTTGCAGTCCCGTGATGTCCTCTTTGATGCTGCTTTCCCAGGTTGGGGTGACTCAGTAGGAACGCCGTCGGAGCGGGGCATGACGTATGATGCACTCCATGTTTTTGACTGGATCAAAGTGCGAAGTGGAGACAACCCTGTGTATATTTGGGGCCATTCTCTTGGCACCGGGTGAGAGTTCCCAGCATGGCGTTTGTGGGAGCAGGTCTTCACGGGTGACTCTGCAGCCCAGGCTGCCTGAGGGGCCCCCAGCGTCCTAGAGCCTCCATTACTGCCCTGGTGGGGGCCGGGGATGGAGCCCCACAGTGCAGGGCACTTGGGCTCCCCAGGCCTCGCTGAGCGTGGCTGTGCTATGCAGCGCATCCAGGAGCACAGGCCTTTTGCCTCACACGTGGTGTCATTACTTAAAAACTTGGGGAGGCAGCAGTTGGGGTTCCCTTGTTCCATCTGCTGAAAGAGGAAGCGCTCTGATGTTCCATGTGGCCGGTGTAAAGGCGCCCCAGATCTTCAGCACCTCCATTTTCCTGCTGCTTTTCCTTTGGACACATTGTCTGCAGGCTGGGCAGTGTCTGGGACTGGCCCTCCTGGGTGAGAGTGAGCCCTGGCCAGAGGGGAGCAGGCCTTCCCACCCTGGGTGTCTGCCTGGACCTGCCCAGCTTGGTCCTAGCAAGGCAGGAGGCCTAGGCCGGGCAGAGTCCAGGTGCTGCCCCCTTCAGGGGCCCCTCCCATCTGTGTCTGTAGGACCGGGTGTGAGCTGGGGCGTTGCTCTGCAGCCCACAAGGGCCCTTCCAGGTGAGGCGCAGCATGTGCCTTGGGATCGTGGAGGTCCCATCACAGAGTCCCTGTTGGAGGGGCTGGCTGCTGGGCCCCTGTGCAACCCCACCCAAAACCCCACCCGTCACCGCGATAGTCCTAGCTTCCCCAGGAACAGTCTCGTCTGCAAGTTTTTGTCATGATCCAACTGAACTTTTCCCTCTTTCCAGAGTGGCCACAAACCTGGTGCGGCGCCTCTGTGAGCGAGGTAGGCATTTGCGTGGGGTCCTACGCCACAGGTATGGCCCGGCTCCCATGCAGGAGGGCTCTTCAGGCACCGGCTGTGCTCCAGGCCCTGCCAGTTTCTTGTGAAGTGGGTGGTGGTGGATGAGCGGGGTGGTGAGACAAGAGCTGGGCGTTGAAATGGGGGCCTGAGCAAACCCCCGAGGGCCCAACCCTGTTCCCCAGATTCTCTGGCAACTGGCGGTGCCTTGACAGGGGCTGGGCTCCAAACAGGCAGCCTCGGCAGACATGGTTCTCAGGGTCCCCTTGAGACTACTTCCCTCACATGACCCCAGGGGAGGACCTGAGGGGCAGGGCCAGCCAGGTGGGCACCTGGGGTCCATGGTCCTGTCAAGGGGGTGGTGGCGTGAGGAGTGTCCCACTGGGGCTTATTGCTCACCTCCCAGCTCCCTGTTGGTCTTATTTATCTAGAGACTCCTCCAGATGCCCTCATCTTGGAATCTCCATTCACTAATATCCGTGAAGAAGCCAAGAGCCATCCGTTCTCAGTGGCAAGTACAGAGCTTATTAAAGACAGACTTATGTATATAATGGAAATAATAGCTATAACATATGAAAATGACTATGAGTAATATGCATATAAGTAAATTAAAATGTCATAAAAATTATTTAAGTATTCTAATAAATACAGATGTTATGAAAGTTAATTCTCATTTAATTCTGGGCACTGGCCTGACTGCAGAGCCACTCAGGATATTTATAGCTTCGTGCCAGGTAGAAGGGTATGGTTACAGTCAGGTTGTCTGAGGGCGGCTAGACCCATAGGAGGCCTTGCCTCATGGCACAGGTTGCCCATCTGGCATTGCTGCCCCTGGGGCCCGGTGCGGGCTGGGAGTGGAGCTGGTGGGCACCCCAGGGAACCCTTGGTGGGAACCCCGTGCTGTTGGGTCCTCACTGGCTGGCCTCAAGGCCTGAGACCCTCCGTTTACAGGCTGGGCCCAGAGGGGGCCCCTCTGTGTCCTGTTGCTTCCTCCTCCTCCTCCCACTGCTTCTGTGTGTCCAGTGGTGCTGTGTCGGCCTGCCTGACCTCATGCTGCCTGGTACAGACAGAAGAATCCTTTGTTGGGTGTTCTTTGATATTGCTCTTCTCCCGAATCACATGGTCCTCTGTTTTCTTGGGGGTTGTGGCCTGTTCTGTGTGGGAAGCCTGGTCTCTGAGTCTTGGGTGTGGGAGTCCTGTTTGTGGGCAATCCCCCGCAGCCAGTCTGGGGCCTCTTGAAAAGGGAGTCTGAGGGTGGTGGGAGGGATAGCAGGACTGCTGCCCACCGCCCGCCCCACCCCGCCCACCAGCTCTGGGCCCACCAGTCAGCCTGATTGGAAGCAGGCCTGACCCTGGCCCCACAGGGGTATAGTTCTGCCCATCCCTCCCCAGCTCTGGGGCCACCAGTCAGCCTGATTGGAAGCAGGCCTGACCCTGGCCCCACAGGGGTATAGTTCTGCCCATCCCCCCAGCTCTGGGGCCACCAGTCAGCCTGATTGGAAGCAGAGGTGACCCCGGCCCCTATGGGGGTATATTACTACCCATCCCCCCCCGGCTCTGGGGCCACCTGATTGGAAGCAGGGGTGACCCCCCCATGGGGGTGTAGTGATTGATTCTCTCCTTGTTGTCTACATGTTAACCTCCAGATCTATCGATATTTCCCTGGGTTTGACTGGTTCTTCCTTGATCCCATCACAAGCAGTGGAATTCAGTTTGCAAATGATGAAAAGTGAGTACTGTGGGAGAGAATTTAGAAGAACCCGAAGAACCCTCAGAATAAGCGTCTTGAGTCATGTTAACCAAGGAGGGTGGGATTCTGGACATGTAAGGGTCTTTTCTAAGCAACACATCTCTATAAAGGTAGAGGAAGGGAAGAAGGAAGGTGGAAAGACTGTAGAGTTAAAGAAATAGGGAAACACCATATCTTTTGGTCCATAGAACTGTTTTACTTGAAAATTATTTGTCAAAACCAGAACTCTTGAACAGGTGTTAAAGCAGCAATAGTAACTGTTGTTCAAAAAATGACTTTGCCTTAGCCATTTGATTTGTGTTTGGTTATGGAAAGATGTTCTGAAGGTTAATACTAAAAATATATATATTAGGTGAACCAGAAGTTACATATTCTATTTAAGGACTCTTTCTTTGAACAACGTTCAAGTTCAATTAACATTATCTTTGTGATATCTTTATTTCATGGACTTTAATTTATTCTAAAAAAATTTTTTATCTGAATATTCAGTTAGCATTTAAAAATCTACATTTTTAAAAGAAGAATTACCTGAATAAACTGGATTTTCTCTAAAAATGACGATAGTGAGAAAGTCACCCTGTGGCTGCCCCCCAGCTGAGCCAGTGTGAGTGTTGGGGGACTGGCTGTCCCTCACCCCCTGGAAGTCAGGAGCCCCTGCATGGTGGGAAGGTCTGTTCCCAAATACTTGCCAAGGTGCCAGCATGTGAGCTAGGCCTCGAGAGTTGGAGAAGTGAAGGACCAGCTTGGTGGGTGGAAGTTATGAAAAGATGTCGAATGTCAAACTGTCCTGTACACCAGCAAGCACTTCACCCTGGGAGTAGAATGTGGTGAGTGGGTGATCTGTGTGCCACTAGCAGCAGTGCAGCCTGCCAGATGGCTGGGCGCACACCCAGGCCTAGTCCTGCCAGGTGCCAGGCTTGCCCTGGGGCTGCCTACGCAAAGCCTCAGTTCAGCATGAGGTCGCCAGAAGCAGGCGTGTGCTGCATCCACCAGCTCCCCGTGCGGCCTCAGTGAGGGGCAGCTAGGAGCGTCCAGGGCCCATCAGTCCTGCAGCCTGTCCTTCCGTTGGCGGTTTGCTGAGGGGTTTGGATTCAGTGACCATCTTGAGAATGTTCATTTATTTGAAACATTCAGGAATTAAATGTCATATACACAGAAGAGAAATTAGAGGGTGGCTCTTTTGCCAGCTGATGTCCAGTAATGTTCATTTGCAGTAAGTTTCCTGGCCCACCTATTACTCAGTTTGTAAATATTGTTTTGTAACTTTTTAAGAATAGTGTACTGGCAAAGTTGTTTTGTTTTGTTTTTAAATTTCCAGGTAATATTCAGGGACCCGATTTGGTGAATGAAGTGAGCTCTAGATTTGATTGAAACTTGTCACCTAAAACAGATACTGATGGAAACATCTAAGAAATCAGCTGCTGGCTTTGTATTAAAAGCGCCTGGCAGTTTGAGGCGCTCCACGCTGCAGTGCAGGGCTCCCTCACTGGCCCCTGCTGCTGGCAGCCCGGGAGCCCGGGAGGCCCAGCCTGTCCTGGCCATCCAGTGCCTTTCTCCCTCCGCCTCCTGCAGTGTGAAGCACATCTCCTGCTCCCTGCTCATCCTGCATGCCGAGGACGACCCGGTCGTGCCCTTCCAGCTCGGCAGAAAGGTGGGCGTCGGGCAGACTCGTGTTCAGGCCAGGCAGGTGTGGAAGAGGGTCCCGCTGCGGGCCGGGCCCCTTGTGAGGGAGAAGGCAGTGGAGGTTGGCGGTTCACAGCTCTCACGCGTTCTCTTGCCTCTGGGCTGACGTCTGAGCACATCCTCTCACTGTGGGGCCTCTGCATCTGCTTTTGCCGCATCTGCCTTTGCTCTCAGATCTGTAGGTGGGAGTAGGGTGGGAGGGAGCACCCTCTGACTGTGGCGGTGGTGAGGGGCAGGGGCAGGCTAAAGGGCAGGGGGCCCAGGCCACCTCCGAACACGTCTGGGCCTAGGACCTGGCCATCCTGGGCTGGAAGGAGGGGGCTGCGGTGCCACAGACCCCAAGCCAGCTTGTAGATGGACCTTGACCTAGGCATACGGCCCACCCAGCCCTGGGACAGAGCCAACAGGCTGCCCTGGGCACTCAGGCCATGTGGCATCCCAGGGCAGGTGGCCTGAGGGTGCTGAGGGCCCCTGAGGAAGGCTGGTCTCGAGACAGGGTGAGGACAGAGAGGGTCTCGAGGGGTGGCCCGAGGGTCCTGTGGCTGAGGCAGGTCACCCCAGGCCCCGGGCACCAAGCCTCCTCTCCCTCCCCCAGCTCTACAACATCGCCGCACCGTCACGCAGCTTCCGGGACTTTAAGGTTCAGTTCATCCCCTTCCACTCGGACCTTGGCTACAGGCACAAGTACATCTACAAGAGCCCCGAGCTCCCGCGGATCCTGAGGTGAGGCACTACTATCACCCACCATGCAGGATGGCATGCGGGAGCTGGGCGAGCCCCTGCGGCCGCAGCTGGGATAGCCGTGTCAGGCTGGTCAGGGGGGTCCGGTGTCAGCACATGTGGCCTGCCGGGCTGTGGCCCCGCGTGTGGTCGAGCAGTGAGGACGCCACGGCTACTGTCCTCAGGCCCCCGTCCCCTCCCACAGGCCCGTCAGGTCTCTGCCCCTGCACGGGGTGTATATGGTAGGGGTGATGCAGGTCTGGGCCAGCTCCCCCAAAGCCTGTTGGTCCCCAGCTGCCTCAGGGAGGGAGGCCGTGCCCCTGGCTGCACTGCGCTGGCCAGACTCCTGGGCCGGCACGTGGGCTGCAGCCCGGCCACCTGTTACAAGCCTGGGAACGAGGGTGCCCGGGTGGCAGAGGGAAGGGTTTGGATGGACCAGACACTCCCTGCCTCCCACTCGGAGGTGCAGGCCGCCGCCACGTCCCAACTGCAGGGCCTCTGCTGAGCCCCGGCTGCTGGAATCAGCCCTCGGAGAAATGTGTGCTGGGGAACTCCACTTGGTATGTGAGGCCCTCAAAGTCCCAGAGGCAGAGCTCTGTGTTTTTGACGTTTCTTGGTGCATGGAATGTGTGTTGCTGAGGGGATGGTAGGAGCATGGCATTGCTCTGGGACCGTGGTTTTCCTTGTAAAAGGCACACATCACAAAACATGTGATCTGAGAACCCTCCAGTGCCAGGGTGCAGTGGCCTGCCCTCACTCCGTGTCGGGACTTGGCGCTGCCCTTGGCGCCCTGCCCATTTGCCTCGCAGGGTGTTCGAGGCAGAGTGTGGTCCTCGGGGCTCCATTACAGCCTCCCGGGTGGGCTGTGGGAGGACCGTGGGAGGTGGGGTCTCCGATCTGGCCTGGAGGGGTTTGGCTGACAGGTGTCCTCCTCTGCTCCAGGGAGTTCCTGGGGAAGTCGGAACCGGGACGCCAGCACTGAGTTGCTCGCCACCCGGGAGCATGAAGGCCTCTGCCCTCGTCCCCCTTTCCTCCTGCCAGCCCGGCCCCCCGGAGATGCGCCCGGAGAGGGAACACAGATTCCAGGGGAGGCCCTGGCAGACCTGAGGCACCGCCCTGGGTGGCGGGGAGCAGGGGGTCTCTGTGGACCACGCGGAGGCGGCATGTGGCCCTCTCCACCTCGTGCTGCCCCTCAACCCGAGGGCTTGTTGGGAAGACAGTGACAGAACTTTCTGGCCATCGGCTAGTCAATCCCATACCTCCTGAGCCAGGCACGGGGAGCCTGGGACAGGAGGTGAGGGGTCTTGGGACCACGCTGAGCTTTCTGGCACCACCCTTGAGAATGTGGGCGAACATGGGTTCTTTCTGTTCCCCCCAGATGGACGCTCATGGCTCCACCAGCCCCTCCTGCCCTGCCCGCCCTGCTTGCCTTCCTCGGTGTCCCTGCCTCCCTGGGCTGCCCCGCTGCTCCCCACCGGGGAGGGGCCAGCGATCTGCCTTCCTCTGATGTCCACCCACTTGTCTGCCTAACCAGACCTTAGACTGAGCATTTATTTAAGAATAAAATCGTGGTGGTGGTCTGTCTGTTTTCTCAGTGCTGCCTCCAGTGGTGTCCAGGCTGTGCCTACAGCCCCAGGCCACTCTCAGAACCCGACCGTATGTGAGGAGGAGGTGGCTCTATAAGGCCAAGGATTGTGGGCTTTCTTCCTGCTCCTACAGACACCGAGGTCCCGCGGGGAGGGGTGTTGTGTCGGAGGAGGCGTGTTCATGGGGAGGTTGTCTACTCTGGTGGGGCAGATGGCATTTTCCTAAAACCAGGTCTTTGTGGGTGAGCCTTTCAACCTTACGGTTAACAAGCTCATTGAATGTTGCTGTGTTGATAGATGGGTGGTGGGGTTTCACTCAGAGACCTGGGACGAGCCCTGGTCACTCGTGGAAGGACTCAGGCTGCTGGAGTCCAGGGACTCCCATTCTGCCCTGGGAGTGTCAGCTCGTTCACTCACTGGTCGTGGCATTCGGCCAAGCCCACCTCCCACACACAACGCCAGTGCCCACTCACCGCCCCCCTCTCACACCCCCAGAGAGAGATGGTGTGTGGCTTTCTAAGGGGGCTGCATGCCGTACAGTACAGGGCTGGTCTCAGGCGGAGGACTTGGTTTACCCAACTCTCTCCTTGGGCTTCCCTGGTAGCTCAGTTGGTAAACAATCTGTCTGAAATGCAGGAGACCCTGGTTCAATTCCTGAGTTGGGAAGATCCACTGGAGAAGGGATAGGCTACCCACTCCAGTATTCTTGGGCTTCCCTTGTGGCTTAGCTGGTAGAGAATCCGCCTGCAATGCGGGAGACCTGGGTTCGATCCTGGTTGGGAAGATCCCCTGGAGGAGGGAAAGGCTACCCACTCCAGTATTCTGGCCTGAAGAATTCCATGGACTGTATAGTCCATGGGGTTGCAAAGAGTCAGACACGACTGAGTAACTTTCACCCTCTCCTAAAGGCAGGACTTCCTCCTCTAGATCCTTAGGCTCTGACACTTTGGAGTCAGTGCAGAAATTCCCCGGGGTGGGGAGGAGCTTATTTGCCTTCTCTTACTCACTGCCCTTGGCCTGTGAGCAGCTGTGAACTGGCTGGAGGCCCAGAAACAGGAGATTACACCCTCTTCGAAACACCTTAGAGCTGCCCATTGCAATTCTCAGCCACCTGGGCCTCAGCTTCACATCCCCTTGGCTTTCTGGGACGCCCATCCTGACCTGACAACTGCCTTCATGTAACTAAAGCACAAAGCCTGTGTGGCCAGCCCCCTGGGGCCTCTTGGGCTTTGTCACTGGGGCTCCTGGCAGCCCCGCAGCCCAGAGCCACGTCCCCTGCTCGTCCTGACCAGCGAGGCCATTTGAGACCATCTACACTTCACCTGCCCTGCCTGGGCTCAAGTCTTCAGACCTGTTTTTCTTTATCTTTTGTCTGTGTAAGTTGCCTCAGATTTTATGGTGGGGGGTAGGTGGGGAGGATAAAGTAGGATATAAAGTAAAAATACAAGCTGTTAGTATTTTTTACAGGTGTCTGACAGCCTGAAGATAAAGCATAACAAGGTTGCTGAGCAAGTAGCTCCCGCCCTTGACACCTTTCAGGTAATTAGGTCTACATGTCTCTGCTTAGGGGTGTCTCCGCTTATTACCTCAGTCCAAGAAGCTCAGCTGAAACTGTGGAGTGGGACTGACCTTTTGTTGAGTCACAGAGTCAGTCTGGTCAGGAACAGCTCGAGATGCCCACCGTTGATCTGTGGTCACAGCCTATGGAAGCGAGTGTCCTGGGAGGTGCCCCAGACCTGAGACCAGGTGCCCCTCCCCCAACACTTGGGTTCTCTGGGTAACACTGAGCCCTGAGTTCACATCTCGCTGGGTTTTTGATTTAACTTGCAGCCATACAGTTTGGGGAGGGGAATGATTTGGTGCCCAGGAGTTCCACTTCCCAGGACCAGGAGTGGGTGGCAAAAGACAGGTACACAAGAAGAGTACAATTCACACCCAAAACGCCAACACCCAGCTGGTGTTTTCCCAGTGCTGGGTTTGATGACTCAGGCTCCCAGGGCTCTGAGTCCCACAGCAGCTGGGTGAGAGAACGTCCTGTCCCCAGTCCCAGAGTGGTGGGCCATAGTGTATCCCAGCTGGGACATGCAGCGCCCTGGGTACAGAGACACACAGAGGCCAGAGCATCTGAGCACAAGCAGATTTAATCGCTTTCTTACACGAGGCAGTGACAGCGAAGGGCACGGTGACGGTCACGCTTGGCCTAAAAGGCGGGCAGCAATGGGTGCTTGGGGCGTGACCGCAGACCCCCCAGCTCTGGTGGGGTGAGAGCAGAGCCCCGAGCCACCCAGGTCCTGCATGTGAGGCTGTAGAGCCTCCGGAAGCTTCCACCCCGAGCTCACACCTGCTCCCTGGCTTCGTCCTTCCCACCACTCAGCCACCATCCCTGGTGCCAGCCTGCCGTCTGGGTAGAATGGAGGGTGGGCTCCCCTCTGGGCCCACCAGTCCTTTTCCAGACCAGGTTTTCCTGCTGCCTCTTGCCTGACAGGCACAGGGAGGGTGCAGGCCTCGCAGAGGGCTGGGCATGCAGCCTCACCCAGCTAGGTGGGGACCCCAAGTGAAACCCCAGCATTGCCTCCCCTGGCATAAACTTCAGAAGTACTACTTTCCGTTGCTAAAACAAGGAAAGACCTCAGCTAGTTTCATTTTCTTGTGAAAAATCTTCAAAAAAGCAAAATCAAACCAATTCTGCACCAGCCAGCCTGTCCTAACCGAAGCCCTTGGTGCTGGACACAGGCGTCCTCCCCAGTATCACCCTCGGTTCCCCTGGGGCCCTGCTATCTTCTCAATCTGGAAACCCCAGGTCGGGTGCCCACATGGCAGTTATGAGGACTCGGCTCGGCACACTGGACCCTGCCAGCATGGCCAGGAGGCAGAGCTGGGCTGGGAGAGACTGGATGGCCAGCCTGCATGCTGCAGAAACACACTTGCCCAAGCTTTGTCACGGCTACCTGATTGGACCCCAGAATGCAGAGGGTCAAAACTGAATACGAGCTCACACAGGTTTGTACGAGGCCGTGGGGAAGCTGAGTGGGCATCTTGGGGGGCGGGGGGGTGTGGGGGGGCGAGCCCTGTCAGTGCTTGGGACCTGCTCTCCGGCAGGCAATGAGGGGGCATCTCCACACCCCAGCCCCTCAAAGCCACCACCACGATTCCCCCAGCCCTCCTGGAAGCGGCACTGAAAGAAGCAGGGAACTAGGAAAATGCTTGGAAACAACGGGCAGAGTCAGCAAGGGGATGAAAGCTGGTCCCGAGACCAGGGCCTAGTCCCTGGGGAGGCTGGGCGGTGGGGTCTGCAGGGCAGGGGGCTCCGCACCCCAGATGTCGTGGGCGTACTCCGTGATGGTCCGGTCACTGGAGAACTTGCCCGAGCAGGCGATGTTCCTGATGACCTTCTTGGTCCACTCCTTGGGGTTCTGCAGAGGGAGGCAGACACTTAGTGACCTTGGTCTGTTCCCAGATGTGCTTAGCCCTGGGCAGCCTGACAGAAGGCAGGCCCTCAAAGCTCAGAGCTCACTGGGAAGGGGGCCAACCCACCAGGAAGCTTCCAGGTGAGCAGACAGGGTCTGGAGCCCGAGGGGTCCTGCCAGGGCACAGTGCACACGATGCACAGACACCCTGCCAGGAGGGGATTCACCCCTAGACTGCATCCAGCGCCAGGAGGGTGCTCCTGGAAGGGAAGCCAGGGTACTTCCTTGAGCCCGGGGTCACCTGGCCTCCCAGGCTCCCTCCTGTCCTGTCTCAGGAGGAGACTTCAGGAGCTGTTTCCTGAGTTGAGGGTGATGGTTAGATACAAGCCCCTCGGGCCGTGTCCAAGAACCTGCTTTAACAGATCTGGGCAGTGACTACCCAGCCACACCCCCATCGCCAGTGTCCCCTCCTGCGGCCATCCCTGGCCAGGTGCACGGACTATGACACCCCATCACCTCCCCGAGCTCAGGAGCTGAGTCTTCCTGGGAGGCCCCCCTGGCTGTGCCCGCTTTCTGCAGGTCACACAGAGGCGGGACCTGGGGCCAGGAGTGGAGAGCCAGCTCCAGCATGCCCGCTCTAGAGCTGCAGGCCCTCACTCTGCTCACTGGCAACGTGTCCACTGCCCTAGAAACCATTCACCTCCCTTTAAGCACAAAGGTCTTCACTGCCCACAAGCCCCGTCTCCTGCCTTGGGCCTCATGCCCTGCGTCATCCCTGCCTTCCTCACTGCACGTAGGCGATCAGACCGTGGGCCAGGGCGTGGCAGCACCTCTGGGAGGCATCACCTCTGCCCCGTCCACCGGCTCTGTGGCAGCGCCCAGGCTGCAGGGGCATGCGTGCTGGTGTGGACAGCAGCCTGGGCCCAAGGGTCCTAGGTAGCCCAGGCAGATGCCCAGCTGAGGCAGTCCCTGAGCAAGAGAGGAATAAGCCCAACCTGCTCTGGGCCACTAGGTCAGCTGCAAGCTCCCGAGAGTGGCCCGAGACAGCAGGACATGGTCCCATCCTGCAACTTCCCTGCCAGGGCCCAAGAACCTCACCCGGTACAGCTGGTCCACCCGGGCCTGGCACGCCACGTACGCTTCATAATCCGCAAACACCTTGAACCTGAAATGGGAGACAGGAAGCTGGGCTGGGCGGGTGGTGAAGGGGAGGTCAGGAAAAGGGCCCCCAGGTTTGGCTGGCTGCGTCTGTGCTCCACAGGAAGGGGTGGCCACAGTGGCTGCGCTCTGAGCAACACTGCTGTCCTGCAGACACTACTCTAGAAAAACCTTATTATAGCCCCATGCTGTTGAAAGAAACTGTGCCCGTGGATTCCAGGAACACAGATTAAGGTCCCCCTCCACCTCCAGGGGGGCCCAGGGGACGCAGGCTCCACCACCACCTGTTCTCAGGTCTCACGAGTTGACAACTGGTGATGCAGGATTTATGACACATAAACGTGTTTTGTTTACAACTGAATCGGGATCACAATTCATAGAACCCTGTAAAGTCCCTCCTGGATCCCAGAATCAGCAGGACTGAGCGCCCAGCTCCAGGCATGCGCGGAGTTATGATCGGGTCTGACAGAAGCCAGCAGACGATATTCATTGGAATATGACAAGACTAACCCACGGGAACTGAAACTGGAATGAATAAAGGTCGATTCTCGGCCTTCAGCAGACCCGCATTTTACCAGGGTGGAGCAGAGGCCTCTGGTCAAGGTAGATGGAACTGTCGACCTGTGACAAGTGAGCAAGGTTGTGCCCAGAGACGCATCACCCCGTGTCAGTGCTTGTCATAAAACACCAACCACGTAGAGACTTATAGCCTCACAAGTTCATTCTACCTGAACCACTCCTGGACTCCCAGCAGTAGTTAACACCCAGGCTCCCTGTACCCCAGGCACGTCACCTCCATCCACCCACAGAGGTGACATCACCTCCATCCACCCACAGAGGTGACATCACCTCCTGCTTGTCGTGCAATCCCATCACCAGGCTCCAAGGCTTGCCAAGCACGGTCAGAGGTCCCACAAGCCTGAGTGCCTGGATGTGGCCGAGCCTCTGGCCATGGGCTGAGGTGGAGGTGAGCCTCACCGAAGCCCAGGCTTTGCCCCAAATGATGTGTGCTCTTGGGCACCCTCTGTCTGACCCAGTGGTGGGGAGGGACGTGGGTCCTATCCCACCTGTCATGGTTCAGCAGCATGTTGACAACGTCCTTAAAGCAGTCGGGCTCTCGGGGGGAGAAGAAGCCGCCGTTGATCTGGTCCACAGCCTGCCGCAGCTCGGGCAAGCGGTCGTAGTACTCATGGGCGTTGTACCTGCAGGAGACAGCGGACTCGTGAGCAGGTGGGGCCGGGGCCAGCCAGGTCGGGCTGGCCGCCGAGGGCACATCACCCCCAACTCCTCCTGGTACAGACACGTGGTGGCTGAGATGGTCCTCCAGGAGGAGCTGCTCAAAGGTTCCCACAGAGCTCCCACCCCCAGTCTGTGCCAGGACTTGGCAGAAGAAAATAACACGTTAAGTGGGACTTGAGAGCCATCAGGGAATCTTGGGAGAGGGAGGCGTGCAGCAGACACGGGACAGGGCCCAAAGCGGGCTGACAAGGTTCCCACCATTTGGGTTCAGCCCCTGGTGCCTGTGGCCTCCCTGGGTCCCCTGAGGGATTTCAGGCAACAAGGCCAAGCTGGGACCCCCTCAAGGTATCCATGGGTGTGGGACACGTAGAGGAGATGGAGGCCTCGAGAGGGACCCACCCTTTCCGGTCTAGGGCCTCCACATCCTCCACCCGCAGACCAAAGATGAAGAGGTTCTCGGCCCCGGCCTCCTCGGCCATCTCCACATTGGCCCCGTCCATGGTGCCGATGGTGAGGGCCCCGTTGAGCATGAACTTCATGTTGCCCGTGCCCGAGGCCTCGGTGCCCGCGGTGGAGATCTGCTGCGACAGGTCGGCGGCGGGAATGACTGCGGGGAGCAGGGCACGGGCAAGACCCGTCAGTCAGGAGGCACACGAGCAACAGCAACGGCAAGGGGACACCGTGCGCTGCGCCCCCACCCCACACAGCTCCCCTTCCTGACCCGCAGCCCGAGGCAGCGGGTCCACGTGGAGATGCCGAGAAGCCCTGCAGTGGCAGAGGCCCTCTGTTCTAGAACCTGCAAACCAGGGCCGTACCAAAACCAGGTGGGGTATTCTTTCCCTTGTATCCTGACATCACTGCTGTCTTAGTCCATCAGCCTGTAGGCTCCTTAAATGACTTCGAAAGGAATTGACTCTCGCAGAAGCAGAGGACTGGGGACAGTCTTCCCGTGGCCTCATGCCCAGGAGCCCCTCTGTACAGACTGGGCGTGGCAGCTGAGTCACAACCCCCCAGCAGCTGGGTGGCTTCTCCCACACTCGGGTTCCTGTGAGGGTCTTGCCATGGCGGCAGGAGCGCGGCTTCCATCCTGCCTGCCTCGGCGTCCCTACTCCTGCATCCTCAGCTGGTCCTCAGGGCTGATGGATGCTGCTTCCCCAACCCAACCAACGGGCACTCAGAGTCAACCAAGTCCAGAGTCCGGCCTTGTCTTCACGGTCAGGCCCAGGTGCCAGGATGGAGACACAGGCACCCCTGGCCCCTCGGGCAGAAGGACATGAGCAGACGGGATGGTGGACACATGACCACAGCAAGTCCAAGAGCTGGGGAGCATGGGGCCTGTCCCCGAGGTCAGTTCTAGGAAGTGCAAGAGCTAGCTTGGGAGTTCCAGGCGGCAAAGTGTGAGACGTGTGAGAAGCTCAGTGAAGCACAAACCACAACCCAACCCCGGAGCCACAGATGGTGCAGGGCAGTGGCGGGATCCCAGGGATGGTGCTGATGACCTGGCCGCACTGGAGAGGGAGGGAGTGTGAGAGCCTGCCCTCCACTGGACGCCTGGAGGGCAGCGTACAGTCCCTGGACCAGAGGGGCTGCGACTCGGGCCATGATTCCAGGCTCAGGTTTCCTCGCACTTCCTGCCAGGTCTCCAGAAGTGGCTGCCTTAGAAAGGCCAGTCCAGCTCAGGAGAGCCCTGCTCTGAGGCACATGTGGCCACAGGCCCTTCTCTGGGTGGCAACACATACCCAGGACTCCTACGGTGGAGGGGCCCCAGCTAGACACCCCCAGAGCAGATGCAGGCCAGAATGAACAGGTGGGGACAAACATAAGCATCCTTGGGGCAGGGGGAGAGCGGGGGGCACGGGGAGAGCAGGGGGCACGGGCCACCAAGAGCGAGCCCAGGGGCAGAAAGACCAAGCTGAGGGGCAGAGGCGCGAGGAGGGGAGGGCAGGAAGTACAGAGACCAGGGCCTTGGCTACCAGACAGGGGCGCCTCTGGCTGGGGAACGTGGTGTCAGAGCCATTAATCTGCCTGGAGGCAAGACAGACCCTGACCAGCAAGGGCCGCCTGTGGCATCGGGCAGGGCAGGCTCACCTTTCTCAGCCAAAGACACCCGGTAGTTTTCCAGGAAGATCACTTTGAGCCTGTCGCCCACAATCGGGTCATGGTTGACGATGTTGCCAATGGACGTGACCAGCTTGATGATCTTCTTAGCCATGTGGTAGCCGGGCGCTGCCTGCAACGGGGAAAGGAGCACACAGCACACACCCTGTGCTCAGGGCAGGGTCACTGCGGCCTGGTTTCGACGCGCCCAGCTGAGTGGCTTGGCTGCTGGGAGGGGGCCCCACGGGGGCTGAGGTCATGGCATCTGTGTGTCCTTCAACCCGACAGGCCCACGAGGCGCGGCACCCCAGCCGCTCCCTTGGTGCCGACCAAGCACCTCTCGTGACAGCCCCTTACCCACACGCACAGATCTGTCAGCCTCAAACTGGGGTTCCTGATTCTAGTTTGTTTTTCAGAAATGGAGAGAGGGAACAAGGATCCCTGAGGACTGACTACCAACCTCCAGGAAACACGGGGAACCCACGAAGGTTCTGGGAGATACCAGAGGGACATGGTCTGGGGGAGACACACAACCTGATTTCTGTAAAAAACTGCAGGGAAAAAAGGGGATGTGGACGGAAACCTGTGGACGAGACACAGCTGCCTGGCGCCATACCGGGTCCTGATTCAAACAAACAAGATTTCTAATAAGACAGCCAGGCACGTGGCCCTGGCTGGGTATTTAATGATGTGGAGGAATCTTGTCAAGTGTTGTGGATGTGATGGTGGCGTTGTGTGGTTTTGCAGGAAAACGTCACTGGGAAGACAACTAATGAAGCTCTTAGGGGTGAAATGTTACTGTTTGTAATCTACTTTGAGAAACTTCAGCAGAAATCAGGCAACAGGTTTGTGGACGTTCTTTGATTCTTTTTTCCTCTGGATTTTCGTTTCTAAAACACATTTTAAAACTTTTTGACAGTCCCCATCTCTGAGAAATGCATATGGAAATACTGACAAATGAAACAGATGCTGTGCAGAATCTGTTTCAGGAACAGCAGGAGTCGGGGGTGGGGGCGTGGCTGAGACAGAACACGGCGGGTGTGAGCTGCTGCCTGAGCTGGGGGAGCCCACAGGGTGCCTCCACCTGTGCAGCTGCTCAAGTCGGAAGAGAGAACAAGCCTGTGCCCGCTTGCGGCCCCCATGAAGCAGCCGTGCCCAGGCTCCTGGGAAAGGTGGCAGAGGGTGGGGACACGGGGCCTAGAGTCCAGAGACCTGTGGTGGGACCCGCCGACACCCCCTGGCAACACACTGGGACTCCATGATCACGTGTCCTAAAGCACGTGCCACGGTAAATAAAACGCGTGAGGCCAGGCTGAGAGCAGGCCCACATCTCGCTGATGAAGCAGTCAGTGACTGGTGTCCACTCAGCACAAAGATGCAGGGGACGTGTGGAACGCTGGCAGTCACACCGAGGAACGGTGCTTCCCCACTGGATGCTGGCCCTGGGGACCCTACTGCCCTGGGCAGGCAGGGGCCCCATCCAGCTCCCTTCCTGTGGTCAAGCTGACGAGACACCTGAACGTCCTGGCCCAGAGGCACAGCTGGGGCCGGGACCTCCGGGCTTTGTGTGCAGGTCGGCGCCCAGCCACCCGCAGCATCCAGCCCAGATACAGGGACACTGCAGAAAAGCATGGTGGTCTGTATGTTCCCACCCAACGCCAAGCAAGAGCATAGAGGCCGTCACCTCACCTTGCCCCCGATCATGACAGTCCTGGGCACAAAGGCCTGGGTCGGGTCCTTCTTTATTCCTGCAAGACAAACAGAAGACAGCCAAGTGAGACAACTGGAGCCAGATACGCCTGAGCCTTGTGCTTGCCACAGAGACGAGCATCCTCAGAGACCAGCCCAATGCAAGCGGTGCACCGCAGGAGCTTCTGTTTACAGAACTCTGCACTGTGTCCAGGTTGGTGCCAAAGGCTAACCAGAAGCAGATTCTTCCAGAAGGTTCACTGGAAAAGCTGCGCCTTTGTGTCCAGAACAGCCTAGACAGGAGCTCCTTTGGGTCTGGTGACCAGGACTGAAGGCCCTTGCGTGTGATGGGCACTCGAAAATGGGTTGACCTTGGGACAGTGGTGATTAACCTGCACAGGGTGTCAGTGAGACCCCTGAGCCCCCTCCCTACTGGGACAGAGGGTGAGAAGCCCCCCCCAGAGCTTTCCTGCACAGGAACAGACAGCTCGCCTCCAGCCCCAGCAGAATGAGGTGTCCTTGCCAGGCCACTGGGTTTTCAGATTTCATCGGGGTGGTGGTGTCTACAGAGGTGCGGGGCTGCCCTGAACAGTATTCACCAGGGTTGGGAATCGCCCAGGAGATTTACAGGAACTGCTAAGGGGCGTGGCTGATCTTTAACGTCTGACCTCAGGTTCCTGTAGTCCCTGAGTTTTGAACCTTCCTGCTTCCAGATAGTGGACAAAGTGACCTAGAGAACAAGGAAAAAAAAAAAAAGCCCCAAATCCACGAGCTACATTGTGAAGAAGAAAAATACGCAAACTCCAGATCACTGAGCAAGTCCTGCCGGGCCACGAGATGGGTGGGAGATGGGGCTGTGAGCGCAGGGTCTCAGGAATCCCGGCCTCGTGGGGAGGGAGGGGGCGAGGCAGGCAAAGAGCCCCTGAGGGCTGGGCGGGTGGACTATGTCAGCCCCTTTCCCACAGGGAAACCTCGGAAAGGGGCCTGGACAACCTGGTGGGCAGAGGCCCACAGGCCATGATGCCTCCTGAGCCAGCCTGGAATTAGAGCCACAGAGGGGGGGACACAGTCACAGAGAGGGGACACGGCCTCAGAGAGGGGACACAGTCACAGAGAGGGGACACGGCCTCAGAGAGGGGACACGGCCTCAGAGAGGTTCACAGCCTCAGAGAGGGGACACGGCCTCAGAGAGGGGACACAGTCACAGAGAGGGGACACGGCCTCAGAGAGGGGACACGGCCTCAGAGAGGTTCACAGCCTCAGAGAGGGACACGGCCTCAGAGAGGGGACATGGCCTCGGAGAGGGGACATGACCTCGGAGAGGGACACGGTCACAGAGAGGGGACACGGCCTCAGAGAGGGGACACAGTCACAGAGAGGGGACACGGCCTCAGAGAGGTTCACAGCCTCAGAGAGGGACACGGCCTCAGAGAGGGGACATGGCCTCGGAGAGGGGACACGGCCTCAGAGAGGGACGCTGCCACAGACAGAGGACATAGCCTCGGAGAGGGGACACGGCCTCGGAGAGGGACACGGTCACAAAGAGGGGACACGGCCTCAGACAGGGGACATGGCCTCGGAGAGGGGACACAGCCTTGGAGAGGGACACTGCCACAGACAGAGGACATGGCCTCGGAGAGGGGACATGACCTCGGAGAGGGACACGGTCACAGAGAGGGGACACGGCCTCAGAGAGGGAACACGGCCTCGGAGAGGGACACGACCTCAGAGAGGTTCACGACCTCAGAAAGGGACATGGCCACGGAGAGGGGACATGGCCTCAGAGAGGGGACACGGCCTCAGAGAGTGGACACGGCCTCAGAGAGGGGACACAGCCTCAGAGAGGGACACTGCCACAGAGAGAGGACACGGCCTCGGAGAGAGGACACAGCCTTGGAGAGAGGACACGGCCTCGGAGAGGGAACACAGCCTCGGAGAGGTTTACAACCTCAGAGAGGGACACAGCCTCAGAGAGGGGACATGGCCTCAGAGAGGGGACACAGTCACAGAGAGGTTCATGGCCACAGAGAGGGACATGGCCTCAGAGAGGCATCTGGAGCTGGGAGGCCTACAGTGCCCTGAGCTCACGACCAGGGCCTTGATGCAGCTCCTCCGACCCCAATACACAGCTTCGCCACAGACAAGGGAAGTGGAAGCCACCCCCCGTAAGTCTCCAGCCTATGAGGATGGTCAACGCAGACGGGAGACCACAGCCCAAAACGCAACACCAAGGTGGGGGAAAACACAGGCCACAAGGCAGAACGGCCCCATGAGGTGCGACCCGATCACAGAAAGCACAGGGAGGAGAAACAGGCAGAGAACAGCACGGAGACAGGAGCAGCAGACAGCACGGGGCAGAAAAGAGGGGAGCGAGCCCGCCACGGGCGGAACGACGGTGGGAGAAAACCCCAACCCCACACCGCACCAGAGCCCCAGGAGGAGAAAGCCGGATCCGGGTTTCCACGTATTTCAAAGCACTCCTTAGACGGGAGAGAAGACACCAGCCAACACGCTCAGAGGGCCTCGAGCATGGAGAGAACTGACCGGATGGCCAGCGACAGCTGAGCCGGACGAACCGGCCAAGAGAGCTGCCCCCGAGGACCACCCTCCTGACCGCGCTACCTCAGGAAAGAGCGAGGCCGAGGACATCACCTCAGCCCAGTCACCCTTCCTGGGAAAGGCCACCGACGCCGCGGACACAGAAGACCCCGGGTCGCAGGAACCAAGCAGAGGGGTGACTGGACGGCCCTCACAGCAGACTGGGACCCAAGTCAGGGCACGGTGAGGGGGCTGCCCGTGGGGAGACCACAAGCACACCCCCGTGCACACACACACCGGTGGATGAGTGGGTGGGGGGCGCACGCCCTGTCAGTCCCGTCAGAACGCTGCCAAGGCCCCGAGCAGGGGCAGTGCGGGGGGCAGTAGGTGGCCCTGGCCACCAGAGGGGGCGGGGAGGGAGGGCAGGCCTCTGGGAGACCCGACCCGCTGCTCAGGAGCAGGGGACTCGGGGGCACCGCTGGGGCAACGACAAAGGAAATGCAGGAAATCACAACTGTGAAAGGAAACCCCGGCTCAAAACACAGTCTCCGGGAACTGCCGTCTCCGACCCAGGAGATGCCTGGGTCACACGCACGGGAGGGCGCTCCCCTGGGCCTTTTCTGAGCACTGGGTCAGAGCCGCTGAACCGAAACCAGCATCTGAACTGTCTCATGAGTGACCGGGTGGGGCCCTGGGGACCAAGTCTCCCTCGTGGGAACTGGGGAGCTGACATTCTCTAGAAGAGCTGTATTTGCGGTTCCTTTGTTTTCAAAATTAGGATTCACTTTACTATTTTACTATTAATATTACTATGTTACTACTGCTGCTGCTATGTTACTATGTTACAAAATTTAAAAAACCTTGTGGGTTTCCTTGAGGCTTTATTACCTCATTTATAGAACTAGAAAATGTTCATAGTGACTTTGTGGTTAGGGAGCTCTTTGATTCACATTTGCTTCAAAATTAAATGCCACTTAAACGTTACTAGTTTAAGGCGTACAGACGTAACATACTATTCCATCTTCCAAGAGTGCACTTTAAATGCCTCCCTTGCTGAGTAAAGTGTCTCCAGGTAACTGTAAACAAGTCTAATAATAACTAAATGTGAAAGAAAGGCTACACAGAGAACCTACGACACAGCCTCCAGGGATCCCAAGGCCCCACCCCAGAGGCAGGGCGTCCCCTGGGCCTCAAGCTCCCCAACCTCTGAGCTCACATCTCACTCCTTGTAGCTGCTCTGCTGTGAACACAGGAAACCAGAAGTCGCTGCTTAAAGCGAACGTGTCACGTCAGATCAAGCGCGTGAGAAAAAGGCCTGGTCCATGGCGGGGGGTGCGGGCAGGACACTCACGGTTGTACAAGGTGACCACGTGCAGGCAGTTGAGCAGCTGCCGCTTGTACTCATGGATCCTCTTCACGTGCACGTCGAACATGGACGAGGGGTTGACCTTGACCCCGTACTGCTTCTCCAGGAAGGCGGAGAACTTGACCTTATTTTCCTGGGAGAACAGAGGTAAGGACAGTGGGGTGTCCACAAGGCTGAGCCTGTGAGCCTGTCAGAGACACGGTAGGGAGGGGCCGCCCCAGGGAGGACACGGTCCACGTGGGCAGAAGCGGGGAAGCATGACCCTGAGAGTGGATCCGCACGAGAGCTCAGAGCTAAGCAAGAAACCAGACCAACAAGCAAACCCTGGGAGAGAAGCGAGGGTGAGAAAAGCAGAAAGAGGAGACGAGAAGACAGGGGCGGAGACCCTGAAGTGAACACTATTTCTGGGCCCCCAGGGCCAGGCCAGTGGCGTAGCAGAGGGTCAGTCTCGGTCTTCAGAGGCCGCCCGGAGAGCCGGCCTGCCTGGCCGTGAGGCGGCTGTGGGGGGCCTGGGGGCGCAGACAGTACCTCGAGTGGAGATGCGGGGCCTGCATCTATTCCCACGTGCTTCCCCCGCAGACAAGCTCTCCCAGAGGACCCAGGGCCCCTCCACAGGGCCGAGTGGGGGCTGGGCTCCTGGCCCCATGCCAGGCCTACCTGCTTGACCTGGGCCACGTCCCTGATGAGTGCCTCGTCCCCGACCAGTGGCAGCAGCTTCTTCAGTTGGCTCAGGTCTGTCAGGAAACCCTCCCCGATTCTCTGCAGAACCGTGAGGGATACACAGCTTCTGCGCTCTGTGTCCCCTTTGGCCGCTCATCTCCACCACACCCCCTCCCAGGAGATCTTGTACACCGGGGCCGCTCAAGAACACGGGAACAACTCAACAATGACCCCATTCCCAGCTCACACATCTCGTCAGGACTCACAAGCTGGACCTGAAGCCCAGGACCCCCTCTGAACTCCTGCACGGACTGCCAGGGCTGCCGACCAACCGCCAGGCTGGTCACACCTGTGGGCGGCAGTGCCCACCCTCCACTGATCTAGGAGCCCCCACTCTCCATACACAAGGGGGTGGGTCGCACCCACACAGCCCCAGGTGGGCCCAGGGGCACCGGCCTCACCTCCACGATGGTTTCTGCCAGCCCTGGGTTACACAGGAGCAGCCAGCGGCGGGGCGTGATGCCGTTCGTCTTATTCTGGAACTTCTGGGGCTCCAGCTCGTAAAAGTCCTTAAAGCTAAACACACAGACCACAGGCGACTCGGCAAACGCTGGTTGGAACAAGGTGGGCAAAGGGCACAGGGCCCTCTGGAGGGCCCCGGACCCAGCCTTGCTGTCTGTCTCCCCAGGAGCCCAACCACCCCGGCAGGTGGCTGGAGCCTGGCCTCCTCCCACTGGTCCTGACAGCGGGCCGCGGACAGACAGTGGGGATAAAACGGTACATCACA
Source organism: Bos taurus (assembly GCF_002263795.3). Classification (NCBI taxonomy): domain Eukaryota; kingdom Metazoa; phylum Chordata; class Mammalia; order Artiodactyla; family Bovidae; genus Bos; species Bos taurus. The sequence goes on along the minus strand of NC_037340.1, from coordinate 42,798,270 downwards.
CAAAGCCTCAGGCCAGCCCTGAGGATGAAGGCCACTGGGCGCTCACGGCAGGTGTCCCACTCGAGGACTGGGATGAGGACTGAAAGACGGAATTCTGAGATCCCGTCCCATGGAGAGGGGCTGGAGCAGGGAACCTGCCCTCGGAATCCCTCGTTCCTCTCGGGGATGAGCCCCAGCCCTGACCTCAGCCCTGACCTCCCCACATCTGGCCCGGGGCCCCTCATCCCCAGGCAGGTGCTCCAGGAGCAGATCTTCCGCCTGGAGAGACGGAGAACACTGACAGCCGGAGGGGCTCCTAGTGACAAGAGGGCTCACCCCCAGCATCGTCCATTGAGCCAGAGGCTCACCCTCCCACCACTGAGCTCTGGGTGGTTACCAGCCTCAGCCACTGTGCTGCAGGTGGCAGGGATGGGGTGGGAGCTGAAGGGCGCCCCCCACTCACACTGACTGCCTCACGATCTCAGAGTGGATCCTTGCCACGCCGTTCACGGCGTGGGACCCAATGACACACAGGTGCGCCATGTTGATCCGCTTGCAGTCCCCTTCCTCGATCACCGACATCCTCCTCAGGCGGTCCACGTCCCCAGGGAACAGGGCGGCCACATGCTACAAGGACAGAGCAGTGAGCAGGAGGGCGGGGGCTGCTCCCCCAGGCAGGCTAGAACCCAGGCTGGCTAGCCCTGAGCACAGGGCTGCCTGGGCCCAGGGAGCCGTGGGCTCAGCCCGTGGACTTGGCGGAGCTGAGCAGGTGCCGTGTGACCCACAGGAAGAGATGAAGATGCTGCGCCCGGTGGCCCAGGCAGGATGTAACCACAGTCTAGCAGTGAGAACAGCCACTCTTTCACCAAAAGATCAAAAGGAGGAAAATCATCACACCTGAACCCTAAGTCCCCCCGTTCCTGTACCAGCATCCTCTCTATGCGTGACAGAGAAAAGACACAGGTGACTTTTCCCCATCACCCAAACGCTGCAGTGATGGCTCGGGACAAAGGCCTCTGGCGTGCCAGGAACAGACACTTACAGCTGAACCTCCTCAGATATGGGAAAAAGGGCTCCCCCTAACCCCAAAAGCAGGGCTCCCAGTGTGGGGACCAGCCACCATCTCTGCCAAGGGCCAGCCCCCAGGCCCCAAGTCCTCTGTGAGCAGAGTCTATTCTGTTCAAGAAGCACCTGTTTCAGGCCTGACAGTCCGATATGGAGTGGAGAAGAGGGCTCAGGGGAGCAGGCGCGGCCCTCCTCCCCCCATCACGACAGGATGGGCGGGCCCTGCAGGTGCACCCCCGCTGCCCCGCCATGCTCACGTCCAGGTGCCTCTGATTGATGGCGTAGATGATGTCCAGGTGCCGCGGCAGCAATTTCTCAAACATGGACACTGGCCAGCGCTCCAAGGCCTCAGGCAGCACCGTGTGGTTGGTGTATGCACAAGTCTTCTTTGTGATTTCCCAGGCCTGTGAAAATCCATAAACCCCACAGTGTTCAGAGAAGACCAGTTCCCAACACTCCAGAACACCCCACAATGAACAGAGAAGACCAGCTCGCAACACTCCAGAAACCCTACAGTGTTCAGAGAAGACCAGCTCGCAACACTCCAGACAGCCCACAATGAACAGAGAAGACCAGTTCACAACACTCCAGAAACCCCACAATGAACAGAGAAGACCAGCTCGCAACACTCCAGAAACCCCACAAAGCTCAGAGAAGACTAATTCACAACATTTCAGGACACCCCACAGTGCTCAGAGAAGACCAGCTCGCAACACTCCAGAAACCCCACAATGAACAGAGAAGACCAGCTCGCAACACTCCAGAAACCCCACAGTGAATAGAGAAGACCAGCTCGCAATACTCCAGAAACCCCACAGTGAATAGAGAAGACCAGCTGCCAGACGCCAAGCTGAGGGGCACGTGTAGGGTCAGAGGCAGGTGCTCAGATGCCACCAGGAAGGGCCCTGCCAGCTGCATATCTCTGCTCTGGGGCCTGGAGCTTTCCAGACCCGTGGTGAGTGCTTCGCCCCTTACTCGTCTGATGTGACCCAGCACATACACCAAACCGATTCACTCTCCTGTCATGACCCGGGACATACACGGAACCAAGCACCTCTTTGCTACCTGGGAATCGCCCCCGTTTCCTCTGCAAACCCGACAGAGCTCCAGGCAGCTTTATTTCCACCAAACTGACTTCACACCCGTGGTCCACGGACAGCTGGTGAAGAGCGCGGCCCCGCCCTCTGCTGGCCAGAGGTGAACTGCACCGGCTCAGCCCCACCCACAGGTGCACCCCAAACCAGAAAGGGGCTCTGGCACTAAAAAAGGGGGTAAAATGGCTTTATATGTTGATTTAATTTAGTGATATCAAGAAAACCCCTCTAAAGAGTCTAGGACCAAAATAAGTGAGGTGAGGAGAACAAGCCTATAAATAAACGATGTATTTCTGTAAGCTGAACACCTCTGGGTCTTTGGCCACAGTTCCAAGATGACAAAGCATACATGAGAAGCTCCGACAAGTGTCAGAATCCTTTTCTTGTCCAGAAAACCGCTCTTCTCTGGCCTTTGCCCTGCTGCCTGTACTCAGCACTCTGCCCTCGGGAGAAACCCCAGAGCCGCTCCTGTACATCCTCCTTCCCCCGGCCCTGTCTTCCCAGCGACAGCGTCCCTCTCTTCCCGAGGCCCTCAGGAAGGCCCCGCTCCGTGTCCCAGGACCAGCCCAGTCCTCAGCCCTGCAGCAGGGCGGGGTGCAGAGCTCACCTTGTCCCAGTCCACCTTCTCCACGTCCACCAGGATCCGCATGAGCTCGGGGATGGCGAGCGCTGGGTGGGTGTCGTTCAGCTGGATGGCCACCTGCGTTGACACAGGGTGACCCCTTCAGTCCTCTCGACCGGTCGTGCAGAACTGGGGTCCTCAGCTGCCTGCCCACGGAGCCTGGTCACGGGGCCGGCCGCGGGCAGTGGATGGCACGGCACGGGCTCTGGGTCCCAGTGTGGAGCACGGGCCGAGGAGCAGGGAGCAGGTCACCTCGGAACGCTGCTCCCGCCTGGCAGACGCGGGTGGCTGGCCTCTCCACTGAGCCTGCAACCTGGCTGCTCTGCCCGACAGGGCCCTTCACAGCATCGCAGGCCCGGTCCTCGGAGGACATGGAGACCCAGGCTGCGGAGCCGCTGCCTACCAAGCCCGGCCCAGCCCGCTGTGGCCAGAAGGAGGAGGCCCCGCCCGGAAACGGCCGGCTTCGCCTCCCAGCTCAGCCCCTCTGCAAGCACACCTTGTCTGGGAACGTCTCGAAGGAGGTCCTGACGGGGTCGCGGCAGCCGAACTTGGACGACTTGAAGCGCCGTATGATGTCCTGCAGGGTGGCGGCCACCACGAAGTACTCCTGCTTCAGCCGCAGCTCCTTCCCCTCGAAGAACTGCAGACATGCCCAGAGGACAAGTCTGGGCTCAGCCTTGGCCTTGGGCCCTGGGGCCCCCAACCCAGGGAGGGGCCCCCAACCCAGGGAGGGGCCAGGCTGGGGTCCAGCCCAGATCTGGGGCCAAGGTCAGGTGACCCTCAGACAGGGAAGGAGTGCAGCCAGGAGGGGGTCACAGCGCCCTACGACGGGCCAAGGCCAGGAACACAACCTCTGGGGTGCAGGCGTCCGGAGGCCTCACGCCTGAAGCGGGAGACTCTGCTTGCAATCTTGTGGGGTAGGATGGGGAATGGGGGGCATTTTCCTGTGAGCCCTTCAGCCCAGAGTCTTGTGCTGCGGTGTGCACATATTTCGCTGGTAAAATAGAAACCACACCCACCGAGCTGGCCCTGAGGGCTCGTCTGCTAAGAATCTGGGGGCTGTGGAGCACGTGGCTGAGACCCCCATCTCACATGTAGGGAAACGCCTACAAAGCTTTTCAAACCACAATCGTGTGGGTCTCAAGGCGTCACTACAGGATAGGCACTGCCGGGCCCACCCGACAAGTACACCCCCCGATTCTCAGGGAGCCACACCAGGTGCCGAAGAGCAGACTCCAGCAGCAGGTGAGGTGAGGGCTCTGTGGCCATCTTTACGGGGAGGACTGGAGGTGTGAGGCTGGGGGCTCCTGGGCCCCGTCGGGGATGCTGTGTCTGTCCTCACTCTCAGGAGGTCAGCTGAGACCAGTGTGAGGTGCAGGGGGGCCCTGATGGAGCCCAGCTTCCTGCACTGAGAGGCAGCACAGATGAGAGTCCCCTTTCCCCCTGGTACGGCAGCAGCTGCTCACGTTGTCGTTGGGATACAGGACCCTGGAGATGTTCTCGGCCAGGTTCCGGTCCAGGACCGCCTCGATGTAGCCGCCCACGTTGACTGAGGGCAGAGAGCGGGGTCAGGACCCTCAAGCCTGTCAGGCTCACAAGCGCCCTGATGGGTCTGAGGACAAGCACTCCTGAGCAGAAGGCGCCCCACGGTTGCTCTGCTGCCCAGCCCCTCCCAGCCCCAGGCCCTGGCTCTTTCTGGAGGACGTGGGATCCCAGGGAAGCCTAAGGCTCACGGGAAACCTGCCCTCAGCCCTCCCACGCTGGGGAGCCCTGTGGGCTGTGAGTGCAGCTGGGGTCAGTCTGGGATCAGGCCCCAGGTGGGGACAGGAGGGGACGCACAGTCGTGGAGCTTGAAGTCGTTGGGCGCCTTGGCGGACCACAGCCTCATGGTGTTGACGGTGTCGTTCTTGTAGCCTGGCACCGGGGTGTCGTACGGCATGGCCAGCACCACCTGCCAAGGGAAAGCGTGGTCCCCAACCTGGGCCGTGCCCCCCGAGGCTGGGGTGGCTCCCTCACAGAAGCAGCCTCCCGCTGGTGGCTGCCACCCACCCTCCTCTGGCTTCTCTCTTCCCACCTCGAACAACACCAACCGCTCTCCAGGCCTCCTTAAGCTCCTACCTTCCACACCAGTGTCCATGGTCACCTGGCCCTGGGCAGCCCCTCCTCCCGCATCCTTGGCCTCCGCCCTCCACACCTGCCCTCTCGTCCCTCAACTCTGCGTGGGCAACTTTGATTTCGAGACTCGCTTAGCCTCGCCCCGCACACAGCCGCTATTTCTGACCATGCTCCATGTCTGTGGGGGCTCCTTCTATGGCCTTGACCTTGAACTTCAGCAAACCAAAGCAGCCTGTGTGCTCCCTGCTCCCCATCCCCGTGTACCCGGAAGCATCAGAGTGCTCTAGCCAACAGAGGCGCCCCCACCTCGGGTCCTCGCTGCCCTCGGGCCCTCCTGTGGGGCTGCTCACACTCAGGTCCACTTCCGAGGGTGGCTTCAGGGTGTGAAGGCAGCTCCCAGAGCCACAAAGGACTGGGTGGGGGGCTATACCCCAGTCTCATCCTTCCCTTCCATCTCCCCACAACCCTGTCCCTGACCCTGGCCTCAACCAGCCCTGCGAAGCATCTGCAAACCACTCCGGCCCTCTCCACGGCCCAGCCCCATGGGAAGGCCCTCATCACATCCCACTGGGGTCTCCAGGCCTTTGTTCACTCGCACACACCTAGAAGACCAGACCCCTTCCCCACTTTTTAAAATTAAATACAACTTATTCTGGCATCTTGGGCTGCCGGCCTGCCTGGCCTGAGTCCCAGTTCAGACTTGAATCTGGACAGCCCACAAGAACAGCTGTGGCTCATGGGTTGCCCTATTTTTCCTCATCTGCCCAGATCACTGGACAGCAGACTCTTTCTTACTCACTGCAAACTATCCCCCCACCGCCGTCCCCTACAAAGCCCTCCTCTGACCCTCCCGCCATCTCTGAGCTGGGGGGACTCTGCGTGTGTGCCCGTCGGGGCCAGCACCGTGCTCCTCCAGCACCTGGTGTTCCTGCTCTGGTCCCCCTACCAGGGCCCAGCTGGGTGGGGATGCTCCATTCTGCGACATCTGCCCAAGGCTCCCTGCCCAGGGTACTGATGGCTCCAAATAATCAGTGAGCCGCACCGGGAGACCCTACTGAGAGCCAGGGCTACACAGTGAGTGAGCGCTGGACCCTGGGATGCAGAGCTGTTCTCACCACCCACCCCCCAGTACCCTGTCCCTCCAGGCACCAACCTGCTCACCACAAAACACCCTGAGACACAGCTCCTGTTTAACTACAGATGTAGCTTCATGGTTGGGGTCTGAACCGTCCCGACCAAGTGTGTGGGGAGTCAGCTCCCACAGGGAAGCCCCAAGGGAAGCCCCTGACATGAGGCAAGTTGAGGGTCCCTGTGCTCAGCCCCCCTCCCCAGGAAGCGCCTGTGGTACCTGCGTGTCCAGCCAGCGCACGCCTTCGGGGCTGTGCTCCACGCGCCCATAGAAGTGCACAGGCAGCATGTACTCCGGCCGCGCCTTCTCCCAGGGGTTCCCATATCGCAGCCAGTCATCGGCCTCCTCCACCTGAAGGGGCGGCAGGTGAGGGGGGCGCAGCATGTGAAGGGGGGCGGCAGGTGAGGGGGGCGGCAGCTGAGGGAGGCAGGTGAGGGGGGCGGCAGCTGAGGGGGGCAGGTGGGGGGGCGGCAGATGAGGGGGGCAGGTGAGGTGGCGGCAGGGGGGGCGGCAGATGAGGGGGCGGCAGGTGAGGAGGGGTGAGGGGGGGCGGCAGGTGAGGGGGGCAGCAGGTGAGGGGGGGCGGCAGCTGAGGGGGGCAGGTGAGGGGGGGCGGCAGGTGAGGGGGCGGCAGGTGAGGGGGATGGCGGGTGAGGGTGGCAGGTGGGGGGGTGGCAGGTAAAGGGAGGGCAGAGGTGAGGGGGGCAGCAGGTGAGGGGGGCATGGCAGGTGAGGGCAGGTGAGGGTGGGGGGGCAGCAGGTGAGGGCAGGGGGGTGGTAGGTGAGGGTGGGGGTAGTGAGGGGGGCAGCAGGTGAAGGGAGGGCGGAAGGTGAGGGGGGATGGCAGGTGAGGGGGACAGCAGGTGAGGGGGGGCATGGCAGGTGAGGGTGGGGGGGCGGCAGGTGAGGGGGGGGCAGCAGGTGAGGGCAGGGGGGTGGCAGGTGAGGGTGGGGGGGCGGCAGGTTGAGGGTGGGGGCGGTGGGGGGGGCGGCAGGTGAGAGGGGTGGTGGTCCTGGGCATCAATGGGCCCCGCCCCCGACCCACACCACCACGCCACCAGATGATGAGCCCCAGCATGGAAACACAACTGCAGTTGATTTACAAGGTAAAGATTCCCAATTCTGGTCAAGGCTCTCGATTTAAAAGTGAACGCTTTGAACTATTAGGGCTTCCCTGGTAGCTCAGCTGGTAAAGAATCAGCCTGCAATGCAGGAGACCCTGGTTCAATCCCTGGGTCGGGAAAGATCCACTGGAGAAGAGATAGGCTACCCACTCCAGTATTTTTGGGCTTCCCTTGTGGCTTAGCTGGTAAAGAATCTGCCCGCAATGCGGGAACCTGGGTTTGATCCCTGGGTTGGGAAGATCCCCTGGAGAAGAGAAAGGCTACCCACTCCACTATTCCGGCCTGGAGAATTCTATGGACTGTATAGTCCATGGGGTTGTAAAGAGTCGGACATGACTAAGCAATGTTCACTTTCACTTTTGGACTATTAAAAAAATTCATATAAAATGCAGAAAAACAGATCAAAATAAAAAGACATTAAGAATGCTTTGAATTCAGCAGTAAAAGGGAGAAGTCCTGAGGCGCACTGATGAACCTCGAGATGTCACTCGGAGTCCACACACCACTCCATCTACATGACGTGACCGGACAATCAGGGCACGAAAGAAAGACGGCTCTGGCTACACCACACGTCCAGGACAACCAAGTCACAGAGACAGAAAGGAGGCAAGTCCCAAGAAGGAGCATTTGGGCTGTGGTTTGGGGACAGTGTGTGGCTGAGGTTACTGCTTCCTGAGTCCCTCTCTCAGGACTCTACAGAAGACGAGCCCCTTCTGCCTGGGGCAGGCAGACACTCATCACAGAACTGGTCCTGCCTTTGACTTCCTGGTGGCAGGAAGGTGTTCCTTCCCTGTATGTCAGTGAGATTCCAACGTCAGAGCCTGGTCCCCTCTGCGGAGCAGGACCACGAGCTGTCTGCAGAAGCAGCATCTTCCCAAATACAAGAGGCCCAGCTGGGCTCTGGCCTGAGCCCGCCAGACGTCCTGTCGCCACACAGAAGCCATGTGCAATGAGAACACATGGGCGACAGGCCCTGCTGGCTGAGGGGATGGCACGCAGATCACGGAGCACCCGGGGCCCTCAGCACCGCCCACCCCCGTCCCCTCCGCTCTGCCAAGGGCTGGAACACAGCCTCCCTGGAGGAGCAGAAAGTCCAGAAGCAGACCTGACAACGCCTGGTGACTTTCTTGTGTGCCTGAGGGCCACAAGTGGGCAAAGGAAGAAAACCACACCCACCTGCCAGCCATTGACAATCTTCTGGTTGAAAATCCCAAACTCATAGCGGATCCCGTAGCCGTACGCCGCCAGGCCCAGGGTGGCCATCGAGTCAAGGAAGCAGGCTGGAAGTACAAACACAGGGACAGTCAGCAGATCCGAGGCCTCTGAGCCCAGGCCTGGACACCGAGGCAAGCAGACACCCCGTGTTGGGGGGAAGCCCCCAGGGTGGCAGGCAGTAGCTCCGTGGGGACCTGTTGGCCTCAGGTCTCGTGAAAAGGAAAGGCTGAGGCTGCTGGGCCACCGCTGAGGCTCTTTCGCCTAAGAGCCTATGGCCAAGACAGCATCAACATGGGGACTACTTGGGGGCGTGGGAAGGGGGACGAACACAAAGGACACGGCCAAACTCGGCCCATCTCCACACACCGTCCCCGCCCTCAAGTGGGGTGCACGGGGCCTTTCCCCGGATGCGGGGCAGACCCAGCCCAGGGTGAAGATCTGTGGGATGTTTCATCTGCCAGAAACATGCTGCACTTATAACGTCTGCAGAATTTAACTTGAATTTAATTTAATTTAATTTAATTTAACTTGAATTCTGAAAGCATAAACACACACACACGCACACAGCAATGTTAGGACATTTGCTCCCTTCACAGGAGGACGCCTCTCAGAAGGGGCAGGCGGGGCCATCGCATGGTACTATAAACTCTGAGGCCCCACACACTCCAGGGAGGCACAGAATCGATCCTCTCTGCTCCAGAAGCTCTGGGCCCAAGAGCCCAGCAGGACACAGCGTGATCCAGTTTCACTGGGGCTGCTGCTTCCGCTTCTGAGTTCTTAACCCAGCTCCTTCGCCCCATAAAGGCCGGCAAAAATAATTAAAACAGGCGGGGGAAAAAATACCCCAAACTAAAAAACACCAAACTGAGGCTGCTCTCCAATTGGGTGAGAAAGGAGCGACAGCTCCGAGAGGAAGAGCTCTGCCTCTTCGGGGCAGTCAGCTCACTGCAGTAAGGCAGGAGCAGGTGCTTTAAGTTGGGCTATGTTCGTAAATGCGTGTGATTCTATCCCTGTTCTCCTCCCAATCAGGAAGGTGGTAGGTATGTCGGAAATCTCTTTCTGCACCAGGTCCCAGGACTGGCAAATCTGGTCTCCATAATTATGAAGCGCCCCTTGTATGAAAGAGAATAGTATAAGTTGATTTTTTTCTTCCTACTGATGGCAAAGATTTCGACCTGGAGGATACACTGTCCCATCCACTCTGAGAGACAAATCTGCCCTGACAGGCCAGCGCTGGGAGCACGGCTGACCTTGGCCTCTCCATGTGCAAGTGAGCACACTGACCAAGTGCCATGTCAGGAAAGGCCTGTCCTGGACGGGGGCCGGGGTTACCTGCCAGCCTCCCCAAGCCTCCGTTCCCCAGGCCAGCGTCCTCTTCTATTTCCTCCAGTTCTTCCAAGTCCAGCCCCAACTGTGAACAGAAACAGAGGTAACATTTTAATAGTACTTCATATTTTCCCTCAAGTAATAGGTGGAAAGATATTTAAATCCTGTGAGCTTGTAGCAATCAGAGGTTAGAGGCTGCTTTCTTTTAGACTTGAGAACCCAACATTAAAATTTGGTGTTACGATGTGGGGAGAAGGGAATGCTCCTATCCTGCTGGTGGGAATATAAATTGGTACAGCCACTGGGAGAGTAGTATGGAGGTTTCTCAAAAAATTAAAAAGAGAACTACCATATGATCTTGCAATCCTACTCCTAGGCATATATCAGTCAGCAGAAAACTCTAACTGGAAAAGACATGTGCACCCCGATGTTTGTTGCAGCACCTTCACAACAGCCAAGACGTGGAAACAACAACCTAAATGTCCATGGAAAGATAAATGATAAAGAAGGTGTGGAATATTACTCACCCATAAAAAAGAACGAAATAGTGCCATTTGCAGCAACACGGATGCAACTAGAGATTATCATAGCAAACAAAATAAGCCAGACAAAGATAATTACTATGTGATATTACTTGTATGTGGAAACCAAAAAACAGTGCAAATAAACTTATTTATAAAATAGGAACTCTGGCCACTTGATGCAAAGAGCTGACTCACTGGAAAAGACCCTGATGCTGGGAAAGCCTGAAGGCAGGAGGAGAAAGGGGACGACAGAGGATGAGATGGTTGGATGGCATCACCAACTCAATGGACATGAGTTTGTGCAAACTCTGGGAGACAGTGAAGGATAGAGGAGTCTGGCAAGCTGTGCAGCTTGGCCAAAGAAAAAGAAAAGAGATATCTAGTGAAATATTTACACGTGAACTATTAAGACATTTGATATTGGCTCTTAAATAACTTGGGAGTGGTGGGGCTATACAGGAAATAAGACCAGCCATGACTTGGGCTTGAAGACTAAGGAGGCCAGGTGATGATGGTGTGTGAAGACATTCATCACAGCAGACAATTTCCATGTATGTTTTAACTTCCCTGTAATTTTAAGTGTGTCCTTGATGGCACACTCAGGAGAGAATGGCTTCTTATGAATTTCTAGTTTTTAGCAGAACCCGCTCTGGAACTGGAGCCTGGGGTGAGGCAGCAGTGGGATGTTTTTTTCTTTTTTTAAACATTTTTTAAAAAGTCTTTATTGAACATGTTACAATATTGCTTCTGTGTTATGGTTTTTTGGCCGTGAGGCATGTGGGCTCTTAGCTCCCGGTACCTCCTGTTTTGGAAGGTCAAGTGGTAACCTGTGGACCAGCATGGGAGTCTCGCATGTTTTATTTTCACACTGCACTTTAACTGCGGAGCCTGGGGAGGAGGCCGTCCAGCCCTGCACCATCGACAGTCCAGCTCACAGCCTCTGGTACCCACGTCCTGCCTGAAAGGCAGGCACTGCTAACATGTGCCTGAGATTCTCAAGTTCCGTCATCATGGAAACCTTCCCAACACAAGCTTAACTAAAAGCTAAACAGCAAGTGAAATAGCATTTTAGGGGGAAAAAATGTACAATGTTTAAAAAGACACATGCCTCTCTGTATTTGCTATTGCTTGTATTAGTCGTTCAGTCGCATCCCATTCTTTGCAACTCCATAGACTATAGCCCACCAGGCCCCTCTGTCCACAGAAGCTCTAATACTTTGGCCACCTGATGCAAAGAGTCAACTCATTGGAAAAGACCCTGATGCTGGGAAAGATTGAGGGCAGGAGGAAAAGGGGACGACAGAGGATGAGATGATTGGATGCCATCACCGACTCAATGAACGTGAGTTTGAGTGAGCTCCGGGAGTTGGTGATGGACACGGAAGCCTGGCGTGCTGCCGCCCGTGGAGTTGCAAAGAGTCGTTAATAACTCAGCGACTGAATGACAACAATTCCGAGTAGGAGAGAAGGGCAATTTTACAAGCAGGTGCAGGACAAGTGTCTTTAGGGTGGGAGAGGGGAGCTGGAGGTGGGCCACCAGCTTAATAAAGTAAAGAGAAATGAAACGATATCAGGATTTCTGCCACGTGGGGTGCGCATGTGACACGTAGTGGTCGAGAAGCTTTGAGCTTCGGCATCACAACCTGCCCCCATCCCTGCCATCCGGGCATTAGCTCCTATCCACTCCTCACTTTCTCTCCTTGAGAAGGCGCGTCACCCACCACCCATCCCCCCAACGCCCGAGCGGTCAGTCCCAGATGGCAGCACTCGCCTCCGCAGGGCTGAATTAAGGCTCGGTGCCCACAGGAGACCACCCCAGCAGCCCGGCCCCAAGGACCACACCTGATAGATGGCTTCATCACAGGCATTCTGGAGGCCCAGGTTCACCATCGTGTTCTGTAGGGTGCGGCCCATGTAGAATTCCAGGGACAGATAGTAGATGCGCTGAGGGAGCAAAAGGAGGCATCTGAAACAGCTGGTTCCGCCCCATGTACGTTCAGATCCCAGTGCAGAGCAGACCTTCTGAGAGGCTGCACTCAGCCAACACTGCGCTTACCCGTACCCCTAAAATGGGCTCCCTCCCTTCAGCCTTGGCCAACCTCGCCTTTCCAGGGGCTGCCCCCCAGGGAGGGTCCTTCAAAAGCAGACTCTGTGCACTGCCCTTCTGGAGTCCCCAAGGGGACAAAAAGGAACCCCCCTGTGAGGGCAGGGAGGTGGGGCAGGGCGGTGGTGGGGAATCGACCCCCAGGCCAGAAGGAGCCCTGTCGGCACTTGGCAGGGGTGAGCCAGCCCTGCAGGGTAAACAGCTCCTGACACCTGCACTGGGCACTCAGTGTCAACGGCACGGTCAACACAATGGGACAGACGGATGGACATGTCTGCCTATTTTCATCTGCTGCCTATTTGCTGGCTTTGGGGGACTAAGAGATAAACTTCTGTATAAAAGAAGAGACGACCACCAACACTCGCTGGGGATCATGCAGGATTCCAACGCTTCCCACACCTGGGGCTGTCTGCCCCCTGCAACCACCCAATGGGCCATGGAAGGCAGCGGCAGAGTCGAGATCCGGCCCACAGAGTCCTGCTCCTACACGGGACCTCCATGCTGCTTCCAGCCATCCAGAGTAAGGCCTTGGGGGGACTTCCCTGGTGGTCCAGTGGTTAAGGCTCCACGCTCCCAATGCAGGGGGCCTGGGTTTGATCCCTGGTGGGAACCAGACCTGACAGGCCACAACTAAAGATCCTGAATGCCACCACTAAGACCCAGTGGAGCCAAATAAAGAAATGTATTTTTAAAAAATATAATTTAAGAAAACTTTCCATACATATCAAATCTACAAATCGAAAGAACATGTATGCATACAAAAAAAAAAGTACAGATTTCAGTCTCAGATAGCCTTTCTTCCACATTTTTTTTATCATATGAATGCCTGGCTTCAAAATTCCCATCCCTGTTTCAGTGTCGTTTAAGTCACAGACTCATCACAGTGTTACAAGCTTCTCTCCACCCACCACAGCTGTCACTGCTGCACACGGCCCATTGCCTCTTCCTGACCTTTCATCGTCCTGGATGGTATTTACCCTACACTTGAGCTGATTTATTAGTTTATGGGGTTCCCACGGGGCTTGGTAACCAACAGGCAAACACACCGAGATGACAGTGCCTAGCTGTCTGAGCGAGTGAACATCTTGTGAACATTCCCTTCTCCCAGGCACACACAAGGGGCATTTTCCCCCACCGGCCTCCTTCTGGGGTTCTCCCGAGAGGTTTTATAAGTTGGCAGGTCAGGGATATGGTTGAGATGTTTTCTTTTTGCCTGCAACTATTCATACAAATATGTATTTTAAAAGTTGTAGTTTGATCTTTCCAACGTTTAACTAGCACCAGGAAAATAGCTTGATTATCTCTTTTCCTAAGAGATGGGTGCTGAGGCATAAAATGTTGTAATCAGCCTTAAAATCTTTGACTCTCTTTCACTTTCCTCCCAAGTTGAACACGGGTGTCCAGGGTTCAGCAGTGTACTTAGTTCTGCACAGAGGCCCGGGAGAGTCTCCTGTGGCTCCCTGCACAAGACGACAGCAGGGACAGCCATGGCACTGGGGACCCCCAAGCACTGTCCCTACTCAGAAGGGACGGAGCAGGGTCAGCCCTGTGCCAGGCACCTCTGTAGGCCCCGCCTGGCCAGAGCTCTGGTCTCAGGGTCTGTGCCTTGTTTTCTGCTGCTGTTTTTGCCTGTGTGGGGAGTACTTTTATAACTTCACCACACATGTTGATTTTGCTTTCCCCAGTTTCCTTAAGATACTTTGGTGTGAAGCCATCAAAACTGAAAGTTCTTGAGAAGCTGGCCGATGACATTTGAATGATACAGACTGGGTCCCATCCTGGCTCCTTCCCGGCAGATGGGGTGACCTGGTCCCTTTATGTCCCTGAGAGCACCATGTCCACCCTGGACTCAGCAATGCTGGGCCCCTCACCAGGCCAGATTTTTGGGGAGGGGTGTGGAACCTGTAGAACAGGGTGGTAATTCTGGAAAATACAAACAAAAACAGCTGAGGGCACAGGCATGGTCCAAGAAAAAGCCTGGGGGCTCACCTGCAAAGGGCCAATACTTGCTGGCCCCAAACTCTGCTGCTGTGGGCCCACAGCCCGCCAGGCCCAGCCCAGTGTCCCGGCACCATCTTTGTAACTCTGGACAGGGCCTCCCAGCTCAGGGGTTCTGACTGAGGACCAGATACTCATCTCCTGGAGCCTGAGAACAGCAGGGCCCCCTTAACCTTGCCACACACCTCTAGGGGGCCATCTCCAGGGCTGAACTAGGTCACTGAACCTTTTGGCTGGGTTCCTTCTTTGCAATATGGCTGTAACAAGTGTTATATGGCCTAGAGGCAGCCTTGATTTTTTTTCTCAATTGAGTTTATTTATTACATGCAGAGCCCACCCCAACAGATAACATCACAGAAAACCATCAACAAAGCTCTTTGACAAAAACAGATGAAAACATGATCAATGAAAATATTATACAGCATATTAATCTCCTAAAGAGTCTTAGAGGGCTTCCCTGGTGGCTCAGATGGTAAAGTATCTGCCTGCAATGCGGGAAACCTAGGTTCGATCCCTGGGTTGGGAAGAGCCCCTGGAGAAGGAAATGGCAATCCACTCCAGTACTCTCGCCTGGAGAATCCCATGGATGGAGTAGCCTGGTAGGCTACAGTCCATGGGGTTGCAAAGAGTCAGACACGACGGAGCGACTTCACAAAGAGTCTCAGGAGTTAATGAACTCTATGAACATGGAGTTTAATATAAATAGATACAGCCTCATTTGTCAATCTCTCTATAGAACTGAGATTAATAATAATAGAACTGGGCTTTCTGAGATCTCCATTTACTCTCCCTCTCCTAAAAGTGTGTTTAGAGCCCTTGTTTAACAGCAAGGTCTGAACGCTCTGCAGGAAGAGGAAACAAAGAACTTTCTCAACACTCAGGGCAATGAAGCTGAGTGCAGACTGGGGCAATCCACTTCCCCGCCACCAAGAACCGGATTCTATCTGTGCCAGGAACATGCAGCCACACAGTCTCCTGTCATCTTAACTCACCAGCTGCCCTCCCAGCACAGAGAGGCTCCTGCCAGACAGAACTGGCCCTGACATGACACAGGGACACTGATCACTGACCCAATACAGAGGTCAGCTCTGGTGGGCCCCCCCAGCCTCTCCAAAGCCACGGAGGCCCCCTCGTGTCTGTTATCCCACTGCGAGACGAGAGCTGCTATGGAGGGGGGATGGCCCCCACTGGCCAGAGAGCTGAGGCTCACTCCTGTCCTAAGCACGTCTCCACGTCCATGCCACTGCGTCCAAGGGGCTTTTTGGAGAAAATGGCTTTCTATATAAAACCACAACTCTGCTCACATGAAGAGGAAGGGTGGTATCTACCACACGTCTTAGGGCCTAACCTACAAAGTCACACTCAGCATGTTCCTTTGGAGTCAAATCCCAAGGAATCTTGGTTTCCCCTAATTGGCAGGCTGTATCTCAATGAAGACCACAAACTTCTTTTTTTTTTTTTTTTACTTTAGGTACTATTACCTAGGATTAGAACGCAGGTATGTTTGTTCAAAGTAAATCTGCGAAATGTAAAATAGGATAAAATTACAGGATTTGAGAACCTGCAGGGATCTTAGAGATCATTTAGTTTTGCAGGGAACAGATTCACTTTGCGCTCCATGACGTCAATTTTATAGTCCTGAGCCGTCTACCTCACATGCTGCTAAGCCCTACCTATGAAGTGTCCTCTTGACCCATCCCAGAGCCAGACAGTCATGGAGGCCTCCTTGTCACTGACTGATAGCCAGAGCCTGATCAATTTATATTAAGTGATCTGGACCATGTCAAGCTCCACCTGTGACTCAGTGTTATGACTCAGTGCTGTGCACAGAGCTGTGCGTGCCTGCTAAGTCGCTTCAGTCGTGTCCGACTCTTTGCGACCCTATGGCTCCTCTGTCCATAAGATTCTCCAGGCATGAATACTGGAGTGGGTTGAAATGCCCTCCTCCAGGGAATCTTCCTGACCCAGGAATCAAACCCATGTCTCTTATGTCTCCTGCACTAGCAGGCAGGTTCTTTACCACTAGCGACACCTGGGAAGCCCGGTAAACAGAGCTACTTTCACCTTGAAGTGATGTTTCAAGGCTGAGAAAAGACACTCAGCTAAAACTGAAATTATATGTAATTCCCATTCCAGAAGATCTAGCGAAACCTTTCTGTCATCCAATCACCTTTCTAAATTTCTGTATTCATTTCTCCTGCCCTTTCGCCATATTCTAAGAACCCCCTTCTCTACAAGGTAGAAAAAGCTAACCATCTATTGCCTGCTATTTACCTGCTTCGTGTCTTAAAATGTATGGGATTCCATATGGGCTAGAGCCTGCTCTGCTTAATGAGGGGGTGGGGGTAGGGTGGGGAAGGAGGTACATCTGAAAAGATGTATAAAGTCCTCTCAGTCTTCTTACTTGTATTTCTTATCAGTGGGACAACCAACAAAGCCAAGTAAGATCTTCAGGTGACAACACTGTGATGGTGTGAACACCCCAAGTTTTTTCTAAGTGCTCTGCTAGTATAAGGGAGTCTCCCTGGTTTTTTTCCAATCACATATTTGAGTTTGTAGAGGGAAAGTGTTGGTTATCAAGTCTAAAACTTACTTTCAAATGGTTCACAGAAAAAAAAATTGTATTTATAAAGAGAGAAGGATATAACAAACAAGTTAAAAATGGGGAATTCGGATAAAGAACATATGGGAATTCTTACATCATTCTTGCAACTTTTGAAAGTCTGGAATCATGCAAAATAAACATTTAAAAAATCATCAAGGATTTCTCTGGCTGTCCAGTGATGAAGACTCTGCCTTCCCAATGTAGGGCACAAATGTTTGATCCCTGGTGGGGGGGGACTAACATCCCATATGTCATGTGATGCAGACAAAAAATAAAATTTAAAAAATCATCTACAAAGGGCTGGGATACAGAAGTGAGATGGGTTACAAAATTTCATAAAGATACAAAGGGCCTGCCATCTACAGCAGCTTGGATAAGTCAGGGCTCCTCAGAGAAAGAGAATCTCCAGGACATACACACAGATTTATTTAAGGAGCTGGGTCACGTAATCACAGAGGTTCAAGACCAAAATCTGGAGAGGTGAGGCATGGAGGAGTGGCATCTGGACTCCAAATGGGGTGTCCGTCTTTGCTCTGTTCAGGCCTTCAACTGAATAGAGGCCCACCTACGTTACAGAAGACACTACTTTCCTCAAAATCCACTGACTAAACATTACTCTCATGTTTAGTCAGAAAACACCTTCAAACAAACATCCACATTAATATCGGACCAAATATCTGGGCTCCATAGCCCAGCCAAGCTGACACAGAAAATGAACCATCACAGCCTAAAGGAGCAGAGGTTAGGCTGTCTTCTATGAGAAACTGGCACACACGCAGAGTTTCCCCATCTCATAGACAGTGGCTTCACCCAACCTTCCACTCGGCAAGCTGTCAGGGTAATCAGCAACACGAACCAGCTGCCCCTCCCCAGCTTCTGGCCACAGAAAGTAATTCTGAGCTCTCTGCTATCAGGGAGGCTTGTCCACGGGATACAAGATCAAGTTCACACAGATGAGTGCAAACACATCAGAACACCACAGCCACAACCAGAACCACAGAGTGCAAACACAGCAAACACGTCAGAACCGCTGCCTGGGTCAAAAAGATCCCGGTGCTGGTCCCACTCCTGCCTTATTAGAACAGAAGTTCAGAAGTGGGGGTTGTGGGCAGCCAAGGGTATAAAACACTGCTCCAGATTATCTTCCTTCAATACCAAATCCAGTAAAACCATAAGACTGACTGTATTATTTATGATTATCTTACTAGAAATATTTAAGATAGGAGCTTGGGCCCAGTGGTAGAGCTTCTTTTCTTAGTCTACCATGATGGTTCTGCCAAGAGCTCATGGAGAAGAGCCATGGTAAACTGACCAGTCCATCCACTGCAGGGGTGCCATCGGGCCAGCTGTCCACCTTGTACAACGTCTGCTCTAGAGATCCACGGAAGCAATCTCTCACCTGCCATTCTAGAATCTCTAGTAGAGACTGAGGACTCCCATAACTGCACATGACCTGCCATGTGCTCTGTTGCCAGAACTTAGGTTGGCATTTTGTGTCCTGACTTTACACCTAAACTTAATCCACTTTCCTACCCTTACTGTCTTTTGCCCCAACTTTCTCTTTGAGGTTTTCTATGAAGTTGAGCCTTTTGTATTGATTGTATCTTTAAAAAAAAAAATTATTTACTTGTTATTCTTGGCTGTGCTGGGTCTTTTTTGTTGTGGTGCTCGGGCTTCTCATTGCAGAGCACATTGCTCTGCGCATTGCAGAGGTTCTCACTGCTTCTCTTGTAGAGCACAGGCTTTAGGGGCCTTGGGCTTCAGCAGTTGCTGCACACGAGCTCAGCAGCTGTGGTACATGGGCTTAGCTGCTCAGAGGCATGTGAAATCTTCCTAGACCAGGGATCAAATCTGTGTCCCTTGCACTGGCAGGCAAATTCTTAACCACTGGACTGCCAGGGAAGCCCATGTCATGTCTTCCTCAAGCATTCTCAAATTCTTTTTGGACTGAATGTCGATGTAAAATGGAAACATTTTACCAGCAAACACAAAACTATGATGTTTTAGAAAGGAAAGGGACTCAGAAATGGATTACCTAGCTTGACCTTCCTCATTTTAAAGATGAAAAAAACTAAGAAAGAAATCTACCCCAGCCCAAGGTGGAACAATCTGAGTGGTAAAGCCAGGTCTTGAGGGGCTTGGATCTGTGTGAGCCATCCCTTACCACCCAGCTCCTCTCCGTTCTCGAGTCTGGAGTGGAGTCCTGACCTCCCCATCTCCTCAGTCTCCTGGAGCCGCTTTAGAATTAAGCGCTGAGTCCTGCCAAGTGCAGACCTCTTAATTTTAGCCAGATATTTTGACTTGCTGCCTTGCCAGGCAGCTTACTTGAAAACTCTTCCTCTGAGCACTGAGCTTCAATTGTTTCTACTATTACCAAAAATAGAATGCTTTAAAGAGTTACGAAACAATAGGTGCAGCATGGCACTGCACTATTTTGTGTAATAAAAACAAGTGTCTCTACCTGCCCAGAAAAAGAGATGCGGAACACAAGACGTCTGTAGCATTTACATTGTTATCACTAGGTGGCGAGATTACAGTTAATGTATCCTTTTGGCTTATCTGTGTTTTCAAATTTTTGTCTCCAATAACCACAAGGACCTGGATAACTGTTTTTAAGTAAATAAAAATATTAAATAAAAGCAGTCTGATTATTGTTTAGATCGTCAGGCTGCCAAAGTCTGAAGTAATGGTACAGATCTTTGAGGCCGTGCTTAGGGTGGGGGTGTGGCTCTGCAGGATTATTTCTGGGAGCCCTCACACCTTCCCTCATGCTCTGATCCTCCCAGCATCAGAGGTGTAGCAGTGACAAGCTACATCTCTGCCTGCACACTCAAGGGCATTTCCCTGCAGCTGAACCAGAAAGTACCACAGCACCGTAGGGACCCGTTAAGAGTCTTTATTCTATGTTTAGATCCGTAAAAGACTGGTGATGGGCTCAGGGACTGCAGAAATAACCTTTCCTGAACACGATTAAATTCCTCTAACAAAACAGGGTTTCTTGTCCTCTCCAACAGGGCTCCCTAACCTCCGAGGTCTAATGCCTGAGGGTCTGAGGTGGAGCTAATGTAATAATAATAGAAACAAAGTGCACAAATGTAATGTGCTTGAATCATCCAGAAACCATCCCCTCCCACCCCACCAGGGGCGGTGGAGAAACTGTCTTCCATGAAACCAGACCCTGGTCCCTAAAAGGTTGGTGACCCCTGCTTTACAAGCAAACATGTAACTTTTGCAGGAAAAGGAAATGATGAGCCTATTTTCAACATGGATCAGACAGACCGAAGCAGTTAAATTCAAAGTTTCCACTTTCAAAGGACCTTCCTATCCAGGAGAGGCAAACAACCTTCCATTTACAGGCTGTGTGGTTTCCTTAAAAGAGGAATGTTTATGCCTATGGCCACCCTAGCCATCAGTGAGGATCAGCAAACCTGTTTTGTTAGAGGAATTTAATCCTGTTCAGGAAAGGTTATTTCCGCAATCCCTGAGCCCATCATCAGTCTTTTTCGGATCTAAACATAGAATAAAGACTCTAAGGGGTCCCTTGGGTGCTGTGGTACATTCTGGTTCAGCTGCAGGGAAATGCCCTTGAGTGTGCAGGCAGAAATGTAGCTTGTCACCTGCTGTATGAATAACAATGATATTTCAAAGTGGAGCTCTGCCACCAGCAGGGAATTCTGGGGGAGCCCTGCCTCTTGGCCAGCTTCCTTGGCAAAGTCGACCCAAGCCCTTGTTGAAATAACCTGTTTTAGCCATTTGGTGTGACTTCACTGTCTTGCATACTAAACACCAAGAGGCTGGTTAGTATTCTAACAAATCTGTCTTTTATACCACTACTCTTTTAGAAAAAGGAGTGCCCCAGAAAAAGCTTGGAAAAGCAACCGATCTCAGACTTAGCAATTATAAACATTTCTTAACACCCTACAAAAACACTATCAACAAAGCAGCTGCCCAGTGCCCAGGTGTCTACTGCAAATCAAACTTTGCAAACTGGTGTCAGGTCTACAGCTGTGTCTTTCCCTCATCAGTTTTCACTCTACATTAGTATAAAACAAAGGGGACAATGCTCCATGGTTGAGAAGCAAGAAACAAAACCAAAAAAACAAACAAAACTGGCAGCAGGGGCCTGGCCAAGCCTATGACATATGCATCAGACTGAAAACTATCAATGATACTGAGGAATCATATTTACTCGGCAAGTTGTTGAAAAACTACAAGTGTTACAAATGTTGATGAATGAAACAGAAGAGCCACAAAACTGTACACTCAACATGCTTTGAAAGGTGTGCATGTATATTCAAGAACAGGAGAGGATGCAGAAAGACATACACCTGGATTCTTAACACAGTTAGTAATGGACGTGATGAACAAGTTCTCTCTTGTGCACCTTGTACTCATCTACCATAAACCTATGCTTGTATAAAATGTAAAAAGAATCAACAGTTCCTTACTGTCTGCCAACCTTCAGCTAAGAGAAGTTCTCCAGAGCAGGTGTGCGCTCCTAGAAGGCAGGGCCCATCCCTGAGGGCCTCAGTCTCAGAGGCTTCCCGGTGACCCAGCTCCACCACCGGACAGCAGGCCCCCCGCTCGGCTTCAGGCACTCAGCGTGTGGTGTGCAGGTGTAGATGAAGCTGTGTGCAGGGCCGCCTCACCCGGGTGTGTGTGTGTGTGTGTGTGCGCACGCGCGCGCCTGTGTGCAGGGCCACCTCACCCGTGTATGTGTGTGTGCAGGGCCACCTCACCCATGGGTGTGTGTGTGTGTGTGTGTGTGTGCAGGACTGCCTCACCTGGGTGTGTGTGTGTGTGCAGGGCCGCCTCACCCGGGTGTACGTGTGTGTGCAGGGCCGCCTCACCCGGGTGTGCGTGTGTGTGCAGGGCCGCCTCACCTGTGCGTGTGTGTGTGTGTGTGTGTCTTCACCCCAGCGGTCTTCTCACCAGAGATCTCTCCTCACCCAGGGGTCCCCTCTTACCCAGGGCAAGGGGTGGGGGCGGTCTCCCCCCATCTCAAGGGTGGTCCGTCCCTCCTCACTGGGGTCTCTCCTCACCCGGGGTGGGAGCGGTCTCTTCTCCCCAGAGGTCCTTCTCCACCCTGAGTCTCTCACCATCCCAGGGATCTCTCCTTACCCAGGGGTCTCTCCTCACCTGGGGGTGCGGGGTTTCTCCCCATCTCAGGGGGGGTTCCCTCCTCACCTGGGGGTCTCTCCCCACCCCGGAGGTCCCTCCCCACCGAGGTCTCTCTCCACCCGGGACAGACATAAAGACAGAGATTCGCTCAGTCATGCCCGACTCTCTGCGACCCCGCGTACCCCAGCCCGCCAGGCTCGTGTGTCCATGGGATTCTCCAGGCAGGAACACTGGACTGGGCTGCCGTGCCCTCCTCCAGAAGGTCTTCCCCACCCGGTGACCGAGCCCGCATCTCCCGCATTGCAGGCGGACGCTTCCCTGTCCGAGCCACCGGGCAGCCGTCTTCCCCCGGGCGCCCTCTTCCCCGGCGCGCCTCACCTTGGGGTCCCGCTCGTAGTAGCGCTGCTGCGTGCGAATCCAGCGGCCCACCAGGTGGTCCCGCACGGTGTGCGCCAGCGCCAGGTAGTAGTCGCGGCGCGTGGCGACATTGCGGTCCTTGACGAGCGTGAAGTGCAGGTGCCGGTTGAAGCTCTTCCGCACCTCTGCCACGTCGCCCAGCCCCGCCAGCCCGCGCACGCTGATCTGCTTCCGCCTCTCGCCGTCGGTCAGCGGCTTTGCCATCGCGCCGGCCGCCCGGAGGACGAGGACGAGGAGGACGACGAGCAGGAGGAGGACGAGGCGAGCCGCTGGGACACACCCGCGCTAGGGATGCTGCGGCTTCACTAGCTGCCAGGCCGCGCCTGCGCAGTGCGCCGCGGCGGCAAGGAGAGGAGGGGCCGCGGGCGCGACTGCGCGCCGCGCCAGGGCCGCGGGCAGGGCGGGGCCTGCTGGAGGGGCCGGGCCGCCGGAGGGGCGGGGCCTGATGGAGGGCGGGGCCGCAGAAGGGGCGGAGTACCTACGCCTGAGTGAGGGAGTACTGTTGAGTTTTTCCACGCGCAAAGCTGAGGGTGAGGTCCTGGGCTTGCGGCCCATTCCTCCCAGCATCTCTCTCCTGTCCACGCCCCCGAGACGGCGTCTCCTCCTGCTCCTTACCGTCTCCAAAGCCTCTCAGCTAGTTCCTACTTGAAGGTCCTGGGCTGGGACCCCCTCACTCACTCTCTGCTGCTGTGCCCCAGGGCCATCTTCCGGTCCCTGGCTTCAGTCTTGCTCCCGCAGCTCCTCCTCGATCCTATCTTAGCCTCTGTGATTTCTGCATCAACGGGGGTGGAACGTGAAAAAACTGGTAGCATTCACTAAAGCTAAACAAACACCTACCTCTGACCCAGCAATACTACTCCAAAGAAAATACCCAACAGAAATGAATGCTTAAGCTGACCAAAAGGCATGTACAGAAATGCCCGTAACATTAAAATATTCGAAACAGTCCCAAACTGGAAACTACGCAAATGCCCACCAGTGCTGGGCTGCTAAATAAACTGTGGCATATTCCCACGGTTGCATAGCCCAGAGCCATGAACACGATGGCCCACATCCAACAGCATAGAGGAACAATGCTGCGTGAGAGAAGGCAGCACTTCAGGACTCCACTCACATGAGGGTGTAGGACTGGCCAGTCTCTAGGCCTGCAGATCTAAGGCTGGTGCTGAGCCTTAGGGGTGGACACAGCTGGGTGAGGGGTGTCTCCATGGCCTCTGGAAAGCTCTTGATCGCACGTGGTGTGCGATCTCATTACGGCACACATAGGAGTCACCCGGTGTGGGTGTAGTGGTGTAGTCCTGGGGCAGGGCCAGGGCGGGGGTCACGTATGCAGCCCAGGGCCTTCCACCATCTTTCTCTTCACCTCATCCTGTTTCCTCGCCCTCCCTGCACACCCAACAGGGCTCCAGATCCTTCTCTAGGCCAGTGCCTTCCTTCCTGCCTGTTCCCAAATCAGGTGCCGATACATCAGGCCTGGTGGACGCACCTTCTCTCCCGAGCTCTCGAGGACTCTCTCTCTCTAGAGCTGGTCCTCCAAAAGGAAGTCTGGTACCTCTAGCCATTTGTTCCCAGTGTTTCTAGTCTCTTTATACTGAAAGAGAAACTCCCCAGGTCAGTAGGTGCCCAATATGCTACTGGAGATCAGTGGAGAAATAATTCCAGAAAGAATGAAGGGATGGAGCCAAAGCAAAAACAATACCCAACTGTGGATGTAACTGGTGATAGAAGCAAGGTCCAATGCTGTAAAGAACAATATTGCATAGGAACCTGGAATGTCAGGTCCATGAATCAAGGCAAATTGGAAGTGGTCAAACAAGAGATGGCAAGAGTGAATGTCGACATTCTAGGAATCAGCGAACTGAAACGGACTGGAATGGGTGAATTTAACTCAGATGACCATTATATCTACTACTGTGGGCAGGAATCCCTCAGAAGAAATGGAGTGGCCATCATGGTCAACAAAAGAGTCCAAAATGCAGTACTTGGATGCAATCTCAAAAACGACAGAATGATCTCTGTTCGTTTCCAAGGCAAACCATTCAATATCGCAGTAATCCAAGTCTATGCCCCAACCAGTAACGCTGAAGAAGCTGAAGTTGAACGGTTCTATGAAGACCTACAAGACCTGTTAGAACTAACACCCAAAAAAGATGTCCTTTTCATTATAGGGGACTGGAATGCAAACGTAGGAAGTCAAGAAACACCTGGAGTAACATGCAAATTTGGCCTTGGAATACGGAGTGAAGCAGGGCAAAGACTGATAGAGTTTTGCCAAGAAAATGCACTGGTCATAACAAACACCGTCTTCCAACAACACGAGAGAAGACTCTATACGTGGACATCACCAGATGGTCAACACCGAAATCAGATTGATTATATATTCTTTGCAGCCAAAGATGGAGAAGCTCTATACAGTCAGCAAAAACAAGAGCAGGAGCTGACTGTGACTCAGACCATGAACTCCTTATTGCCAAATTCAGACTTAAATTGAAGAAAGTAGGGAAAACCACTGGACCATTCAGGTATGACCTAAACCAAATCTCTTATGATTGTACAGTGGAAGTGAGAAATAGATTTAAGGGCCTAGATCTGATAGATAGAGTGCCTGATGAAGTATGGAATGAGGTTCGTGACATTGTACAGGAAACGGGGATCAAGACCATCCCTGTGGAAAAGAAATGCAAAAAAGCAAAATGGCTGTCTGGGGAGGCCTTACAAATAGCTGTGAAAAGAAGAGAAGTGAAAAGCAAAGGAGAAAAGGAAAGATATAAACATCTGAATTCAGAGTTCCAAAGAATAGCAAGAGGAGATAAGAAAGCCTTCTTCAGCGATCAATGCAAAGAAATAGAGGAAAACAACAGAATGGGAAAGACTAGATATCTCTTCAAGAAAATCAAAGATACCAAAGGAACATTTCATGCAAAGATGGGCTCGATAAAGGACAGAAATGGTATAGACCTAACGGAAGCAGAAGATATTAAGAAGAGATGGCAAGAATACACAGAAGAACTGTACAAAAAAGATCTTCACGACCCAGATAATCACGATGGTGTGATCACTGACCTAGAGCCAGACATCCTGGAATGTGAAGCCAAGTTGGCCTTAGAAAGCATCACTATGAACAAAGCTAGTGGAGGTGATGGGATTCCAGTTTAGCTATTCCAAATCCTGAAAGATGATGCTGTGAAAGTGCTGCACTCAATATGCCAGCAAATTTGGAAAACTCAGCAGTGGCCACAGGACTGGAAAAGTCAGTTTTCATTCCAATCCCAAAGAAAGGCAATGCCAAAGAATGCTCAAACTACCGCACAATTGCACTCATCTCACACGCTAGTAAAGTAATGCTCCAAATTCTCCAAGCCAGGCTTCAGCAATACGTAAACCATGAACTTCCTGATGTTCAAGCTGGTTTTAGAAAAGGCAGAGGAACCAGAGATCAAATTGCCAACATCCGCTGGATCATGGAAAAAGCAAGAGAGTTCCAGAAAAACATCAATTTCTGCTTTATTGACTATGCCGAAGCCTTTGATTGTGTGGATCACAATAAACTGTGGAAAATTCTGAAAGAGATGGGAATACCAGACCACCTGATCTGCCTCTTGAGAAATTTGTATGCAGGTCAGGAAGCAACAGTTAGAACTGGACATGGAACAACAGACTGGTTCCAAATAGGAAAAGGAGTTCGTCAAGGCTGTATATTGTCACCCTGTTTATTTAACTTCTATGCAGAGTACATCATGAGAAATGCTGGACTGGAAGAAACACAAGCTGGAATCAAGATTGCCAGGAGAAATATCAATAACCTCAGATATGCAGATGACACCACCCTTATGGCAGAAAGTGAAAAGGAACTAAAAAGCCTCTTGATGAAAGTGAAAGTGGAGAGTGAAAAAGTTGGCTTAAAAAGCTCAACATTCAGAAAATGAAGATCATGGCATCCAGTCCCACCACTTCATGGGAAATAGATGGGGAAACAGTGGAAACAGTGTCAGACTTTATTTTTTTGGGCTCCAAAATCACTGCAGATGGTGACTGCAGCCATGAAATTAAGACGCTTACTCCTTGGAAGGAAAGTTATGACCAACCTAGATAGCATATTGAAAAGCAGAGACATTAGTTTGCCAACAAAGGTTCATCTAATCAAGGCTATGGTTTTTCCTGTGGTCATGTATGGATGTGAGAGTTGGACTGTGAAGAAGGCTGAGCGCCGAAGAATTGATGCTTTTGAACTGTGGTGTTGGAGAAGACTCTTGAGAGTCCCTGGGACTGCAAGGAGATCCAACCAGTCCATTCTGAAGGAGATCAGCCCTGGGATTTCTTTGAAAGGAATGATGCTAAAGCTGAAATTCCAGTACTTTGGCCACCTCATGCAAAGAGTTGACTCATTGGAAAAGACTCTGATGCTGGGAGGGATTTGGGGCAGGAGGAGAAGGGGACGACAGAGGATGAGATGGCTGGATGGCATCACTGACTCAATGGACGTGAGTCTGGGTGAACTCCGGGAGTTGGTGATGGACAGGGAGGCCTGGCGTGCTGCGATTCATGGGGTCACAAAGAGTTGGACACGACTGAGCGACTGATCTGATTTGATCTGATCTATCCATCCTCAGCTACTCCTTTGGGTCCTCATGCCAGGATTCCCATGGTAGTTTCCTCATGGGCTCCCCTGTCTCCCAGATAGTCCCCAGAACTATCCCCCCGACAAGGCAGACTGGCCAGTCCCTCAACAGAAGGTTGAGCTCAGCACAGCTTCTGCAAACCAGGACCCTGGCCAGGTGAGCTTGCTAAACCAGTCTCAGTCCCTCCCTAGCAGGTCCAGGCTGACCTGGGGGAGTTGAGGTGACAGGTGAGGGCAGGCCCCCCCTGTAGCTAATGGGCAGGCATTCTAAGGTGACCAGGCCGAAGAGGAAGCGGTCAGAGCCAGGGTCAGTGAGAGAGCTGGGGGTGGAGAGAGAGAAGCAGTGCTGGAATGGTGAAGCTTGGGGGCTGCCTGTGGGGCTGTGAGAGGCGGTGAAGGACACACAGCCGACATCCGCAGGCTCCCTGGTCTGGTTCTCGCCCTCCACAGCCCTCGCCCTTGGGGAGCCTCTTTCTGGCGGGGCAGATTTGCTGTGAAGGCTGCCGGCCTGGCTTCAAGCTGCATCTCAGGGCGCTGCCTCTGCTTGCCCTCGGCCCGGGCTGGCCCACCACCTGTTTTGGCCTGGCCCTCAAGTTAGGAACACTTTCTACATTTGTAAATGATTGAAACGAATCAAAAGAAGGATAATTTTCATGACATGAAAATTAGATGAAATCCAAACTTCACTGTCTACAAATTCCTCTGCATTTCGTCTAGGCTGCTTTCACATGTCCACGACAGAGCTGAGCATCGTGACTGATGTCAGCTGTGGGCCCTGATTCTGCCCTTTATAGAGGGTGCTGCCCCTGGCCTAGAACATGTGCTCCTCCGAGAGCGCCCCATGTCCCCAGCATGGCCTCCCATGCTAGGCTCCATGATTATACTCCAAATAGAGCAAATCCCTGTGGTTCTATCTGCCGCATGCAGGCAAGGGTGCACTGAGTGGGAGAGGTGGCTGGCCTGGGCAGGATTCTTGAAGCCTCTTTAAAATTGATTAGGTCACATCAGGGAGACACACATAAAAACCCCAGGAGGCCCCAGGACTCACCTGTTACAATGCTCAACATGAAAATTACCAACAGCATGGAGAGATGGAAGCATGCGGCTCAAGGGAGAGTAACCTTTAGAGCCACACTGGAAACGGTGTGGCTGCTGCTGCTAAGTCACTTCAGTCGTGTCCAACTCTGTGCGACCCCATAGATGGCAGCTCACGAGGCTCCCCTGGGATTCTCCAGGCAAGAACACTGGAGTGGTTTGCCATTTCCTTCTCCAATGCATGAAAGTGAAAGTGAAAGTGAAGTCGCTCAGTCGTGTCTGACTCTTCGCAACCCCATGGACTGCAGCCTACCAGGCTCCTCCATCCATGGGATTTTCCAGGCAAGAGTACTGGAGTGGGGTGCCGGCAGGTTCTTATAAAATCGTCAGATAGACACTTAGCATGTGACCCGACCATTCCACTTTTAGGTATTCATCCAAGAGAAATAAAAAATGTATGTCTATAAAAAATGCAAGGAGGTTCACAGGAGCCTTATCACTACTACCCCAAAGTGGAAATAGCCTATGTGACTATCAATAGGAAAGTGAAGAGACAATGTGTAGGATATTGAAATAGTGGAATATTAACTCAACCATAAAAAGGAATGAATAGACACCAGTGAGTCTTACAAACATGATGCCAAACAGAAGCCCAGACATAAAAGAGCACAAACTGCACCATTTCATTTACACAAAGTTCCAGAATTGGCAAAAGGAATGTGTTGGGATGTAATTCAGAACAGTCCCCCAGGGGCCAAGTGTAGGGGGATTGTCTGGGGACTTTCTGGGGTGACAGACTAAGGTAGGCTACAGGTTGTATTTGTCAAAATTGTTTGAACTCTATACTTAAGACCGGTACATTTTACTACAGGAGAATACCTCAATAAAGATATTCTTCAAAAAAAAAAAAAAATTCCCTAGGTCAGCAGTAAAAGCTAGAAAGCTTAAGTACCAAAAACAGGCTATGTCAAACAGGCAGCTTTTGAAAATCCAGGCCTCTAGGAAGCGATACTGAGTTTCTCCTGAGATCCATTCAGTGAAGAGAAATTCCAGCTGAGGTTCTGAGTGAGAAGAGTCCACCCAACAGGGAAGCGAAGGAAGGTTTCTTGGTGAAACCTTATTTGCTTTGCTAACCCTTTAGCCCTGCTGTTTGCTTTGGGTGGAGTCCTACCAGGCAGTCTTACTGGGAAACAAGAGAATCCTTGGTTCCACAAGGAAATCTGGGGGGAGGGGAAGTAAAGTCAGTGTCTCTCTTCTCTGGATTTTCAATTCTCTTGCTTTCTTTTAGGCAATCTTTTATGACTCAGGAGGGCAGCTGAGTGCCCTTCCCCATGAGTCTAGCCCCTGCATGACCCAGGGCTTCACCAGGAAGGAGCTGACCTGACCTCTCACCTCAAGTGGGAGGGGATCCTCTCAGCCTGAGGGGAGACCATGAGGAGACTGAAAAAAGTCTAGGGGTTGCCTTTTCAGATAATTGCTAGTTCCCTTTGCTGCGTAGAAGCTTTTTCCTGTTTAGTGTTTATTTTTGCTTTTATGACCTTTGCTTTTGGAGTCAGATAAAAAAAAAAATCATTGCCAAGACTGACATCAGTGAGTTTCTACCTGTTTTCTTCTAGGAGTTTTACGGTTTCAGGTCTCAAGTTCAAGTCTTTAATCCAGTTTGAGTTAATTTTTGTGTGTAGTGTAAGTTTGTGGTTCAGTTTTATTCTTTTTTTTTTTTTGGCTCTCCAGTTTTTCCAGCACCATTTATTGAAAGGACTGTCCATTTTCCATTGTATATTCTTGACTCTTTAGTTGAAAATTAATTGGCCACATATGCATGTGTTTATTTTTGGACTTGTTATTCTGGTCCCTTAATCTATGTATCTGTTTTTATGCCCATCCCACAACATTTTGATCATTATGTTATTGTTATTATAGCTCAGGATATCTCCAGCTTTGTTCTTTTTTCTCAAGATAGCTTTGGCTATTCAGAGTCTTTTGTGTCTCCATACAAAGTTTAGGACTCTTCTATTTCTGTGAAAAATACCATTGGAATTTTGATAGGGATTGCAGTGAATCTTTAGATTGCTTTGGGTAGTATGAACATTTTAACAATATTAATTCTTCCAATCCATAAACATGAAATACCTTTCCATTTACTTGTGTCTTCTTCAATTTCTTTCATCAATGTCTTACAATTTCCAGTGTACAAGATTTTGAAAAGCTTCCACACAGCAAAGGAAACCATCAACAACAAAATGCAACCTACTGAATGGAAGAAAATACTTGCAAATCACTTGCATATCTGGTAATATTAAAAATATATAAATAACTCATACAACTCAATAGCAAAGCAAAAACAGAAACAAAAATGAAACAAACAACTTGATTAAAAAATGGGCAGAGAATCTGAATAAACGATTCCCAAGGAAGACATGCAGATGGCCAAGTGCGTGAAAAGAAAAGTGTTGGTGAGGATGTGAAGAAAGGGAAAACCTGAGTACTGTTGCTGGGAATGTGCAGCCACTATAGGAAACAGTATGGAATTTCCTTAAAAAATAAAAATAGAGCTACTGTTTGAGCCAGCAATTCCACTCCTGAGTATTCATCTAGAAAAACAAAAATACTAATTCAAAGATATATGCACCTCTATGTTTATTGCAGCATTATTCACAATAGCCAAGATATGGAAACAGCCTAAGTGTCCACTGATGGATGAATGGATAAAGATGTTTATATGTATACAATGGAATACTACTCAGCAAGAAAAAAGAAGATATCTTCTTGCCACTTGCGACCACACGGATGGACCTAGAGGATGTTATGCTAAGTGAAATAACTCAGAGAACGATAAGTACTGCATGAATTCACTAACATGAAATCTAAACAACAAAGCAAACTAACAAAAAACCCCAATCTCATAGATACAGATGTGGTGGCTTCCAGAGGTAGGGGACTGAGGGTGGGTGAGATGGGTGAAGAGGTGCAAACTTCTGGACTTCCCCGGTGGTTAAGAGACCACCTTCCAATGCTGCGGGCTGCACAAGCTCCCACATGCTGCAAGGCAACCAAACCCACGAGTCTAAACTAGAGAGAAGCCTGCAGGCTGCAATGAAGACCTGATACAGCCATAAATAAAGAAAAAAAAAAAAGTCCTGAGAATGTAACACACAGTAGGACTATAGGTACTAATATTGCATTGCGTATTTGAAAGTGGCTAAGAGAGTAGATCTTGGCTCTTCCCAGGTTCATGCATGTGTGCAAAGTCACTATAGTTGTGTCCAACTCTCTGTGACCCCATGGACTGTGGCCCACCAGGTTCCTCTGTCCTTAGGATTCTCCAGGCAAGAATACTGGAGTGGGTTGCCATTCCCTTCTCCCCCAAGTAGCTCAGTGGTAAAGAATCTGCCTGCCAGTACAGGAGACACAAAGATTCAGGTTCCATCCCTGTCAGAAAGAGCCCCTGGAGGAGGGCATGGCAACCCACTCCAGTATTATTGCCTGGAGAATCCCACGGACAGAGAAGCCTGGTGGGCTACTGTCCACAGGGTTGCAAAGAGTTGGACACGACTGAGTAACTGAGCATGCACCCACGCAAGAGAGTAGATCCTAAAGTTGTCATCACAAGAAAAAAAGGATAAGTTTTTAAAAAGATTTATTAATTTATCTTTTGGCTGTGGTGGGTCTTTGTCTTTGTGGAGGGCTTTCTCTAGCTGCAGAGAGCACGCCTACTCTTTTGTCATCATGTGGGGGCTTCTCCGTGTGGTGGCTTCTCTTGTTGCTGAACACAGGCGCTAAGCTTGCAGGCTTTAGTAGCTGCAGCTCACCAGCTTAGTTGCTCTGGGGCATGTGGGATCTTCCTGGACCAGGGACTGAACCCGTGTCCCCTGAATTGCAAGGCAGATTCTTAACCACTGGACCACCAGGGAAACCCCAGGGTAAAATCTTGTAACTATGTGAGGTGGTGGATGGTAACTAGAGATGTGGTGATCATTTTGCAATATATTCAAGTATTGAATCATTCCTTGTACTGCCGTTCTACGGCTGTTTAGTCTCTTAGTCGTGTCCTACTCTATGTGATCTGTAGTCCGTCAGACTCCTCTGTCCATGGGATTCTCCGGGCAAGAATACTGGAGTGAGTGCCATTTCCTTCTCCAGGGGGTCTTCCTGACTCAGGGATCAAACCCAGGTCTCCTGCATTGTGGGCAGATTCTTTACTATCTGAGCCACTGGGGAAGCCCATGTTGTACACACTGAACTAATACAGTGTTATATGTCTATTAAATTAAAAGTAAGTAAACTTAGAGAAATCAATTTTTTTTTTAATGCCTAGGAGCTGAAAGGAGAAGGAAATGGCAACCCACTCCAGTGTTCTTGCCTGGAGAATCCCAGGGATGGGGGAGCCCGGTGGGCTGCCGTCTCTGGGGTGGCACAGAGTCAGATACGACTGAAGCGACTTAGCAGCAGCAGCAGCAGCAGCAGTGACTATATATGGAGAAGGCAATGGCACCCCACTCCAGTACTCTTGCCAGTAAAATTCCATGGATAGAGGAGCCTGGTGGGCTGCAATCCATGGGGTCGCTAACAGTCAGACACGACTTCACTTTCACGAATTGGAGAAGGAAATGGCAACCCTCTCCAGTGTTCTTGCTTGAAGAATCCCAGGGATGGGGGAGCCTGGTGGGCTGCCGTCTATGGGGTCGCACAGAGTCGGACACGACGGAAGTGAGTTAGCAGCAGCAGCAGCAGGAGCTGAAAAAGGAAGAAAGGACCTTGTGCTTTCAGACTGGAACAAAATGATAAGATGTGGTTAAGCACAAAGGGAACTTTCTAGGGGGAATGTGCTGTTCTAGGTAGCTGCCTTCCCAGAGTTCCAGTCTTCATTTTTCAAACTGCTTTATTTTGGCGCAGTGGTAAAGAACCATCCTGCCAATGCAGGAGACGTGAGAGACTAAAATTCTATCCCTGGGTCAGGAAGGTCCCCTGGAGAAGGAAATGGCAACTCACTCCAGTATTCTTGCCTGGAAAATTCCATGGACAGAGGAGCCTGGTGGGCTATAGTCCATGGGGTCACAAAGAGTTGTACATGACTGAGCAACTGGGCACTCAGCACGCTGAACTATTGAGATTTTATATATGGTATATTATACCATTTTATAATTATATTCCATAAGTTATCCCCTTAAAGAGCCTGATTCAGTAGTGTTTAACAGCGTTTAATATTTTAGAGTCATGCAACCATCACCATCACCATAATCTAAATTTAGAACCTTCTCATCAACCCCGCAAAACCCTGTACCCCCCAGTTAGGAGCTACTGCCAGTTCTCCCCACACCCACCCAGAGCCCTAGGCAACCCCCAGTCTGCTTGCCGTCTCTGTGGATTTGCTTATTCTGGACGTTTTGTGTAAACAGAATCATGCAATATGTGATCTCTTGTGTCTAGCTTCTTTCACTTGGCCTCATGTTTTCAAGCTTCATCCATGTTATAGATTATGCCATTTTTACTGCCAAATAATATTCCAAATGCATGAAGAGTCACTTAAAATAATTACTTGAAATCTCTTCTCTAAAGGGAAGAGAAAGCTGAAAACCCTGGTTTACATTCCCCTCTCCCCTTGTTGCTGTAGAACAAGTATCTGCAGGCCCTGAACTCCAGCATTTTCCTGTGCAAACCCATTCAATCTGGAGCTGCTTTCCAGTGGGTCTGGAGAACCATCAGCTACATATGCTGATCACCTCACGTCCTGGAAGGTACGTTTGGACCCATCCCACTGCCTGTGTTCTGTGCCACAAACGCACCACTCTGGCGCCCTCCTGACCTTCAAAGAGGCTTCCGGAGAGGGTGCCGAACTGGAGATGTCTGCTTCTTAGCCACATCCACCCGGGGCAGACACTGAGGTTTACAGGCTGCACTCAGGCTCTTAAAGAGAAGCTTGTATCCACTAGTCAATAATGCGGCAAAGCAAGACATCTGGACTATCAAAGTGACAGAGGCAGTCAAGCCTGGAGCTGGTTTTTTTCTTTTTTTTTTAAATGTGATTCT
Source organism: Bos taurus (assembly GCF_002263795.3). NCBI lineage: Eukaryota > Metazoa > Chordata > Mammalia > Artiodactyla > Bovidae > Bos > Bos taurus. The sequence continues at coordinate 42,764,152 of NC_037340.1, read as the reverse complement.
TTAGAAATATTTTTTATTTGGCAGAGCTGGGTCGTCACTGCTGTGTGCAGGCTTTCTCTAACTGTGGAATGGGGGCCCATCTCCACTTGTGGTGTACGGGCCTCTTATTGTCATGGCCCCTCTCGTTGTGGTGCAGACTTGGTAGTTGCAGAGCAAGGGCTCAGCAGTTGTGGCTCACATGCTTATTTGCTCCACTGCATGTGGAATCTTCCCAGACCAGGGATTGAACCCGAGTCCCCTGCATTGGCAAGTGGATTCTTAACCATTGGACCACGAAGGAAGTCCTGGAGCTAATTTTTTAAAATTTCTTTTGATTATTTTTCTAAATAGTCCATGCTCATGAGTATTGTAATGACTGATTCTCCAGCAAGGAAACCCACTTTTGATAAATAGCTACATTCAAGGCCTGATGTGATGAAAAATTCATCTGGAGACACTCTTAACTTGGGAGGCACACCAGTTTGGGGTTTGGAAGCCTGTGGACCTGGGTGCAAGGGACCCCCTTCATCTCCTGTCACTGACCTTCAGCTCAGACATCCCGGCCTCTGAGCTACATGATGGACTGCTGACTTCATGCCTGACACCCAGTAAGCCCTCCATCAACACAGGCCATGGTTGTTATTATAGCTCAGAACTGAGGGACGCAGCATGTGGTTTTCTTATCTGGCCACACACTCAACATAATTTTCAAGGTGAGTCCAAGGAAGTGGGAAGTATGAAGCAGCCAGGGATGCAACCGATGCTGACCTCTCACCCCCCAGCAGGGAGGCCTTTTCGGGTACCCTTGAATGCTGGCCCTTGAATCAAGAGCCATCTTCTTTCAGGACATCTTTCCCCATTACCAGCTTCTCTATGAGTCTGAATTCTGGCCTCTGGAGCCACGCAGGCAGGGCCAGGCTCTGATAAACCTTTCAAGTTGTTTTATTTACTTTTTTTAGACTGTGCCATTTGGCTTGCCAGCTCCTAGTTCCCTACCCAGGGATTGAACTTGCACCCTGGGCAATGAAAGCATGGAGTCCCAACCCTTACAGTATTGAAGACAGGGCTGTTGGACCCCTGCCCATCTAAAGCTTCTTTCCAGGACTGTGATGTCATGATTTATAGAACAAAATATATGTCTGGTCTTTGTCCTGTTCCTGGCTCATAAGTGCCCAAACTCTGGGGAGTTTGTAAACATAAGAGCAGCGGGAGCATCTTTTGTTGTATTTCGTCTCTTATCCTCAGTCCTGTTAGCCCCTTCAATCATACTTGAACTTGGGTTAATGAGGTGATTTTTGGCAAGCCTCCAGGTAACCACTGGGGTGGTGGCTGGTTGCTGGGGCAACCAACCAAGTGATTAGAGTGCTCAGGGAGTCTGCCTCTTTTAGGCCCAACCTCTGCGGTGGCGATGGGGGCTGGAAATCAGTGACTTAGTCAACCAAACCTATATAATTAGGCCTCCATAAAAATCTGCAGAGTACGGGGTTCGGAGAGCTCCCAGGGTGATAAGGTGCCAGGAGGGTGGTATGCCCGGGGAGTGTGGGTGCTCCATACCCTCCCCTATGCTCTCCCCTCCTGTCCCTTCCATCTGCCTGTTGGTTTGTATCCTGTGTGATGAACTGGCAATAAGGAGTAAACTGTTCTCCTGAATTCTGTGAGCCTCTCTAGCGAACTACAGAATCTGAGGGGGGGCGTTGCGGGGACGTCTGACTTAGAGCTGGTCGATCGGAAGCACAGGTCCAATCCCAAGTACCTGGACTTGAGAAGGGCCTCTGGAGGGCGGGCGATCGTGTAGGACTGAACCCTTAGCTGCGAGGTCTGGTGCTGTCTCCATCTCTGGGTGGATGGAGTCAGATGGAGTTGAATTGCAGGACACCCAGCTGGGCTCAGAGAACTGTCTGGTGGGAAAAGGCCCACCCGTCTGGTTTCAGCGTGAGGCGCTGACAGCAGATCGAGGGGAGTGGAGGGGTAGAAAACAGAGTTTCCTCTATGAGGAAGAACCCTCTTCACAGTTCATGGTCTCCAAACAAGGCATTTAAAAACAGCTTTACCAGAAATTGCACACCCAAGTGTGGCTTCTCACAGTGCTTACCTTGGGAGATGTGGTATTTATATTACTGACCTGTGATGATTCTGGACACTTTCTGAAAATTCCTTTAGGGAATCACCTCATGACTTTATTGCCACCCTTGATTTTATCCCCAAAATGATATTATCCATTTGCTTTCCAATGATTATGAAATTGTTCTAAAAATCAAATCCACCCTGAAACAATGATTTGTTTTCCTTGAGAGTATTCAAAAGCATGTGCAGGGATACTGAAAGTAATATAAAAATGAAAACTATATCTTAAAAAAAAACTGTTTTGTTAACTTTTAAAACTCTCTCAGTGGGGGACCCTTTCTAATGATGACACAAAACCCAGAATTCAACAAGCAAGATAAATTGTACAAAAACTGTCATAAATTAGACAAATTTAGGGAATTCCCTGGCGGTCCAGTGGTTAAGACTTGGTGCTTTCACTGCCAGGTTCAATCCCTGGTCAAGGAACTAAGACCCCATAAGCCATGCAGTATAGCCACAAAAAGAGAGAGAGAGAAATTGGATTCATCTGAATACATTAAAATAGTAAAACTGTGTATTGAAAAAGTACTGTAAAGTAAAAATGTAGTAATATTGATAAAATGGGGGAAATTTGCAACATATTCTGTCACAATAGCTAATTTCCTTGATATATAAAAGTTTCCTAAAAATCAGCAAGAAAATGACCATAATCTGATAGACAAATTGTCAAGGGACATGAACAGATGTTTCACAGAAAAGGAAATACTCCTAGACATGCACATACAAGATGAATGAGATCGGTGCCTAGTGAAATCATCAGTTATCATTTTTACCTGTTAGAATGGCAGAGCAAACAGCCTAGCCAGTGCTGTGTTGGTGAGAGCTCAGGAAGCTGGCACCTGACTGCCAGTGGAGTTGTAGGGAAATTTGGCAGAATAGTCACAATTTAAAACGTTCTTGCCCTGCAGAGGAAAGCAAACCATCCACAAAACAAAACGGCAGCCTACTGAAGGGAAGGAAGTATTTAAAAATCATATATCTGATAAGGGGCTAATATCCAAATTTTATAAAGAATTCATACAGCTCAATAGCAAAAAAACAAGCAATCTGATTAAAAATGGGCAGAGGATCTGAATAGACATTTTGCCAAAGAGATACAGACACCCAACCGACACAGAAAAAGATGCTCAATATCACTCACCATCAGGAAAATGCAAATCAAAACTACAATGAGATATCATCTCACACTTGTCAGAAAGGCTATCATCAAAAGCCAAGAGTTAAGTACTGGCGAGGATGTGGAGAAGGGGAACTTTTGGGCCCTGTTGGTGGGAATATAAATTGGTGCATTCACCATGGAAAATAATATGAAGTTTCCTTTTAAGGAAAATAGAACTACCATATGATGCAGAAATTCCACTTTGGGGACTATATCCAAAGGAAATGAAATCATTAATTAGAAAAGATACATGCACCCTGACATTCATAGCAGCATTATTTACAATAGTCAAGATATGAAAGCAACCTAGATGTCCATCAACAGATGAATGGATAAAGATGTGGTTTATGTATGTAATGGAATATGACTCAGCCATAAGAAAGAATTAAATCTTGCCATTTTCAACATGGATGAACCTAAAGAACATCATGCTAAGTGAAATAAGTCAGACAGAGAAAGACAAGTACTGTAAAATCACACAAAATGAAGGTCGCTCAGCTGTGTCTGACTCTTTGCGACCCCGTGGACTACACAGTCCCTGGAATTCTTCAGGCCAGAATACTGGAGTGGGTAGCCTTTCCCTTCTCCAGGAGATCTTCCCAACGCAGGGATCGAATCCAGGTCTCCCACATTACAGGCCAATTCTTTACCAGCTGAGCCCCAAAGGAAGCCCAAGAATACTGGAGTGGGTAGCCTATCCCTTCTCCAGGGGATCTTCCTGACCCAGGAATCGAACCAGGGTCTCCTGCATTACAGGCAGATTCTTTACCAACTGAGGTATCACACACGTGGAATCTAAAAAACAGAAGTCATCAAAACAGACATCAGACTGCTGGTTTCCAGAGGTCAGGAGTAGTGGGGAGCATGAAATAGATCAGAAGGTAGATTTCCAGTTATAAAAGCCCTGGGGATGTAGTATACAGAACGGTGACCATAGTTAACAATACCACATTGCTTGTTTGAAAGCTAAGAAGAAAGCTGAATGCTGAAGAATTGATGCTTTTGAAACTTGGTGTTGGAGAAGACTCTTGAGAGCTCCTTGGACTGCATCCTTGCAGTTTCGTCTCCTGATCCAACCAGTACATCCTAAAGGAGACCAGTCCTGGGTGTTCATTGGAAGGACTGATGCTGAGGCTGAAACCCCAGTACTTTGGGCACCTCATGCACCTTGACTCATTGGAAAAGACCCTGATGCTGGGAGGGATTGGGGGCAGGAGGAGAAGGGGACGACAGAGGATGAGATGGCTGGATGGCATCACTGACTCGATGGACGTGAGTCTGGGTGAACTCCGGGAGTTGGTGATGGACAGGGAGGCCTGGCGTGCTGCAATTCATGGGGTCACAGAGTCGGACACGACTGAGCAACTGAACTGAAGAGGGTAGGTATCACAAGAAAAAGTATTCTGTAACTGTGTATGGTGACTGTTATGTTAACTAGACTTATGTATGCTATGTATGTTAACTAGACTTACTGTGATCACCCCACAACATATACATTATGTTGTAGAGGGAAGCTAATCCAGTTATACATCAACTGAACCTCAATTAGGAAAAGAATGGCTCAAGACTGTCTTGGCTGGGGAACCCATTCCTACGTGAGGTGGGGAAAGAGCAGTAGGCAAGCCCTAGGAAGCATTTTGAGTGAAGTCCTTCCCAGAGCTCTTCTAGGGGTTCTCAGAACTATCTTCTGGAGAGTGTAGCTTCTTAAAGGACTTGGCTCCCAACAGGGCCCTGATCTTCACGGGTGCTTGTCACTCAAGCAGTTCTCTGGATTGGCAAGGCTGCCCCTTCAAACAGTCCATTTCTCTCTCTCAAGACTTGTCCCGGCTCTTCAGGAGGGTGGAGAAGATAGATTCCCAACTCCACACAACAGCCTCTCAGAACCTGACCCTAGAGGGCAACCCCTCAGTGAGCCACCTAAGACCACAGAGCTCAAGGCATATTTCCTATTTTCTCGATGTTTAACCCTGTGAGGATGAAGAAGTAAGTGGAATGATTCTGAGTATTCAGAGGGTACATTTCATGTTAGGGAGAAAGATTCATTTTTTTTTTTTCTAATTTCTGTCAATCCAAGCCTCTCCACCACCATTCAATTTAAGCAGCAATTTATCTCTTAAACTCCTTATTAAAATACGCTTCTGAGAAGCACCCTAAAACGAAGCACATTTGCATGTTGCTGCCGTTGGGTCTGCAGTGTCAGGCTGGTTCACGCATGTGTGCAGGAGTGCAAGCTGGATGCCGTGGGGTCTTGTCATGCAGATGGGGTGGCTATTCTGAGTGAGCGCGGGAAGGTGAGCGTGGGACCAGTGGGGCAGGACACATGGGTGGGAACCTCTTACCTGTGTGCATCACCCACGACGTGCTGGGATGTGCATTGTGTGGCTATTTTTGAAAAAGCAAGAGCCTGCTTTATTATCACAAAGACAGTGAATGACTTGCATAGTCTGCTCAGCTCAAAAACGTTCCATGACTTATTTGGGACTCTCTTGGGAGACGGCCAGTTGTTTACTTTTTCAGACCTGAGATCACCGACCTATAAATGGACCAAATCAATTTTCACTTTGGCCTTCGTGCATTTTTGATCCCTGGCCTCCGGAGTCCGCACAGTAGCTAAGCTGCTATCGTGGAAGGAAGGGGCTGGGAGGCCTGCCAAGGTGGGGGTGCAGGATGGGGGGAGCAGGTTTTCATTTCCTTGTCAAGCAGATCCTCAGGCTTCAGTCCTGAGGTGGCTTTTTGTCTGGGGAAAGCATCTCCCCACTGTCTTTTCCTGCCGTGCCCAGACACAGACCTCTGTCCCCCACCTCAAGGTTGACACTTCGGTGAACCCACTGGGCAGAGGGCAGTTGGCTCCGGTTTTCAGCATCTGTGTTCTGATGGCCTGCCCCCAGCCCTCTGGAGTTGGGGATGTGGTGACCCCCCACCTAGTCAGGCCCCCCGGGGAAGGATGCAGACTCCCCGTATCTGTCCTGCAGGCTCAAGTCTTCTCAGGTTTCACACCTGTCTCTCTCTCCTGGTCCTTCCCACTCAGGGGTCAGGGCTCCGTCCCTGTATGCCTGACAAGTGGGCTTATGCAGCAGTCACGCCGCTCTGGACCCTTGCAGCCCTAGGAGGGGTTGGTCTGGTCTTTGTCCGGGCTGTGACCCCCTTCTCCTGGTCCTTGATTAAAACCAGATCCTCACTAGACACACTGCAGCTGGAGGTCAGTACCCGCTCCAGACCACTCGGCCCTGGAAGTGATGAGCCCACAGATGTCACAGTCCAGAGGGTGCTCTGCTCTGCTGGACCCCAGAAAAGCCTGGACCTCCACAGGCCTACCCCGGACAGGGCACACCAGGAGTGCCCAGCGGGGCCTGTGTGTGTCCTGCTGCTGCTGTCTCCCCAAGAGGCACTGACAGGACTTTAATCCTGCCATCACGCACCAACCACGGGGGCAGGTTTTTGTTTCAACTTTGGTGAACGGGAACATCAGGTGCCCAATGTGGGCGCTGGGGGTGGAGGGACAGAGCTGATGCTCACCAAGAAGAATCAGAGGAGCTGAAACCCTGGAAAACCCTTTATTTCAAGTGGAACACATGAGGTTCAGCTTATTTCGAGAACTGTACATTCACCACAGGAGCAGCTGTGGGCCTGGGGCCCACAGAGCCCTGTGCCCGGCTCGGCCAGCACCCCGTGAGCCCATGGGGGCTGGGCCGCCAGAGGGTGGATCCAGGGCTGTGGCCGGGTGGACATTGCTTGGAGGCCAACGGCTCAGGCAGCGATACATCCAGTGGGCTCAGCACAGAGCTTCTGTGTGAGCACTCGGCACCACACAGACGTCACTCACACACACGCGTGCGGCTCAGGACACAGATTCTGTGCGAGCGCTTGGCACCACACAGATGTCACACACAGACACACACTCTTCACAGCAGTGCACACTCACATTCAGACACACATACACACACGGCTCAGGACACAGCTTCTGCGTGAGCGCTTGGCACCACACAGACACACACACACTCTTCACAGTGTACACTCACATTCAGACACACACACACGACTCAGGACACAGCTTCTGCATGAGCACTTGGCACCACACAGACACACACACACACGGCTCAGGACACAGCTTCTGCGTGAGTGCTTGGCACCACACAGACACACACACACTCTTCACAGCAGCGCACACTCACATTCAGGACCCTCGAGGAGCCCGGGCAGGTGGGCCATGGAGAGGCATCCCCTTCAGCCCCCCTGCCCCATGCTCAGTGCCAACCCGGCAGCTGAGCCTGAGCCCCCTGAGGACGCGGCTTCTGGATGACGTCACAGTCCACACCCCGGGGGATGCCAGGCCCACTGGCCGGGGGGGACGCCCGCTGGAGAGCAGCACAGAACAAGACTCCTGTCAAAGGATGCATGTCACAGCCACCCCAGGCCTGAGACGGGACAGTGTGGATGGCAGCGGGGCCGCCCTGGCCTCAGCCTGCGCCCCCTGCCCCGTCTGGACACCGTCCACCTGGAGCCAAAGCCTGGGCTGCGTTCCAGTGCACCCAGGGGCTGGTGTGTGCGGCCATGGGGAGGAGGGTCCCGGTTGGCGCCGTGGCCCCCATACCGCAAGTCAGGGGTCCTAAAGGGGCCTGCTCTCGCAGAGCCTGTGCTTCTGTGGGAATGGCCGGCAACTCAGTGGCTACGAGGCGGGGTTCTTGTGTCGGCTCAGGGAATCGATGTAATGAAAAGTGGCGCCCAGAGCCCAGCTGGTCTCCACGTTGTCGATCTTCCGGGTCAGCTTGAAGAGACAAGCAGGGAGAGGAGCACGTGTGTGGGGAAGACGGGCACGTGCTCTTGAGGGGCAGGGAGGGGGCACCCCAGGGTCCCTACCTTCAGCACTTTGTCCCCCGGGAAGCCGAGCTCCTGGAGCAGCAAGCTGATGTAGGTGAGGTCCAGGCACAGGAAGGGGCTGGGTGGCGGCCGGGTCTCTGCCGTCCGGCACACTGAGGGGGACACGGCTCCTGGGTGTGGGCACGGGCCCAGGCTGCCTAGTTCCACCCATGCAGGGCACCACCCCCTAGGCCCTGTGCCGCCCAGGGCCTCCCTGCTGGTCAGAGCCCAGGACCAGCAGGGACTTGAGGTCAACCCAGGGTCTACTACCCACCCTGGCTCTGTCTCCACCCGGTGACCCCAGCCACCTCTCCTGGGTGTGGACCCAAGCCTCCTGAGGACTGGAAACACCCTCAAAGCTGATGAGAGAGAGCAACCCACCCCTCTTAGCGAGGACAGACAAACCACCCATAGCCTCTGCTCAGAGCCTTCTCCCGCTGGTGTCCAGGAGACAAACCCAGAAGTGAGGAGAACGATGGAAAAGAAGCCTTTCTGGGGGCAGGGAGAGGGGAAGGAGGTCGTTCGATGGAGAAATACAGAGTTAACTCCTTGGACCTGCAACTGGGAAAGGGACTCAGGGTGGAACTGCTACAAGCGGCCTGCACACCTGCCAGTGGGGAGTGAGGAGGGAAGGGTGGGCAACCCGCCCCCGGCCACACCCTAGGGGGACGGATCTTGGTCCCCCTCTCTGGGCTCTGCTGTGCAGGGGTCCCTGGCAACTGTGAATCTGCTGGGACACTTTGGGGGCTTGAGGTTACCCTAGCCAGAGTCAGAAAAAGTGAAATCAGGGGAGTCCACGCCTCACACCCCAGGACTAAAACCCTTGCCCCCACCGCTCAGGCCACACAAGGCGTGGTGGGCTGGGGTCCAGCTGGCTCGGTGGCCCCTCACATGCTCACACCCCTGAAGGCTTGTCTGGGCGACAGGCAGGAGCTGAAGAGAAATTCCGGGGCCAGGGCCTGCCTCGAGCCCGGGATGGTGTCCTGCCTCCAGGCCACTCACCATACTTGGCCGCTATCTCAAAGTCTTCAACGACAAGGCTGCCTCCCTTCTCCGCATCTGTGGATGAGACCAAGTGCCCCGTTGGCACTAGGGCTGCGGAGCAGAGACAGCACTGAGGCCCTGGGGCCCACGCACCCTAGGGGAGAGGTCCAGAGGTGGACGGCTGCATGTCTGGGCATCAGAGAGTAAGGATGAGGTGCCCTGGCTCCGCTGGAAGGGCAGCTGCTAGGATGCCCCAGAGAGAGGGACCTGGGCCCAGGTGAGGGGTCACCTTCCCCCATTCCAGCCTCGTCCTGCTGGCCGTCATCCACGGAAGACCCGGCAGTGGGTCTTCCTGCTGGGAAGACACCTTCCCCCATTCCTCCTTCCTCGTCCTGCTGGCCTCTGTTTCTCCAGGGTGATTTTCTATGCACACTAATGTTTCATCCTCGCCATCGATAACATTCTGACACCCTTAATCTATCTTATCAAAAGACATTTCCAGTCCTGACCCAGTGAAGTGACCTCATCACCCTCTCGAGATTTTCTAGCGGGTCTGACGAGCACTGGTCCCAGACTCCCAATGCCGTCTTCTGCCCTGATGGCACTCACAGGTCAGGAAGGGGTCAGGGTGACACATATAAGCTCCTGAGGGTGGTCTGAGGACTGGGTGCCAGCAGCTGAGGGTTTGAGAATCACAACAGGTGAGAGGAGAATGAACCAACAGCCAGGAAGCCTTCCTGCATTAAGCAGCTCAGAGAACTGAATTATTTATAAAAGGGGCCTAGTACTCTCTACTCACGACAGGTCCCTGCCCTCCCACCACCCTGATGTGACTGGCGGGCCCTCTGCCGGAGGTCCCACACCCCAGGCCCCCTCATAGCAAACCCGGCTCCATCCTTACCTATGAGGCCCACATTTGCGGCAAGGTCGTAATAGTAGGAAAAGGCATAGAATTCCACATCCTTCACTTCCTCTGTCCTGTGCACTTTGTTTCGGAGGATCTCAGACACTCGGCGGGCGCACAGCTGGTAGAGGCTCCCCGCTGGGGCAAAGGGAAAGCAGACTCAGCAGTCAGGGGTCTCTGGGCGCCTGATCACATGGCCCAAGGTGGCCAGGACCTGGGGGTGCTCACCAGCAACCTTTCAGGGGCCACGCACTGTGGGCAGGTCAAGGGGAGAAACTGCGAGCACAAAGGTGGCCAGAGGGTGGCCCTGATCCTGAAGGCCAGCAGCCTCAGGCTGGGCTCCTGGTACTGCCCTGACACAGCCCAGTGGGCCCACTCCACGCTCGCCCTGCCTGCCCTGGGCTCAGCTTGAGTGTGCAGCATCTCACCCATCTCACCAGCCATCTGGGTGGGGCCTGCAACCCCTCCTGTCAGAGAGGAGGGGGCTGGGCCTCAGAGGCAGCTTGCCAAGCTCATGAGACTGGTCATGACACTTGCTCAGAAGTGCAACAAACACAGACTGAGTTAGTGGATGTGGATGGCCCACAGCCCATGCCCAGACCCATTTCTGATCTTGTCCCAGCCCTGCTCCACATCTGACAACAGCGCTGTCCAGCTTCCCAGTGGCCCCCGAAGCCTCCCCGTCGCCCTTTGGGTCTCATTTCCCTGCCTTCTCCCTGCTCTGACCCTCAGACCTCCTCCTCCTCCTGTCCCCCTGCCCTCTCCCTGCTCTGACCCTCACACCGCCTCCTCCTTGCTCCTTAAATGCAGCAGCCAGCTCAGGGCCTTTGGTGAGCTGCCCCCTCAGCTTGGAGCTCATTGCCCAGTTCGTCATGTCTCGTCTCTTTCCTGCTTGTCCTTAAACCACGAACCCCCTTCCCAGTCCCCCCCTGTTTATTGCCGGATAATAAAAAATAGAATTTGCTCTCCATCCTTGGTCCTTGACACAGCTTGTAAAGACCTGTAAGGCCCTGAGTGGTGAGGGTGAGAGGGGTGTCCTGTTATTCTCAATAAGCCCTAATTTTGTGCTAATGAGGTGACTCCCAGTGGGACCCTCAAGGGCTTCAGGATGGGGGCTGGTGGTTAGAGGATTGGGATGTTCAGTGCCCCCTGGAGGGCATGGACAGAGGGCTGGGGACTGAGTCAGTCACCACCCGCCACTGAGTTGATTAGTCCCTCTGCAAGAAGCCTTGTAAAACACCTTCAGGAAGGGGCTCAGAGAACTTCTGGGTTGGAGACGTGTGTATGTGGGGGAGTACCCTGGGGGGCTCCAGGTGCCCCCCCCCACACACCTGCCTTGTGCCTCTCTCCCGTCTGTTTCCCAGCTGTCCTTTAGAAGGAACCAGAGACAGGAACGTGTTTCCCAGAGTTCTGTGATCCCTCCCAGTAAATTACTGGATTTGAGGACGGGGTTGTGGGAACCCCTGATTTTTAACAGGTCAGTCAGAGGAACAGGGGCCCAGCACTTGCAAGGGGTGTCAAGGAGCGGGGCTCAGGGTCTCTGCCCTGACTCTGTAAGTCAGTGTTAGAACTGAGCTGAATCACAGGATACCCACTGGTGGCAGAAAGCTGGGTGGTAAGGGGAATACCCCACATTTGAGGTCAGAAGTGCTGTCTGTGGAAACAGTCCCATCAGTGGCATGTCCAGGTTGGACACGGTATCTCAGTAACCCTTTCAGAAGAAACTCAGAGCACAGAGCAATGGGCGCTGTGGTGAGACAGGCCGGGGGCTCCTTGGCCTCTCCCGTCCTTGCTGGAGCACGGGCCAGGGCGGCATGGTCCACAGCCGGACCTGGCTGTCAGCTTGAGGCCGGGGGATGTCCAGGCCCTTCCTCACTGGGGCCTGCTGGGAAACCTGGCCTCTGGAGGAGCATCTGGCAGCAGACAGGGAGGCCCGTGCAGGGAGCCCGCGGGAGGCAGGAGCTCCAGAGCTGAGTCTTATCTCACAGGCTAGTACAGGCCAGTCTGTGAAGGAGGCTGGACAGGCTCCCTGCTTCTCTCAGGTGCTGGGGGGTAAGGGGCTGCCATCGACCCTCCCAAGCCACCCGCCTCCATGCCATACCTGCCTCCTGTCCTGCAATCCTGTACGTCACTTCAGCATGCTCCCACTCTCCTCTGAAACCAGCAGACAGACAGGGGCTGACCAGCTCCTGTCCATCTTCAGCTGAAAGAAGAGAGGAGGTGAAGAGCACTGGCTGCAGCAGAGCCAAGACGAGTCCCATGGAGGGCGGCCCATGGCACTGAGGGCCTCAGAGGGTCAAGGGAACACGCTTCCTTCCTACCGTAAGGATGAACCTCTGGGAGCACCCCAGGTCAGCGGCAGGAGGGCAGAAACCCCAGCAGAGCCACTCCCAGCTCACCGCCAAGAAGGGGCTTCGAGGTTCCAGGTGATGGAGCGGGGGGTGGGGCCAGGAGCCATGGCGGGTGCCTGCTCACCAGGACCCTGTGCCACTGGGCCCATGACCGGCAGAGGAAGGGTGGTGGCTGGCCTCCAGGGCCCCAGCCCTCAGGGACACACCTGCTGGCCTCCCACTGAGCACGCCCCCGTCCTTGGCTGATTCTGGTCTGAGCCCTCCTGCACCAGCAGAACGGCCCCCACGGGACCCCAGCAGGGGCCTGTGAAGGCAGGTGATAAAAAAGACTGCTGTCTGCAACTGCTCAGTCTGGTGTGTGGTCTGCTGAGTGACGACAGCTCACAAGGCAGGAGCTGCCATCACACTTTGGGGAGAAACATGGTCCCCTGCTGCTCTGAAGGGGGGTGGTGCAGGAGGGACAGGACCCTGAGGCTGGTGCAGATGGGCAAGCGGGTGCCTGCTGTCCTCCGCTGACTAACGGATGTTTTCCAGACCAGAACAAGGCTGCAGGTGTTTGTGAGACATGGACACGGTTTAGGTTCGCAACAAAGGGGACACTGTTAGAAGTTTAAACAGCAAGATCTGAAATAAAGGAGCTGAAGCGGGACGTGTGTGGAAGAGGATTCCAGGGGAACACGTGTGGGCTTGTGCACATCTGACCAAGGCCTCTGGGGGGACAGGCTGAGGTGGCCTCAGAGCAGGGCCCTGGGCCGCCTTGGGTACACGGTTCCCTAAATATCCCAGGAGCTCAAGTGCCTGCTGGCAATGTCTGGCTTGTCTGAGCCAAGTGCGTCAGGATGGGATGACATGGAGAGGGCCTGGGAGCAGACATAGGCTTTGTCCCCAAATGCCACACCTGGAGGAAGGTCAAGCCCGTTCCAAGTTCCCTCCATGCAGGAGAATGCAGGGCATGTTCTCAGGAGCCGCCCCATGGTAAATCCTTATAAACAAGCCGATGCTGATGGTGTGTGTTTCTTAGGTTCCTAAGACACTCTCCCTTAGTGATTCAGATACCACTTCACTAGCCATCTTTCTTTAAAAAGTAACTGGGGAGGTCCTCAGGGGCCCCCAACAAGGTCTACGGGCACACTCTCAGAGGCTCCCAAATCCTGTTGGCCAGAAGGGCTCTGGACACTGCACCCCACTCACCAGGCTTCCCCTCCTCGCCTCCCAGGACCGCCAGTCTCGCCGACATCAAGCCAAGCCCCAGGTAGCTGTGGAGAGAGTGCCCTGGTGAGGAGAGGCCGCCCGGAGGCCCAGGTGCTGCCTTGCACACGTCCAGTGGGTGTGTCCACTGGACCCAAGGGGGTGGGGGGGCTGGGGCTGGGAGGAGCAGCGGCCTCCTGCTTCTCCCAGGAGCGCCTCAGCTGAACAAGCCAAGACCCTTCCTCGGCGGAGCTCAACCAGGAGCTGTGGACACTGAGGAGAGTGACAGGCAGGCCTCCACCTTCACAGTGCAGACAGGCCTTGTGGAAAGAAGCTACTCAAGGTGTCAGTGGCAAGAAGATGACCCAGAAAACCCCTGCACAATCCACAGGCTCTTCCCCACTTCCCCAAAAGCGTCTTCCGAAGCAGAACAGAATACATACAAAAGAAGAAATACTGCCGCAGAATTTTAAAAGGAGGAAAAGGGAAGGAGGGGGGAGGGGTGGCCACAGGGGGAGGGGGAAGGCAGGGGGAGGGGGAGGCCACAGGTGAAAGGGAGGACAGGGGGAGGAGGAGCCCACAGAGGGGTCCACAGCAGGGTCCGGGGACTGAGTCTGTGGACAGCGCTCTGGTCACTCCCCGGGGGATGCCTGCAGTGGTAAGCTGAGCCCCTGTCCACTCTTAGTCCTGAGGACGCACCTGTAGGAGTAGAGCCTGTAGGTCCTGTTAAACACCTGGAGGGACGTGAGGAAGCTGGGCGGCGAGGTTTGAAGGGTGCCCTGGGAAGAACACAGGATTAGCACTCCTTTCCTGCTGGCCTTTCTAGAAAACCGGCCCCCACCTCCCTCAATTCATTTGAAAGAACAGGGATATGCACAGATGTATTCAATTAGCTTTTCATCAACTCACAAGCCATGAAACAGCTTAGACCAAGCAATGAAGCACTTGGATTTTTCCTTTTTTGGGGGGGTTGGGGGCAGGGGTGCACTGCATGGTACGTGGGATCTCAGCTCCCTGACCAGGGATGGAACCCTCATCCCCTGCAGTGGAAGCATGGAGTCTTAACCACTGGACTGCTAGGGAAGTCCCGTGTCTCCCCTCTTTTTGAGTAATATTTATCCATTCTGAGAAGTATGGCCCAACCAGAACAGTTCTGAATATACTTAAGGCTCTTCCATTAAAACTAAAAAAAAAAAAAAAAAAAATTAAAACGTGGTGGATGAGGAAAGTACTTTTTAAAAACACCATGCGATGCGATCTTAACTGGAGATGTGTCCATCCTAAAAAGGACTGTGACCCTGTCCCATGTGAGTCAGACTGATGGCCCCTCCCTGGAAGCCCTTGGGGGGCAGGGAGGAACCCATCCCATGCTCCCTGCCCAAAGGGCTCCAGGTAGTATCTGCTAATAGTTTATCACCCCAGAAAAGAGCAAATTCCTAGGTTTTCTAGGCAGAGTTAAAATCAAACTAAGCAGGATTCACTGTGTATGATGACCCTCAGGAGGGAGGTTGAGCTCACGGGCCTCCAGGGGGCTGCGGCTCCCCAACAGGGCAGGTGGCCTTGGGGGTGGGGGCTGGTTACCTCGAGTCTTGGGAGGAAGGTGATCTGGGTCGACCCCCCGCCTAGGTCCAGCATGCCCACGCTGCCCCTCCCGGGGGTCTTCAGGCTGCCTGCAGCACCGGAAGTAAAATCCACATGGCAATGACAGTTAATAAACAGAATAGCAAAAAAAAGGGGGGGTGGAGGTCAGAAGCTAGGCCCTTCCATGGAAAGAAGAACAAGACAACAGAGGCTGCAGCCACTTAAAAATCTCCACATGTTTGGGGGAGTGCACGAAGAGCAGCTGCCTGGCGGGGCCTTCATCTGAGCTTTCACCTGGGCTCCGGACCTCCCCCGTTGCACGGCTCTCCACTCCCGGGTGGCAGAGCCTGTAGGCAACTTCCGTCTCATCCAGTGTCAGAGATTCTGGGCTTGTCCATAATTACAACAGAGGGACAAAAACCCACATCCGGAGAGTTATCTGAGAAAAATGACTCCTGATTCCAAGGACCTATGTTCCTGGTCCCTGGTCTTCCTCCAGCGGGACTTCAATTATAAGGCAATCAGCACTTGCCTCATGTTCAACATTGACTGGGGTGACTCAGGGCTTCTCTCAGGAATGAGTATGGTGCTGCTGCAGGCCACCACCACCCCTAGTACCTGCATCCACAATCTCGGGGCCCGCCACATGCTGGGGTCAGTAACACTGCAAAACCCTGGGGGGTTATTTTAAAGAGCAGAAATGAGGCTCCTGCTCTCAAGACCAAGGTCTGTGAACAGTGGGCTCTGTGATAAAGGGAACCCACCTGTTAAGAAGTTCACGGTGATCCACGCAGAAACACCTGCAGGACAGGGTCACAAAGGGCATCTGAATCACCTGAGAAGCTGTAATTACAGCACCGGGGGCTCATGGCGACTTTCGGATTTCAGGGGCACAAGGAGACCACTTCCCCACTACTCTCAGCCTCTGGATCGGCTACAGGAACGGGCGTCACTCAGAGCCAACAGCGGCTTCTGGCAGACTGCTCTAGAAGATACCACACTAAAAGCCGGAATGCTTGGCCAAATGTCCCATCCTACGCTCCCACTCTTTATCGACTGCCTCTTTTCAGAAGGGGAGGGATGAGAACCAAATGTTCTTTCCTTCCACCCACACAAACTCTTAAGGTCACATTTAGAGTCGAGGCTGGTAAGGAACCTTATTAAGCGATGCTCTTGGAATTAAGGCAACAGTAATGTACTCACACAGCAACTGGGGATTCTCTCTAAATGTTCTTAGAAGAGAGCATTTGTTTTCAGGACTGTGATCTGTGCCAGGGTGGCAGCCAGTCACGAGGAGAATCTAACACTGGCCCCAAGAAGGAGGCTCTGAGACAGTCAGACTGTGGGCGGTGGGTGGGGCAGGGCTGTCACTTCGGTGCCTGTGCCTCCAGGCAGGGAAAGCTCCAGTGAGATGCTGACAGCAGTGCTGCATGCAGCCTGCCTTGAGGGATGGCCTCGCGGCACTTCCGATAATTACCCTCGTCAGTCCCGTTCATGATGGAAACACAGTCATCCCCTACGAGGAATGGCGATGCCTCAAACACTTCTTTCACCTAAATGTAAAGAGAGATGCGTCTTTAACCTTAAGAATCTAAACTCCTAGTCCCCAGTCACTGCCCTGCGTTAGGACAGGACAGGAAGGGCGGGAAGCCCCATGGGGCAGATCCCAGCTCTGGGCCCCCATGCAGACTGGTGGGCACATGCCCAGGGGATGGCCTGGCACAGGGAGGCGGAGGCTGGGAGCAGCTGGCTCCTTCTCCATGTTTTAGCCATGATAGATACACAGAAACCTCAGTACGTCTGCACTTGTGTCCCACAATCTGACTTGAGCGCATGAAGGTAGTTTCTATAAAGGGACCTTGACAGGCCTGCAACAACGTCATTTAGCAGCTGGCAGGTGCAGAAACAGCTCGGAGCAGGACCATTTTGCTGAGAACACTTTCCCTGATTCCTGATGGTTAAGACTCCTACAAGCACCTGCCAAAGACAGGCTCCAGGGCCACCTTCAGGAGGTGTAGCGCCTGGGCACAGGCCAATGGCCTGAGCTGTCCCATCTGAGCATCAGACCGAGACAGGGACCTGTGCTTCCTGCGAGGGTGACCAGCTTGAGCCGAAATTTCAAGAATTCAGGTCCTACTGCCTCAGACACACAGCAAGTCCTTATATGGAAGGAAGCCCTTCAAATGTATTATTTTTCACACAAATTTGGTCTTTTTATAAAACAGGTTCATTCTAGAAAACATGAATGGCTTTAAACATCTTGAGGAAGAAAGCATCGTTCATCCACAAGCCCTCCACCTAAGGTGACACTGCGAACATGTTGACATATTTCTTCCTGTGAGACCTTCTCCAGGGGCCTGCTCGGACGTGGACAGATGCTCCACAGTCTCAGTTATCATCAGCCAACCCTTGGGGGAAATGGAGGCACTCACCTTCCTCAGCAACTTCTGAGCCTTTTCTCCTGGCAACAGGCGCAGACCAGCTGTGGCCTTGAGGACCAAGGGGGTGGCCTTCCAGAAGTCAAAGGGGATGTCCTGTTTGGCCACGTCCAGTAGCTCCTGGATCCCCGGGGCGCTCTGTGGACATGGTGGGTAAAGCAGGGTTGGTCCACTCGCAGCGTGGTCACTGTTGCTCCCCACCCTTTAGGCTTTATACATCTGTAAATGTATTTTTTTCCTGATCTTACAAATTGGCAGAAACAGTGACTCAAGTGGTGCTGCCGGGGGCATGGGGCGGACCTGTGGCAGTGGAGTGGAACGGGGTTCTACACGCCCGGCCACCTCGGGCAGTGTCAGGTGAGCTGCAAGGCCTCGGCACACCATGAGAGAATTCTAGGGTCCCTTATGGCCCTAAAACCCATGAAGAGCAACACCAGAGATTCACCTGCACCTGCTGGTATGCTGAGCGCCACACACTGGACCAGGGCGTGTGTGTGTGTGTGTGTGTGTGTGTGTGTGTGTGTGTGTGTGTGACTGGACCAGGGACCATTGTGCATGTGTGTGTGGTGTGTGTCTGTGTATATACACATGTGGGGTGGTGTGTGGTTGTGTATATATGTGTTTATGTATGGTGTGTGTGGCTGTATATATGATGTGGTGTATGTATGGTGTTGTGTGTGTGTATGTATACGTGTGTGGCATGTGTATGTGGTGTGTGTATACACGTGTGGGGTGGTGTGTGGTTGTATGCATATGTATATATGTATGGTGTGTGTGGCTGTATATATGGTGTGATATGTGGTGTCATGTGTGTGTATGTATACGTGTGTGGTGTGTGTATGTGGTGTGTGTATACACGTGTGGGGTAGTGTGTGGTTGTGTATGTGTGTGTGTGTGTGTATGTGTGTATATGTCTGTGTAAATACACGTGTGGGGTGGTGCGTGGTTATGTGTATGTGTATATACATATGGTGTGTGTGGCTGTATATATGGTGTGATGTAATGTGGTGTCGTTGTGTGCATGTATGTATACATGTGTGGTGTGTGTATGTGGTGTGTGTATACATGTGTGGGGTAGATTGTGGTTATGTGTATGTGTATATATGTATGGTGTGTGTGGCTGTATATATGGTGTGATGTAATGTGGTGTCGTGTGCATGTATGTATACATGTGTGGTGTGTGTATGTGGTGTGTGTATACACGTGTGGGGTAGACTGTGGTTATGTGTATGTGTATATATGTATGGTGTGTGTGGCTGTATATATGGTGTGATATATGTGTGGTGTTGTGTGTGTGTATGTATACATGTGTGGTGTGTGTATGTGGTGTGTGTATACACATATGGGGTAGACTGTGGTTATGTGTATGTGTATATATGTATGGTGTGTGTGGCTGTATATATGGTGTGATATATGTGTGGTGTCATTGTGTGTGTGTATGTATACATGTGTGGTGTGTGTATATGGGGTGTGTGTATGTGATATGTATGTGGTTGTGTACACATGTGCAGTGTACATGGTGTGGTGTATATATGGGGGGGCCTCCCATGGGTACCAGTGTCCTCCATAGACTCCCTACACTGTGCAGCAACCCAGGCCAGCACAGCAGAGATGCTGCCCTGGGAGGACCACACTGCATCCGAGAGGAAGGGAGTCACTTTAATAAGGCTACAGAAGACAAACTTGATGAGCCAACAGACATGAGAGAAAACTGTTACCTTTTCAACGTCATCAGCATAAGCAGAAAGACCTGGCTTCAGTGCTTTGAAGGTTTCATGGGTCAAGGTGGGAGTTTCTAAGGGAAAATCATATTTTATACAAGGCACAAGTATGAATATAAACACAAATACAGGAATCTCTACAACTATGACGAGCCACACTTTTAAGGCAGACATCTGAAAACAGACCCAGTCTGGCTAAATGAGGAATATCATACTGAATGTTTTGGCTAGAACTTCTCCTCTTAAAAAAAATGAACCTTATTTATTTACTTAGGCCACACTATGAGGCATGTGGGATCTTAGTTTCCCAAACAGGGATTGAACCCTTGTCCCCTGCATTGGAAGCATGGAATCCAATGCATGCTTAACCACCAGACAGCCAGGGAATCCCCCAAATCAACTTTTCTGACGTATAATTTACATACAAAAAGCCTATCCATTTAAAGTGGTTAAAGTTTAACACAGGTAATTCTTGCTGATTCAACAAGCAGAGGAGCAGGGCAAATGATTTTAAACTAGAAATGTAAAATAATTTTCTTGATTCTAGCATGGACACATTACAGGTTCTAAAGAATATTTCATTCTTCTTTTTAAAAAATTCAGTGTCTTAAATTATTCGGGGCCTTGGCTCACGTGCTTACACCAGGGGAGAGTATTCCCAGGCACGCTGAGGCAGAGCAATGTTATCAAAATACAGACACGAGGAAAGGTCAGGGACAAAATTTTTCTAAGGACATCTCTCCAAAGAAGCTACACCGGAACATGGCTACTAAAGGGTTATCCGCTGACAGGTGTTGCCTTAAACTTAGCTTCAAATCAATTCTGGAGGTAGGCAAAGTCCAGCATATAAACATTTAACTATTGTTAACAAGTTTAAAAATAAAGCAGATGAAAAGTGGAAAAATGTGCCACAAGAGCCTTGGAGGGGCCTCCTGAAGGCACCCGGTGCCTCCAGCTCAGCTAAACACACAGAAGGGTCAGCACAGAAGCAGAGAAGAGGGACCCCCAGATGTGGGAACTGACTCCCCAAGGGGTGGGGGGGGGGACTGGGCAGCAATGGGGGTCTCTCCGTGGGAGAAGCCAAGGGATGAAGATGCCCAGTTCCACCCTCATCCCTCCCCAGCCCCCACCTGGGAAGCAGGCCCATGGGCAATGGCCAGTTCCCCTTTCACTGAAGCCATGGCCATCGGGCACCCTGTCGCTGCCTGGCCCCAGTGGGCAGCTCCGTGTCATTGCTCATGTACCTGACTCTCCTGAACTTGCGGCTCCCACTGGCCTGAACCTGGGCTACCAGCTGCCTTGAACTCATCCCATGTGACTTCTGGCCTAAGTCATGGTCCCAGGCACCCAACCTGCCAGAGACGCCGGGAGGGGACAGGACACCCCCATACCCTCTGAGATCTCAGCTGCCCTTAGCTGGTCACCAGACGCCAGTGTGAGTGAGGACATCGGGGACTCCTGAGAACCAGCCCTGTCGACAAGCTCCCTGGGGAGTCCCAGGCAGGAGGTCCTGTCCACCCCGAGGGCCGTGCTCTGCAGTGAGATGGAGGGCAGGGGGTGTGGTCGGGGCTTTCTGCTCAGTACCTCCAGGCTGCCGGCTGAACTGGAAGACGTGCACACGGGTACCAGTGCTGCCCGCGTCAAACATGATGCCGTAGGCGACCTCAGGTCCGTGGGCGGCCGGCCCCGGGGGACTGAGGGCCTGCTGGCCCCTCCGGGCCCCCGTGGCCGCCTCGGGGATGCCGAGAAAGGCCTGGGTGGCGGAGGCCCAGTGCCACTTGATGTAGGCAACGTAGATGAACAGGCACACGAACAGCCCCAGCAGGTACGCCACCTTCGTCATCCTCAGGTTCCCATTGTTTGGTATTTTTCTCATTTCCTCGTGTGTGGAAGATGGTACTAGAGCAGCTGGTGGGAGGGAGAGGGGCAGGAAAAACACGCTAGGCCCTGTGGTTCCAGGGCCAGTGGGACATTCCTGTGTTCAGGGACAAAATCTGTTCAACCACAGTTCTTTCCACAGGGACTTCCCTCGTGGTCCAGTGGCTAAGACTCTGCGCTTCCAATGTGGGGGGCCCAGGTTTGATCCCTGGTCAGGGAACTAGATCCCACATGCTGCAACTAAGACCTGGTGCAGCCAAATAAATAATAATCAATAAATATTAATAACCGTCCTGCAGATTTGCATTTTTCCTGTGGAATCAGAAGCTTCATTTGCTTCTCAGAATGATTCTGGAAGGTGGAATCCCCATGGAAGAGGAGAGGAACTGAGATATGTAGACACTAGATAACCTGTCCAAGACCGTTGGTCCTGCTGGTGCTGACCAGGGCCACAGGCCCCAGCCCCATGGTGCCCTCCAGGGGCTGGTCCAGGCAGATGGCTGTGGACTTGGTTCTGTTTTAAAAGCCAAGTGTACACAGTGTCCCTGGACCTTTCATGTAGGGAACAGACATATATCCAGTTCATTCTCCCCAGTCTCACTTTTCCTCCCACGTTGGTAATTTACTTTCCAAAGGTTTAAACTCTGGTCCCTTGGGGACTACAGAACCATACAAGATCAGAGAAACAGCTCGTTCTGGGAGTTTCATAGCAGATACCCGCTTTCATTCACACGCACATTCCTGCTTGGAAGGAAATCACGCCCATGTGCTTTCAAAGCCCCTGACAAAATAAATTGATTTGGCCCCACTATTTTTGGTTCAGCACACCTCAAAATGGAGGCCTTTGCTCAATGGAGGCACCAGGCGGGAACCAGAGGCTCAGAGGATCAAAAGGGAGGCGCCTGGTTGTCTAGGCTGCCCCTGTCCTCAAGGATGTCCACCACCTCTCTACCTTCACTGCCAGCTGTGGGAGGTAGAGTGGACACCCCAGGAGAGGGAAGACAGCAGTGCTGGCTGGGTGGGAAGCAGGATGTGTGCCCGTGGGCAAGCCCCTGGTCAGGGTGCTGGTCTCACCTGTAAGTGGTGGGGCTCGGTGCTCAGGACACAAAAGACAGTGGGGGAGGAGGGCCGGAGAACAGCATGACTGCGCTGGCCGGGGAGGACGGGGGAGGCCAGGCCTGGACAGCAGGGGGCAGTCTTGGGTGGACTCATGACACCCCCAGGCTGTCTGGGGGAGGACAGACAGAACAGTAGAGGATCCAGTCCTTCAGCCACACCTGGATGGCTGCGGCCCTTGGAGCATGGCCCAAACCTTAGGGGCCCCTGTGCCCCTGTCGGGGGGCGGCTGCCCGGAGGCCTGGGGATGGAGGGGAGACAGCATACCCCCTCCCTGAGCTTCTGCAGCTGGGTTCCGGGCTCCTCGGTGCTCTCCCCTCCCACTCTCGAGCAAGCTGCGGTTCCTTTGTGCTTCCCTGCCCTCTGGTGAGAAGAGGCCTCCCTGCAAACAGGCACCAGCCCACTCATCCTGATTTCCTGACCACAACACAAGGCCAGAAACCAGCAGCTGCTCAGCCAACACCTGCAGGTGAAGAAGGCTAGCTGATGCAGCAATTCACCGGGAGGCATGGAGGATGCTTCAGGACCCAGGTGATGGCCATCTGAGATTGGGAATGTTTGGGCAGGAGATGGCAGTGACCAGGTTTTCCACATGTGGAGTTTGAAATGATGGCAGGACTTCAGTTGGACACAGAACTGAGCCTTGTGAGAGATGCCAGGTTTGCAGTTGGTGCTTGAACAGCCATCCCCGGGCAGCCAGCTCCACTCAGGAACAGGCCCTTTCAGAGGCTTCCTGTTTTTAGGTTACAGTAACCCAAAGTTTCCTATGGCTAAGTGATCTCTGAAAAAAAGTACTTATAGAGAAAGCTCTAAAGCAGCTATTTCCAAGGATGGTTAGCAAGGACACAAAAGCAAAACTAACATCTTACAACTCTGAAAGTGTTTTATAGAATCCTTTTACATAATCAGTTTTTTTTTTCTTTTTAAAAGATAAGAAGGGACTTATTAGAATGCAATTTGTGAAGCTTATAAGCTGGAGGGTGAGAAATGCCATACCCTGAGAACTTACTGGGCTACAGTTTCTAATCAGAGGAAAAGTGGGAAGGCGGAGAATTTCCTGGTCTTTCTTGAGTAGATGTGATGCTTCCATTATCAGTTCCTCCTTCAGGTTGGGCAGGGGAGCTGTCCTGTCCCTACATGGTCAGGCTAGGTCCAGAAATTATTGTTTTTCTCTGTGTGCAGAGAGCATGTCCTAGGGATAATTAACTCACTGAGCTCACTGTTTTATTGTTTATGAGCAAATTTTACTGTTTTATTGTTTACGAGCAAATTTCATCATATCCTATGTTAGTATGAGAGCCATAATACACATAATCAGATTAACAGGTAGAATATTACATTTTGAGGCAAAGGCTGCTCTTAATTTGTCTACCCATTTAAAAAACACCACTTTAAACACGCTATGAATATATCTTGTTACCAGAGCCCACAGCGCAGGCACCTATATACCACATGATGACTGACTTCCACACAACAGGACCAATGCCCAGGGATGTCTGTAAACGGACTTGCCTGGGATCACACGGTTGGCACACGGCAAAGCCGAGGAGTTTCAGGCTTCTGAATCCAAATCAAACGTGCTTCATTCATCACTTCCCTGTCCCTGTGAATACAAGACTACTTCAGACAACCAGAAAACACGTGAAATTACATACACATAATCATTAAAGTTACAGGGGGCCTCCCAGGTGGCCCATTGGTAAAGAATCCACCTGCCAATGCCCTGAGACGGGATTCGATGATCTCTGGGTGGGGAAGATCCTCTGGAGGAGGAAATGGTAACCTACTCCAATGTTCTTGCCTGGAAAAATCCCAGGGACAGAGGAGCCTGGTGGGTTGCAGGCCATGGGGTCGCAAAGGGTCAGACATGACTGAGCACAATCATTCAAGTTACACACCAAGTTCAGGGTGGCATAAACAGCAGTCAAACAGAACATAACTCTGAGGGGGCCTGAGCCAGGAACAGCCATGTCCCCGAGGCCTGAGCCTAAAAGCCAGTTTCATTCCTTGGGGTAAGGGGCTTGTCCAGAGCTAAGACAGCCGCAGGAGGGGCAGGTCACATTTCGGTGACACTACCAACACCTCAGAGGATCACCAAAGAAAATAATTTTCGTTCAGTTTTGCTCTTTAAAGGAGAGTCTAGAACAACAGCTGTTAAGGCAAGGCGGTGGGGAATGAGGACTCGCTGGTGGTGTGGCAGGATCTAACTGCACAAAGGCAAACAGAGGTTTGGCTGAGCTAACCTGGCTCCCAGTTGGCTACGGGAGTGGGGTGGGGCTGCATCCCCCTGTCCTGGGTCAGAGAGGAGAGTTTTGGTGTGAAGCAGCGGCAGTGATGTCCCGCCCCATCCCCCGGGCAAGCTTTCTAGGAGCTGGGGACAGGCAGGTCGGAAAACGAGTTTTATCCGATTTAGATCTGTAGGCCAGTTTCTCCAAGGGTAAAGTCCCCCCAAAGGACCGTGCGTGCAAATGACTGCCGCAGATACTGAAAACCTATCCAAAAATTAAAGCGCATAACCAAACACGAATCCTCCTTGTAGGTGTCAATGGGCTTTCCTCCCCTGCTGATCAGGCCCCTGTCGGGTCTTCTGCGCCCGGGCTGGGAGCGGGTCGGCGACGCCGGCTTAATGAATGAAGCGGCAGGCTCCGGGCTCCCCGGGGTGGACACCCGGGCGGTCTTGTCCACCCCCGTGCCAGAACACAGATTGCGCCCCCCAGACATCAGCAGAGCTCAGGGTGCCAGTGACCCTGAGGCCACCTCCAGGCGCTGCCGCCCGGAGACGGGAGTTGCCGGGCGCCGGGTCTGCGCCCCGGAGGCCCCCGATCGGCCCCGTCCCCCGGGCCGAAGCGCACAGTGCCCGGGGAGGGGGGGGGGGGCACGTGCATCCGCACCCCGGGGCGAGTTGGACCCGCCGCTTACCCTTCAGCGCCCTGAGCCCCACCCGCGGAGCGGAGTGCCGGTCCCAGGGGAGCTCGCAGGCCTCCAAGGCCGCTTGCCCGCGGTCCTGCCCCACCGGTGTCAGCGTGGCCTCCACCCCCCGGGTCCGCGGGCGGTGGACCCGGGAACCTCGGCCCCGCCCACGTGTGCCCCGCGTCAGCCTAGTGCGCAGGCGCAGCGTGGTGGCGGGGGCGGGGCGGCCCAATGCGCAGGCGCAGCGTAGAGGCGGGGGGAGTGGTGCGGGAGGCGGGGCGGCCCACTGCGCAGGCGCTGTGGTCCGGGCTGGTGTAGTCATGGGTGGTGGGGTTTTGGTTTCGTGGCTCCAGCTCCTGGCTCTTGTCCGCTGCACGGCGGAGCAGGCTTGCGTGGTGCTTGGCCGGAGTCAGCTCTGCAGTCTCACAACCTTGACCAGCTGTGGAAGTTTTGATTTTTCTCGGGTTCCCCCCCACGACGTCTAAAGTCCCTCTTTTCCCTTAAGGTAATTTATAGTAGAAAATGTCACCACAACAGGCCAGGCAGTGCCACCAAGGCTCTCCTATCCTGACCCCCATGTTCTTGCCTCTTCCTGGAAGCGGCCCGGGTTCCCTGCTCCTAGGCAGGGCAGTTGTTCATGCAGCCCTGTTTCCTCAGGGTCCTACTGGCAGGGCTGCCCACGTGTCCCCTCGGCCAGTCTTCTCTCCTGGCCACAGTGCGGCCGGCCTTCCAGCATCTCTTACTGTGGATGTGCACATGTGACAGACGGCACCGGGCCAATGGGGTGTCAATGCGCCCCTTGCAGCCCTGGCCCTGGGAGAACCTTGGTGGTTCCTGAATCCCGGGGTCTTCCTGAGTTTGCTGTGAGACATGGGCAGTTGAGAGTGAGTGGGTGCTGACAGGTGGGGATGTAGGGACAAAAGTACTAAGGCCAGGCCTGGGCAGGGGGCCGCGTTTGCTCACTGCCAGCATCTGGTGGGACACTGGCCTCATTTACCAGGTTGTGTGGCTGAACACCAACTCTGTTTGATCAGCTCCACCTTGGGTTCACAGTGCTACCACTTCCCTGTTCTGGGTGACTGAACTTTAGCCCGTTCACAAGGAATGAACGCCAGCCAGATACGTTCCCATCGTTTTGCCAGGCCTTCAACTGCTGTGAACACTGGAAGACCGCCTTTTGTGTAGATGGTTAAAGGTCACTGAGACCCACCTCTCCCCACAGTCAGATTCTATTTTTAGCTTTGGTCCCTTTCAGTTCCCCTGTACCCATTCGGCAGCAAAGAGTGCAGTTTTGAATGCCTGTGTATGTCACCCACAATAAACTTCATCATTGCTCTATAAAATTGCTGCTTTCTCTTTCAGTCTCGTGGTTCCTTCTCAGGTCAGAAAATACTATTCACTGTCTCAGCCACTCAACACAGGCCAAGCCAGGAGATCTGGTTGTTCAGGCAACACTTAATCAGCACTGTCCCTTGTTCCACCAGTTTGCTGTCGTGATTAATGCTACAGGATCCCCAGGACTATCTCTGTGTACATGTGTGGGTATATCTGTGGGGAAAATGCCCAGAAGAGAAATTGCAATGGTAGAGGATGTGTCTTTTGCCTTTTTTATCCTTTTAAATATTGGATCCATATGGCTAAATTGGGCTTCCCAGGTGGTGCTAGTGGTAAACAACCTGCTTGCCAGTGCAGGAGACTAAGAGATATAGGTTCACTCCCTGGGTGGGAAAGATCCTCTGGAGGAGGGCACGGCAACCCACTCTAGTATTCTTGCCTGGAGAATCTCATAGACAGAGGAGCCTGGCCATCTCTGGTCCATAGGGTCTTAAAGAGTTGGACATGACTGAAGGGAGTTAGCACTGCTGCATGTCTGAATTACTCATTACACATTGTACTAATTGGCCTGCCCACGCATGTCTGAATTACTCATTACACATTGTACTAATTGGCCTGCCCACGGTAGTATATGGGAGCACGGTTTCCCCATCTTTTCACTACTGGAGTTTCAAACTTTTGGATCTTTGCAGTCCAGTTGTACACCATTCTTTCTCACATACAACCATACAAATCTGCCTGCAATGAGGGAGACCTGGGTTCGATCCTGGGGTTGGGAAGATCCCCTAGAGAAGGGAAAGGCTACCCATTCCAGTATTCTGGCCTGGAGAATTCCAGGTTGCAGAGTCGGGCACGACTGAGCGACCTTCACTTTCACAACCATGCAGTTTTTCAAAAAGCATTAAAAGTATATATATTATTTATTTATTTTTGGCTGTGCTGGGTCTTCATTGCTGTGTGTGGGCTTTCTCTAGTTGCAGTCAGCGGGGGCTGCTCTTTGCTGTGGTTCTTGGGTTTTTCATAGCAATGATTTCTCTTGTTCCAGAGCACAGGCTCTAGGTGCTCCGGCTTCAGTAGTTGCGGCTCTCAGGCCTAGTTGCCCCAGGGTGTGTGAAATCTTCTCAGACCAGGGATCCACCTGGTGTCCCCTGCATTGGAGAGCAGATTCTTATCCATTGTGCCACCAGGGCAGTCCAGCCATACAGTTTTAATTTACATTTATTTTATTTTATTTATTTATTTATTTTTTATTTATTTTTAAAAGAAAATCCATCCTGAACCCTCCTCCCTCCTCCCTCCCCATACCATCCCTCTGGGTCGTCCCAGTGCACCAGTCCCAAGCATCCAGCATCGTGCATTGAACCTGGACTGGCATCTCGTTTCATACATGACATTTCACATGTTTCAATGCCATTCTCCCAAATCTTCCCACCCTCTCCCTCTCCCACAGAGTCCATAAGCCTGTTCTATACATCAGTGTCTCTTTTGCTGTCTCGTATACAGGGTTATCGTTACCATCTTTCTAAATTCCATATATATGTGTTAGTATACTGTATTGGTGTTTGTCCTTCTGGCTTACTTCACTCTGTATAATAGGCTCCAGTTTCATCCACCTCATTAGAACTGATTCAAATGTATTCTTTTTAATGGCTGAGTAATACTCCATTGTGTATATGTACCAGAGCTTTCTTATCCATTCATCTGCTGATGGACATCTAGGTTGCTTCCATGTCCTGGCTATTATAAACAGTGCTGCGATGAACATTGGGGTACACGTGTCTCTTTCCCTTCTGGTTTCCTCAGTGTGTATGCCCAGCAGTGGGATTGCTGGATCATAAGGCAGTTCTATTTCCAGTTTTTTAAGGAATCTCCACACTGTTCTCCATAGTGGCTGTACCAGTTTGCATTCCCACCAACAGTGTAAGAGGGTTCCCTTTTCTCCACACCCTCTCCAGCATTTATTATTTGTAGACTTTTGGATCGCAGCCATTCTGACTGGTGTGAAATGGTATCTCATAGTGGTTTTGATTTGCATTTCTCTGATAATGAGTGATGTTGAGCATCTTTTCATGTGTTTGTTAGCCATCTGTATGTCTTTGGAGAAATGTCTATTTAGATCTTTGGCCCATTTTTTGATTGGGTCATTTATTTTTCTGGAGTTGAGCTGGAGGAGTTGCTTGTATATTTTTGAGATTAGTTGTTTGTCGGTTGCTTCATTTGCTATTATTTTCTCCCATTCTGAAGGCTGTCTTTTCACCTTGCTAATAGTTTCCTTTGATGTGCAGAAGCTTTTAAGTTTAATTAGGTCCCATTTGTTTATTTTTGCTTTTATTTCCAATATTCTGGGAGGTGGGTCATAGAGGATCCTGCTGTGATGTATGTCAGAGAGTGTTTTGCCTATGTTCTCCTCTAGGAGTTTTATAGTTTCTGGTCTTAGTTTCTGGTCCAATCCCTATCAAGCTACCAACAGTATTCTTCACAGAGCTAGAACAAATAATTTCACAATTTGTATGGAAATACAAAAAACCTCGAATAGCCAAAGCGATCTTGAGAAAGAAAAATGGAACTGGAGGAATCAACCTACCTGACTTCAGGCTCTACTACAAAGCCACAGTTATCAAGACAGTATGGTACTGGCACAAAGACAGAAATATAGATCAATGGAACAAAATAGAAAGCCCAGAGATAAATCCACGCACATATGGACACCTTATCTTTGACAAAGGAGGCAAGAATATACAATGGATTAAAGACAATCTCTTTAACAAGTGGTGCTGGGAAATCTGGTCAACCACTTGTAAAAGAATGAAACTAGAACACTTTCTAACACCATATACAAAAATAAACTCAAAATGGATTAAAGATCTCAACGTAAGTTTTAATTTACATTTATTTTAATATTTTGAAATTGTTGATCGTGGAACTGTGATAGCCCTGCTTCTGTCGAACTCACAAAATTTTCACCATGTTTCATAGGATTTCTAGCATTAATCTGTTTTACTGACATGGGCTTTGCATATGCTGTTTACTGCTTGGAGAGCTCTTTTCCCAGGTCTTTCTTTAGTAAAAGGCTATGATCTGAATGCTGAGCACCAAAGAATTGATGCTTTTGAACTGTGGTGTTGGAGAAGGCTCTAGAGAGTCCCTTGGACAGCAAGGAGATCCAACCAGTCCATCCTAAAGGAAATCAGTCCTGAATATTCATTGGAAGGACTGATGCTGAAACTGAAACTCCAATACTCTGGCCACCTGATGTGAAGAACTGACTCATTTGAAAAGAGCCTGCTGCTGGGAAGGATCGAAGGCAAGAGGAGAAGGGGACGACAGAGGATGAGATGGTTGGATCGCATCACTGACTCGGTGGAAATGAGTCTGAGTAAACTCTGGGAATTGGTGATGGACAGGGACACGACTGAGTATCTGAACCGAACTGAACTGAATGGTCTGAATGTGTGCATCTCCCCAAGTTCATACATTCAAATCCTAGCCTCGAAATGATGGTGTCAGGAGGGGAGGTGTCTGGAAGGTGGATGGTACTAGTGCCCTCCTAAAAGAGACTCTGCAGGCAATCCGTCACCCCTTCTGCCACGTGATTTCAGTGAGAAGCCAGCCCTCACCAGCCCTCATCAGACCATGACTCTCGTTTTATATTTTTAAATTTCTCTCAGCTTATTTCTTTCTGTCTACTTTTTGTGGTGTATTCTGTTTTTTGTCTTTCGATTAATTATCTCAATTTTCAGCCTTTTTAAAAAAACTGATTTGTTTGCCTGCGCAAGCTCTAGTTGCGGCCATGGGATCTTTAGTTCGGGCATGCACATTCTTAGTTGTGGCATGTTCCCCGGCCAGGGAAGGAAGCCAGGCCCCTGTTTTGGGGTCCCACAGTCTTAGCCACTGGACCACCATGCAAGTCCCAATATACCGAAGTTTAATAAACATATTTTTTTCTTTTTGAACTTTTTACTTAATGTTTTCAATTAGCAATACATCGTGATGTCGCAAAATTGAAAACATACAAAATAAAACATACAGTGGTAGTGTTTCGAGACATGCTGTTTCCCTTCCTGGAGGTGACCACAGCTGACACTCGCTTGTATCTCTAGAGGAGTTTAGTACATACATATGCATTTCTGCATCTGCATGGGCTGGTTTCTAATATATTTTTCAATTGTAATAAAGTGGCTCATCCTCAACCTTATTTGTTCCATTACTTCTGAATTCACACTTCTGGGAACGTGCTTGGTGTCTGTTTGTTAAGGGGACGCCAGGTGGCAGTATTCTACTGAGAGATGGAGGCCAAGGACCAAGGGGAAGGGGCTTGTCGTGCCAAAAATTAAATAGTGATTTCACGTGGTTTTCTTTTGCAAAATGGGCCTCTTCAGCCCTCTAGCAGTGAGTGCTGTGTAAGTGTGCAGGTAAATGCTCGCCCAGGTTTGACAAATTAAAGGGGACTTAGTTGAGTTTAAAAACTGTGGCAAAGTGGAACTATAGGATCTGACATGGGACTCAGTTATGTTTAGTTTATTGAGAAAAAGTGTTTTTAATTTATTTTTTAATTGGGGGAAAATTGCTTTACAATTTTGTGTTGGTTCTACCGCACAACAATGCAAATCAATCATAATTTTATATATATCCAACAGATGCTAAACTAGAGCTGGATTTTCCAGCCCCATGCCAAACTGAGAATGCAGAGACAAGTCTAAGTTCAGGCTCTCAGAGTGTCTGTTCTGGAGGGAGACGCTGAAGGGTAGCCTCAAGGGATGAGCAAAGGGAGGGTGCTGATTGGTAGAATGAGAGGAACAAAATGAATTCGAAGGAAGGAGAGGAATCTGCTTAGAAGAAAGACAGAAATATATATATGTATCCTTTCCTTCTTGAGCTTCTCTCCCCTCCCCGCATCGCACCCCTCTAGGTCATCACAGAGCACCAGGCTGGGCTCCCTGAAACACAGTTTTAAAGCTGCTCCCAGTTCAGACTCCCTGATCCGCCTTCACATGTCTATATTTGCCTCTTCCCTCAGACTGTGAGCTTCCAGCAACTTAAACCCACAAACAAATGTTATCTGTGGGGTTGAAGTGACAACAGAAACCCTCTTCCTTCTCCATGCTTCCCTTCACTTTAGAAGATGGATTAACTCCTTCCTCAGGTGAGCCCCCACTGCAGGCCCACAGCCACCCGATTCTCTCCTCTCCTGGTTACCACACCTTACCGGTTTCTCCTTCCTTCTCCTGATCTTCTGGGCATGAGTATATATTTCCTAAATTGAAACCTCTCCCCCAGCAAAAGAGTGCATTCAGTATTCCTTGTTCTGTATGCATTTTCCATTGAATAATACACCCTGGAGATAATTACTGATCAATAAATACAAAGAGAAAATTTTTTTTTTAGGGTTTTAAAAGATTTTGTTTTAATGTGGACCGTTTTTAACCTCTTTATTAAATTCATTACGCTATTGCTTCTGTTTCTTATGTTTTGGTTTTTTGGCCCCTGAGGCATGTGGGATCTTAGCTCACTGACCAGGGATTGAATCCACACCCCCTGCATTGGAAGGCAAAGTCTTAACCAGAGGACCTCCAGGGAAGTCCCCCAAAAGAATATTTTTTAAGCTTTAAAAAAAATTGAGCTATAGTGTATCACAGCTGCTGGACAACCCAAATCTTAAGTGTGGGCTTGATTTTTTGCAAATGTTCACACCAGTAACACCACCAATCCCTCATGATGAGAGCAGGCCCAGCTCCCAGGAGGCCCCTTGCTCCCCTTCCCAGTAACCACAATGGTGACTTGCAGAGACCAGATCAGTCCCTTTGGTGGCTGCATGGTGTCCTGACGCACGGTTGTGATATGCTTAGCCACATGCCTCTGGTCTTTGCGGTTAGACAAGATGGTCCCCTCACAGACCTTGGACATATTACCTCTTGTCTTTGCACTTTTACAAGCCCAAGCTCATCTCACAAAAAACACATAAAAGTAATTTGAACAGAGCTTTTCGATCTTGCTACTTCCTCCTGCTATTTCTGTCTTTCTTCTAAACAGGTTCCTCTCCTTCCTTTGAATTTATTTTGTTCCTCTCATTCTACCAATCAGCACCCTCCCTTTGCTCATCCCTTGAGGCTACCCTTCAGCGTCTCCCTCCAGAACAGACACCCTAAGAGCCTGAACCTGGACTCGTCTCTGCATTCCCAGCTTGGCACAGAGGCTGGAAAATCCAGCTCTAGTTCAGCATCTGTTGGATAAACAAATTTGTGTGCCAGTATCTTAGACCTCATGAGGGTTACAAATACCAGAGCCTGCAAGGATCAAACCTCCGTCTGCTAAACAGTCAGGCCACAAAACTATCCATAATAGGCGGTGGAGCAGACTCTGATGGCTTAGTTTAATAGTTATAATTAGTCTCTCCCCAGGCTTCTGCTAAGATGCTCTCCTGGGTAGCCACAGTGCATGCATCACAATCAGAAACCGAACACTGATGCGACTTAGAACCCACACACCAAGGTTTAACAACTGTACTGTGTGTTAGTGGCCATGCTCACCTCTGGCTGGAGACCCCCAGGCTCCAAGGCTTTGTCTGGCCAGAACCCTCACACTTCTTTGCCCTTCCCTCTGATTCTTTGACCCTGGTCTCCCCCCTCAGCCCGGGCTGACCCTTGAAAGGCTCTTAGAAAAGAGCCCTTGTGCCCTTGCTCCCCGTCACTGCCCACCCTGTGTGCAGGGCATCCACTGGCTATATCTGCTTCAGCTCCAGCCTTCACTCAGCCAGGAGTCCTTTGCTTCACAGCATACTCCCAGATTCACTCCATCTTCATTTGGCTCCCCTAGAAGAAGAGCTTGAGGCAGAAGGGAGCTGGGGTGTTTATCCATCAGCTCCCATCAGCCGTTGGTCAAGTGTTAATTCCCTTGGATGTCTGGCCTGCTATATGTGAAAACCCTGGAAAGGGTTATTATTATTATCATTATTTTTGGCTTCCCTGGGTCTTCGTAGTGATGCGTGGGGTCTTCTTGCTGCTGAGCCCTGGCTTTCTCTAGTTGCAGCGAATGGGGGCTACTCTCTAGTTGTGGTACAAGGCTGTCCTGTTGCAGGGGCTTCTCTTGTGTTTGTGGGCTCAGTGGTTGTGATGCACTGGCTTCGTTGTCCGTCAGTGAGTAGAATCTTCCTGGACCAGGGATCGAACACGCGTCCCCTGCATTGGGCAGGTTGATTCTTAACCACTGGACCATCAGGGAAGTCCCGAGTAAATTATTTCTAAACATGCTCTCAGTTGGTTTCTTCTGCTGTTTCCTTATGACTAGATTCAGATTAGGGCATCGGATGTGGTGATATCCCTTTTCGATGCATCTGGTCGGAAGGCACGAGATATTGGTCTCTGCAGTTGCTGGTGTTTTTCAGGCCCATCACTTGGTCAGGGTGCTGTCTGCCTGGTTTTTCCACCATCCAGTGACTGTATTTCCTTGTGAAATTAATAAATATCTAGTGGGGAAACACTTTGAGACTGTAAAGATCCCTATACCCCTCCAACTTCTACCCATATCATTATCTATTGATAATTTTTCCTGAAAAAATTGGGACTCATTTTCTCTTTTGATGGTATGAGGGTTGATGAGATGATTCAGAAAGCTCTGTGTTCTCTGAAAAAGTATACAGACGAGTGTTGGCCTGTTCTGGAGTGGTACATAAAAACACCCAGTTCAGCCTCAATCTACCCTGTTAACAAAAAATGACATCTTGTCTCCAGTGGCTTAAAACCAGCTCATATTTTGGAATCTGCACTCTACCTTTTTAGATCTGGAGGGTGCATTTATGATTTGGTGAATTTTTTTTAAAGAATACTAAGGTTGTCCTCTATATTATGTATTAAAATGCAAATAGCAAAAATTGGCTGACTCCAGTGGGAAAAGAAAGACAATGCCAAAGAATGCTCAAACTACAGTACAACTGCACTCATCTCACACGCTAGTAAAGTAATGCTCAAAATTCTTCAAGCCAGGTTTCAGCAATACATGACCCGTGAACTTCCAGATGTTCAAGCGGGTTTTAGAAAAGGCAGAGGAACAAGAGATCAAATTGCCAACATCAGTTGGACCATCGAAGAAGCAAGAGAATTCCAGAAAAACATCTATTTTGGCTTTATTGACTATACCAAAGCCTTTGACTGCGTGGATCACAATAAACTGGAAAATTCTGAAAGAGATGGGAATACCAGACCACCTGACCTGCCTCTTGAGAAATCTGTATGCAGGTCAGGAAGCAACAGTTAGAACTGGACATGGAAAAACAGACTGGTTCCAAATAGGAAAAGGAATGTGTCAAGGCTGTATATTGTCACCCTGCTTATTTAACTTCTATGCAGAGTACATCATGAGAAACGCTGGGCTGGAAGAAGCACAAGCTGGAATCAAGATTCCTGGGAGAAATATCAATAACCTCAGATATGCAGATGATATCACCCTGATGGCAGAAAGTGAAGAACTAAAGAGCCTCTTGATGAAAGTGAAAGAGGAGAGTGCAAAAGTTGGCTTAAAGCTCAACATTCAGAAAACTAAGATCATGGCATCCGGTCCCATCACTTCATGGCAAATAGATGGGGAAGCAGTGGAAACAGTGGCTGACTTTATTTTGGGGGGCTCCAAAATCACTGCAGATGGTGATTGCAGCCATGAAATTAAAAGACGCTTACTTCTTGGAAGGAAAGCTATGACCAACCTAGATAGCATATTCAAAAGCAGAGACATTACTTTGTCAACAAAGGTCCATCTAGTCAAGGCTATGGTTTTTCCAGTAGTCATGTATGAATGTGAGAGTTGGACTATAAAGAAAACTGAGTGCCGAACAATTGATGCTTTTGAACTATGGTGTTGGAGAAGACTCTTGAGAGTCCCTTGGACTGCAAGGAGATCCAACCAGTCCATCCTAAAGGAGATCAGTCCTGGGTGTTCATTGGAAGGACTGATGTTGAAGCTGAAACTCCAGTACTTTGACCACCTGATGTGAAGAGCTGACTCATTTGAAAAGACCCTGATGCTGGGAAAGATTGAGGGCAGGAGGAGAAGGGGATGACAGAGGATGAGATGGTTGGATCCCGTTACCGACTCAACGAACATGGGCTTGGGTGAACTCCAGGAGTTGGTGATGGACAGGGAGGCCTGGCGTGCTGCAGTTCATGGGGTCGTAAAGAGTCAGACACGACTGAGCAACTGAACTGAACTGAACTGAATGGGAAAAGGGGCTTCCCTGGTGGTGCTAGTGGTAAAGAACCTGCCTGCTAATGCAGGTTTGATTCTTGGGTCGGGAAGATCCCCTGGAGGAGGGCATGGCAACCCACTCTAATATTCTTGCCTGGAGAATCCCCATAGACAGAGGAGCCTGGTGGGCTACAGTCCATAGGGTAGCAAAGAGTCAGACATGATTGAAGTGACTTAGCACACACAGAGGGAAAAATCAATAGCTGTTGCCTATGGAGAAGGCAATGGCAACCCACTCCAGTACTCTTGCCTGGAAAATCCCATGGATGGAGGAGCCTGGTAGGCTGCAGTCCATGGGGTCGTTAAGAGTCAGACACGACTGGGCGACTTCACTTTCACTTTTCACTTTCACGCATTGGAGAAGGAAATGGCAACCCACTCCAGTGTTCTTGCCTGGAGAATCCCAGGGACGGTGGGGCCTGGTGGGCTGCCGTCTCTGGGGTGGCACAGAGTCGGACACGACTGAAGCGACTTAGCAGCAGCAGCATGGGATGGGGATGGGGATGAGCTGGAGGTGGGGCTGGGTTGATGGAGAACTTTTTAAAAATTAATTTTTATTGGAGTATCATTGCTTTACAATGTTGTGTTCGTTTTCTGCTGTATAGCAAACTCAATCAGTCATACATGTATACCCTCCCTTTTGGATTTCCTTTCCATTCAGGTCACCACAGTGCATTAAGTAGAGTTCCCTGTGCTATAATGTATGTTCTCATTAGGTAACTATTTTATATGTGTGTATGTGTCAATCCCAGTCTCCCAACTGCTCCCGTCCTTTCCCCCTTGATATCCATACATTTGTTCTGTATGTCTGTGTCTCTATTTCTGCTTTCAAATAAGATTATACCATTTATCTAGATTCCACACGTATGCATTAATATATGATATTTGTTTTTCTCTTTCTGACTTTGTGTGAAGTCCACATCACTACAAATAATCTAATTTCATTCCTTTGTATGGCTAATATTCTATTGTATATATATGTACCACACCATCTTTATCCATTCCTCTATTGATGAACATTCAGGCTGCTTCCATGTCCTGGCTATTGAAAATAGTGCTGCTATAGACACTGGCGACTTCACTTTCACTTTTCACTTTCATGCATTGGAGAAGGAAATGGCAACCCACTCCAGTGTTCTTGCCTGGAGAATCCCAGGGACAGGGGATCCTGGTGGGCTGCCATCTATGGGGTCACACAGAGTCAGACACGACTGAAGTGACTTAGCATAGACACTGGGGGGCATGTAGCTTTTTGAGTTACCGGTTTCAGTGAACTTTTTAAGGTGATAGAAGGTAGTGCGTCTTCATGGAGCAATTCAGAATGGGGCACCTTGGAGTCGAGAGTGACATTACATATGTTTTACCTAAAAATGCCACATCCCATCATTCATTGCAGCACCATTTATGATAGCTAGAACATGGAAGCAACCTAGATATCCATCGACAGATGAATGAATAAGGAAGTTGTGGTACATTACACAATGAAATATTACTCAGCCATAAACAGGAATGCATTTGAGTCAGTTCTAATGAGGTGGATGAACCTAGAACCTATTATACAGAGAGAAGTAAGTCAGAAAGAAAAAGATAAATATCATATTCTAATGCATATATATGGAATCTAGAAAAAATGGTACTGAAGAATTTATTTACAGGGCAACAATGGAGAAATAGACATAGAGAACAGACTTATGGACATGGGGAAGGGGAGGAAAGGGTGAGATGTATGGAGAGAGTAACATGGAAACTTACATTACCATATGTAAAATAGACAGCCAACAGGAATTTGCTGTATGGCTCAGAGAACTCAACAGGGGCTCTGTATCAACCTAGAGGGGTGGGATGGGAAGGGAGATAGGAAGGAGGTTCAAAAGGGAGGGGATATATGTATATCTATGGCTGATTCATGTTGAGGTTTGACAGAAAACAACAGAATTTTGTAAAGCAATTATCCTTCGATGAAAAATAAATAAAAACCCACATACAAACACACACAATGGTGTACTAGAATCTATACATTCCAGTTGTTATTTTTAAAATAATATAAATGTAATAAAAATATAGAGCACACACAAAAAAGATCAAGTTTGTACATTCTGAAATAAAATTTACGGTTTTAGTTTAAAATTAAAAAAAATGCCCACAAATACATGTGGACTGCAGGTTAATGACAAACACGCTGAAGTGCTCAGTGGAAGGATGAGGATGTCAGCAGCTTAGATGCCAATTCAGATGGATTGATCGCTGGACGGGGAATAAATTTGTGGTGAGGCAGAAGTAGCCATTTTGACAACTGGGGAATGTATGTGGTGGCTAAATGGCAGTTCACTTTGAACTTTACATGTATTTGAAATTTTTCATAATAAAATGTTAGGGAAAAATGGGTTACCAAAAAGTGATAATGTTTTAGTTGTTTGCATTTAACAAATATTGTAGATGCCTTTAACATACCAAAATAAAGTGCAGTGGAATTGTGCCCTTTACAAGGTGACTGTTGAATTCTTGGAAAATTGGAATTTATAGTGTGAAGATGTGGTCTCATAATGGGACACATATTAACAGAAGTATGAAGGACTTTTTAACTTTTAAAGTCCGATGGTGTAAGTCAGAATAATACTTTGTTTTGTAAAAAACTGAGGCATCTACACAAGCTCTGTCCAAAGTCTGAATTTGCTGGGGCCCGAGATGCCGTGTTCGTTGTTTCCCCGCCCCCAACACAGCCCAGTTGGTACCCACGAGATCCCTGACTTGCCCCCCACAGGCCCCTGGTTCTCTACTGTGCCTGTGAATAACAAAGCTTTAACATTTACTAAGCGGGAGGTGACAGGTCCTTGCCATCTCTTTCTATTCATGGCTTCAATTCATAATTAGTCCCCTGAAGAATGAGCCAATCTGTTTCTTGGAGGGAAGGACCATGAGCCAAGCCAATTAGCATCTTGGTTCCGGCTGCCTTGGGAATTTAATTTAGTCTCATGGCCCATTTAAGTTCTCCAAATATTGTTGTCTCCCCAAGATTGAAGTCATGATAGTTAAATGAGCAAAGACCCTGGGGACCCATATGCTGAGGATACCCCGCAAGGCAGGCTGGCCGGGGCACGGGGCCGGCGGCTTTTGTCCAGCCCACATGCCCAATCCATTCTTCTCCCAGGACTCGGCAGCTGGCCCCAGGCAGTGCAGACCCTAACCACCCGTGGAGGGAGTGGCGGCTGCCCCCAAATAGTTGCACACTTGAGTGGATCTTTTGTGTGCTCAGAAGACATTCCAACTGCCCGTTACCAGTTTGCCTGTGCACAGAAGGGGGTGGCCGCTGGACAGGGCAGTCTGTCTGTGCAGCGTATTGTTGAGGGGTGGCGAGGCTGCAAACAGGCAGTCCGAGAGGTCCCCTGCACGGAGGGTGTACGGGGAACAGCCAGGAAGGCTGAGGCCAGGGCAAGGTTCAAGGAGAAGGATTAGTCAGACAATTTAATTAGGGAATGTAAGGAATCACAGAATCAGGATGTTGGGGCTTCAGGGGGAACAGTCTAGAACTTTTCTCTTCTCTCTCAGGAACCACCCAAGCCTGGCAGCATGGAATCCTCTTTTAAAAGAAACACCCGGGTCTCCTTCCTTTCATAACTGTTGCTGGAAGAAAATTCTTTGAATTGTGCAGATTTAAAATCTGCTCTCCTTTTTTTTTTTAAATTTATGAATGAATTTTATAATTAGTTTAATATGTACAACAGTAACAGCAAAATCTGTAGGATTTTTGACTGTGATTGCATATAATCTATAATAGATATGGGAAGAATGGATACCTTATGATATTGCAACTTCTATGAACAAGGCATATTTTTCCATCGATTTAGATACTTATCTTTCAATGAGACTGTATTTTTTTTCTCTATAAAAGCTCTCATATATGTTTTATTAGGTTTATTCTTAGGTATTTATTTTTGATAACATAAAAAATAACTTTAAATATTTTTGCCTATTTTTGACTAGATATTTTATTGATAATTTTGTGTCTGGCATCCTTGCTAGACTCTTTCTTAGTTCTGTATGTTATCCTTCTTCTTACATTTGTTTTTTCTTTATCTTCTTTTGATTCACTGGGTTTTTTGTTGTTTTTTTTTTTTTGACCTTGCCACGCAGCTTTTGGGATCTTTAGTTCCCTGTTCGGTTCAGCTCAGTCCCTCAGTCGTGTCTGACTCTTTGCAACCCCATGAATCACAGTACGCCAGGCCTCCCTGTCCATCACCAACTCCCGGAGTTCACTCAGACTCTCATCCATCGAGTCAGTGATGCCATCCAACCATCTCATCCTCTGTTGTCTCCTTCTCCTCCTGCCCCCAATCCCTCCCAGCATCAGAGTCTTTTCCAATGAGTTAACTCTTCACATGAGGTGGCCAAAGTACTGGAGTTTCAGCTTTAGCATCATTCCTTCCAAAGAACACCCAGGACTGATCTCCTTTAGAATGGACTGGTTGGATCTCCTTGCAGTCCAAGGGACTCTCAAGAGTCTTCTCCAACACCATAGTTCAAAAACATCAATTCTTCAGTACTCAGCTTTCTTCACAGTCCAACTCTCACATCCATACATGACCACAGGAAAAACCATAGCCTTGACTAGACTGACCTTTGTTGGCAAAGTAATGTCTCTGCTTTTTAATATGCTGTCTAGGTTGGTCATAACTTTCCTTCCAAGGAGTAAGCTCTTTTAATTTCATGGCTGCAATCACCATCTGATTTTGGAGCCCAAAAAAATAAAGTCTGACACTTGTTTCCACTGTTTCCCCATCTATTTCCCATGAAGTGATGGGACCAGATGCCATGATCTTCGTTTTCTGAATGTTGAGCTTTAAGCCAACTTTTTCACTCTCTTTCACTTTCATCAAGAGGCTTTTTAGTTCCTCTTCACTTTCTGCCATAAGGGTGGTATCATCTGCATATCTGAGGTTACTGATATTTCTCCCGGCAATCTTGATTCTATCTTGTGCTTCTTCCAGTCCAGCGTTTCTCATGATGTTCTCTGCATATAAGTTAAATAAGTAGGGTGACAATATACAGCCTTGACATACTCCTTTTCCTATTTGGACCCAGTCGGTTGTTCCATGTCCAGTTCTAACTGTTGCTTCCTGACCCGATATAGGTTTCTCAAGAGGCATGTCAGGTGGTCTGGTATTCCCATCTCTTTCAGAATTTTCCACAGTTTGCTGACCAGAGATCAAACCCTGGGCCCTCTGCAGTTGAAGTGTAGAGTCTTAACCACCAGAGCACTGGGGAATTCCCTCACTGGGTATGTTTTCATAATTTTTTACTTCCTTCCCCTTTGCTAATTTGAAGATTACACACTGTTTCCATTCTTTTAAATGTTGTCACTGAAGTTACAGCATGCATATTTAACTCATCAAAGCTCAGTTAGCTTAGGCTTTCCCTCTTCTCTACTGATTGGGGAACTTGGAAGGAATGCTATTTCATTCACCACTAGCACCTCTGACCTCCAGATTTATATGCTATATTTAAAAATTTTTTAACCTCTTAATACATAATGGTCTTATGCAACTGGTGTTTAATCAAGATTTGTCCTTTTTTTGGCCATACTGTGGGGCTTGCGGGATCTTAGTTCTTCAACCAGGGACTGGATCCAGGCCCACAAGAAATGAAAGCATGGAGTCCTAACTGCTGAGCTGCCAGGGAATTCCTCTGTCCTTATTATTTGTTTATTTATTACCATTTTCTGTGCCCTTCATTCTCCCCCTTGCACCCTGGACCTCACATCTCTGATCGCCTTCCTCAGTTAGCCCCAGATGACCAGATAACCTGTTGCCCAGGAGTAATCTGGTGGGTCCACCCTGGCCCTGGCCTGCATCTGCCTTCTGGCCTGGGGTTCCCCAGATGTACGTGTGGATGCCCATAGGGAGTTGACACACTTCCCAAAGCCCCTTCCAAGGCCCTGCACAGACAGGGTGACCTTACATCCCAGCATCGGTTCCCTCCTTCCCCAGCCCTCATGCCTGCTCTGTGGGATCACTCCTCATCCCTCACCAGGTCTGCCCTCTTG
This sequence comes from Bos taurus, assembly GCF_002263795.3. Classification (NCBI taxonomy): domain Eukaryota; kingdom Metazoa; phylum Chordata; class Mammalia; order Artiodactyla; family Bovidae; genus Bos; species Bos taurus. Next base: position 42,722,353 of record NC_037340.1, on the reverse strand, counting down.
GGACAAGCTGTCCATCAAGGCTAGGTTGAGGGACCCTATACACGCTTGTGGGTGGGGGCTCTGGGGCTGGGGACTTGGCTGTGTGGTCTGCCAGAAAGCTCCACAGGACAGATGGCCCTGAAACACATGAACCCTGGCCTGCAGGGCAAGCAGACAGTGGTGAGATGGTCAAATCCTTGAAACAAGTCAGCCACGTCTCCGTGTTCAGAAGGGGACAGAGAGCAGGGCCCTGTTGGCCTGCTGCTGGAGGGTGTTGTGTTCCAAGGGGCTCAGAAGGTTCAGGCAAGTGTCACTCCTTTATTTCTCCTCATCGTCCTGCAGTTCAGGGCCACAGAGCGACCGAACCCTAGAGTCGTTGGCCATCCCTGGCAGCCGTGTTCTGGGGACGCCCATGTGTCAGTGGGGGGACTTACACAACGATAGTACATTATCAAAATGGGCACATCATTTACCATATGGCAAACTTTATTGGGATTTCACCAGTTTTTCCGCTAACGGCATTTTTCTTTCTCAGAAACCAATCCAGGATTTCACACGGCATTTAGTCACCATGGCGCTTTAGTCTTCATTTGGGACAGTTTCTTGTCTTTCCTTGTTTTGCATGACTTCGAACCCTTGAGCAGTATGTTGACTACTTTTTTAAAAAACGAAGCTGGCTGACAACCAGGGGGGCTGCAGACACAGCGATGGTTTTGGCCATTCTGGTCCCAGAGACCTGGCTTTTCAACAGCCAAGCACCCTGCAGTCTTCCCTGAGGTGGATCCCCAAGCCCTTTCAAACTGTGGAATCCTGCATGTGTGCACTCGGGTGCACTCTTATTGCTGCTGTTGGAAGGGTGTTGGCGTAGAAACGGGCCGCAGCAGCCAGTGTGTGTATGTGGTTCTGAGCTTGTGCACCTGCGGCGACAGGCTGGTCCCGCAGGCCCCCTGTTCCAGCCTGGAGACATGGCTCACTCCGCCGGCACCTGCCTGGCCTGGCCCCTCAGGGAGCCCCCCTGGGCAGATGTCAGACGCTGCCAGTGGTGGCTCCAGGCCAGTCTGGACTGGGTGTGAAAGTTTCTTGACCCTCTTTCCCACCCAGGGCCCTCTGGTGCCCCGGTTGTAGATGCAGCCCAGCTGCACCTCCAGGGTCAAGCTCCTTGCGAAACAAAGGCTCTACACTCAGCCCCTCAGGACCAGTCTCTGCAGTGAGATCACACAGTATTTGTCTTTCTCTGACTTATTATACTAGCATAATACCCTCCAGGTCCGTCCATGTCCATGTGGTTTTGGTATCTAATTGCCATTTTGTGTAGGATTCAAAGAGGTTTGAGGGTCCCTAAATCCTCGATTTGATGACATAGGAGCATTCCTGAAAGCCACCCCCAAGCTAGATCGACTGTAGTAACCTAGTTGCAACCAGAAGTGATTGCATCTAAACTCAGCTTCCCCCAGATGCCTCCGACCTCCAAGAACAAGCTGACACGTGGGAATGCAAGGAGGGCCAGTGGGAGCGTCTTAAACGCCCGTAGTCACAGGAATTGACTGCTGTGGATTTTACAAAAACACAAGACCACATGAGCTCCTTATTGGCTTTTTAAAGGGCATTTGTCCACCATTTGGGTGAAGATTAAGTAAACCAGAGTGTATCCTTAAGAAGGAATGTTACACAGCCAAGGGAAAAAAGTATTTTCAAATTCAAAAGTACTCTCCTCATGATAATGTACATTGTAGGAAATTAGAAAAATCAGATAAAAATACATAAAATAAGAAAATGAAAACATCATATTCCTACTACCCCAAGGTTTTCAACTGTTTCTACCTTGGGATATATCCTTCTAGATGTTGAAACATTTTGATGACAGCTTGTAAAGTAAAAAAAAAAAATCAGTGCGACAAGCTGTATCTACAGTGACACTGAGTTGTAAAGTTAAGTACGCATGAAATATACAACACACATTAATGGAACTTATTTGTGAGTTATGGGTTTAGAGTGATTGTTACTTTCTTATGTCCCATACTTCCTACAACAAAAGGCATGCGGGCTTTTATAATCAGAAAAACAAGTGATTTTAGAGAATAATTTGTAGTCATTTCAAAAGTGAGATGTGATTGTGAATGTATGTAAAATCGGATAAACAGCTTATTTTATGTCTGATGATTATGTGGTTTCAGGTTTTCCTCCCTCAAAAAATCAAATCAGATTGTGATTTTATTCCCTGATACTAACACGTGGGCGTTATAGGAGCGTGTGTGCCACGTGGTTAATTCATTGGCAGAGGATTATGCCGTCAGGGGAATAAACGCGAAATTCTCAAGGTACTTTGCTTCTGTAATCAGGACTTTATTTATCTCTAAGCTAAAAGAGGGGATTGAATTCTTTAACAATGATCACAAAATGCTTTTAGGGAGGTTCTTTCCTATTAAAATTTTTCTTAAAGTAGCAGTGCACATGGTGGGACCTGCCACGCAGAGGGCTTGACGGGCAGGTCCCTTTACCTTGAAGGCACAGGAAAGGATGTCATAGGATCCTCGCAGGGAAAATAATTGGGAAGAGGAAAGGGTTGAGAACAAGGGCAGTCAACATTACTGATGGCAAACCGGCAAGGCTTTCGGGCCCAGTCACCTTAGGGGACTTCAGTTTCCCAAGCAAGTGTTACTTAGTGATAAGACTCCCACCATGGCCACCAGAGTGTCTCCTAAACCAATGGAGAAACCAAAGCCTTAAAGTAAAATCAGATTCATGCAACTTAGTTGTATTTCAGCAGTTTGATTTGAGTGCAGGTTCTGTGTTTAAAAATATAAGAGTGTGTTGGTGGTCTGGTCGTGCAGGTGGGATTGGCTGGTACCATCAGCCAATCCAGCCCCTGGAGACCTGAGGCTTCCAATGAGAAGATGGTAGGCCACAGCTGCTTATCCCACTTTTTCCTTGGGGTTGCCCAGAATCTTGGGATATTCCCCTTGACTTGTGCCATGGCATTTAGGCCACTGGAAGCTGACAACAGATTCTCTATCCCCAGGCCACTGCCCAGAGGAGAGGACCTGCTTCCCAGAAAAAATGGCCACTTCCTGTCCTGACCAGGAGGCAAGCAGGAGCCCTGGTCCAGTTCAGAGCTTAGCTAGGGGTCTTCTATGCTCCTCTGCTGTGTTTACAGGGGGCTTGGAGGATGGGGGACACCACTTACCTGGATCTGAGTGCAGACCCCCCTCCAAGGAGGAAGAATCTACTCACGGTTCTGTGTTCAGAACCACATACCAAGACGGTTCACAGTTGCAGGTTTGACCCAAGAGAAAGCCACAGCTCAGATATAAACAAGTATTGCTACTATACATGATTCTTTTGACCCATAAATCATTGACATTAGCTTCTTTAACAATTTTCTGGGCACTCGAGTATAATCTACTCCTTCCAGGTCACTGGGGAAAACATCATGGCTGAGAACTAAGTAAGTACTGAAATATCAAAGAATGTCTATACAAATCTCACTAAATCCTTCTGGTGTCCTAGGGATTTGCTCACATACATGGAACTTACTGGTCATAAGAGTCTTTTCCATTCTGTATAAGATGATCCTGGCTGCTTTGTAAGTAAAGTTGTATGGCTGAAAAATCATGCCCTGTAGGGTTAGAAGGTCATGTGTTGAATACTGTGTGATCTTGGGCAAGTTACTTAGACTCTCTGAGCTCTAGATGCATCATTCTTAAAAAGAAGGTGATGAAATGCAGTCACATTTTATGACTTTTATAAATATAATTTCTACAGTTTTGCAGAGAGAAACAGAGAGAGTGAGACAAAGCATCAGGAAGGACAATGTAGATATCAACGGTCATTCAAACAGCACTCCCCTGATGAGTGCGTGGCCCAGAAAGACAACACTTCCCCTGGTTGTTCTCAGCCCCACGTCATTGTGGAGTGGGAGCTTAACACTCCCATAGGTGAAGCACACTGAGTGAATCCTGATATTCTCAGATGGCTGAGCTTATTGAAAGATGGTAGGTCAGCCTTCCACATAGCAGCTTTCCAAGAGATATTCAAGTGCAGTCTTGACACTTTGAATGTGGTCCTCTGCTCCAAGCCTTGGGGAACCCATCCTGTGGTGAGCCATGGCTCCAGCACTGCCTTGTCAAAGGCTGGTTGTGCAAAGATTTAGCCTGGGGACATGACTGAATACATTAGGAGCTCAGGAGATGTATATTTTCCCTCCTAGGGGAAATATTGAGTCTAAAGTGAAAGGATCATTTAACAAGACTGTGGGATAAGCATTTTCTTTTCTTTTTTTTTTTTTTTGCCATGTTAGTTCCCAGACCAGGGATGGAACCTGCACCCTCTGTGGTGGAAACATGGTGTCTGAACCACTGGACTGCCAGGCTGGTGAATCTCACCTACCGGGCTAGGTGCTCCAACTGCCCTGTGGTAAAAGATAAACTAAGGCATATTAAGGGAATTCCTGGATGGTCCAGTGGCTAGGACTTCGTGCTTTTACTGATGGGGCCTGGGTTCAATCTCTGGCCAGGGAACTAAGATCCCAAAAGATGCTCGGCCAAAAAAAATGGGGTTTGAGCAAAAAATGTTTTGAATCACAGTGTGTTAAGTCCAGTAGGTACAAAGAGCTCTGAGGAGGTGTGCCAAGTGAGACTTTCGTAGGCAGAAGGGAGTGGGAACAAGGAAGTTTCACGAGACAAAAAAACAGGTTGTTTATAGAAGGATCACTTCCTTTTAGGGGACAGCAGGGGTCCATCAGGCAGATGACCTCATTAGGGCTGACTGATGGTTAAGATTCCACTTCTGGGAGAGTGGAGACTGGGTCGAGTCTGGGTTTGGTGACTCAGCACAAGCAACTCCACATGGCCCTGTTGTCTAGTTTTAAACTCCAGATTCTATCTGTCCTTCCCATACCCGTGGAGCACACAGTGTTCTCACTTTACAAACAGTGGCTGAAGGTGGCTGACAAGCGGCCACCTTATTGCTGAAGGTCATAGGTGGCAGAGGGAGACCCAGGCCAGCCCAGCCCCGGGCTCTGGTCTGCCCACCATAGCTGCTTGGAGTCTAAATTGGAGCTTCTTCATGTGTTACACAGCCTTTGACTGCGTGGATCACAACAAACTGTGGAAAGTTCTTACAGTGATGGGAATACCAGAACACCTTACGTGCTTCCTGAGAAACCTGTATGTGGGTCAAAAAGCAACAGTTAGAACTGGACATGGAACAATGGACTGGTTCCAAATCGGGAAAGGAGTACATCAAGGCTGTATATTGTCACCTTGGTTATTTAACTTATATGCAGAGTACATCATGAGAAATGCTGGGCTGGATGAAGCACAAGCTGGAATCAAGATTGCCAGGAGAAATATCAATAACCTCAGATATGCAGATGACATCACCCTTATGACAGAAAGCAAAGAAAAGAGCCTTTTGATGAAAGTGAAAGAGGAGAGTGATAAAGTTGGATTAAAACTCAACATTCAAAAAATAAAGATCATGGCATCTGGTCCCATCACTTCATGGCAAATAGATGGGAAAACAGTGGAAACAGTGACAGAATTTATTTTCTTGGGCTCCAAAATCACTGCAGATGGTGACTGCAGCCTTGAAATTAAAAGACATTTGCTCCTCGGAAGAAAAGTTATGACTAACCTAGACAGCATATTAAAAAGCAGAGACATTACTTAGCCGACAAAGGTCCATCTAGTCAAAACTATGGTTTTTCCAGTAGTCATGTATGGATGTGAGAGTTGCACTATAAAGAAACCTGAATGCTGAAGAAGTGATGCTTTTAAACTGTGGTGTTAGAGAAGACTCTTGAGAATCCCTTGGACTGCAAGGAGATCCAACCAGTCCATCCTAAAGGAAATCAGTCCTGAATATTCATTGGAAGGACTGAAGCTGAAGCTGAAACTCCAATACTTTGGCAACCTGATGCGAAGAACTGACTCATTAGAAAAGACCCTGATGTTGGGAAAGATTGAAGGCAGGAGAAGAAGGGGACAACAGAGGATGAGATGGTTGGATGGCATCACTGACTCAATGGACATGAGTTTGAGCAACCTCTGGGACATGGTGATGGATAGGGAAGCCTGGCGTGCTACAGTCCATGGGGTTGCAAAGAGTCAGGCATGACTGAGCGACTGAACAACATATGTTACAACGATGGGGGCAGGTCCCCATCTCCCGTGGGTGTCATCCCATCCTGGGGCCCATGCAGCAACTCCTGGGGCTTTGATTCCGGGCTGAGCATCCCTACACACTTGCCTTCCCCTCATCAGGTGCCAGGAAGCCCTCCTGACTCACTGGCTTCACACATGAACCGTGAGCCTCAAGTGGGGTTGGGAGCAGGGGTGGGTGACTGTCACCCTGGCCACGTCCATACAGATGTGTGATGAAATTCCCCTCTAGGAATTTCCTTCTTGCCTTAGGGAAAGGAAGACCAACCACAAAAGGGTTAAACACTTTATTTCGATGGCTGTGCTTGTTCTGGAGAATTAATGGAGGATAAGCTAAAAGTTCATTTATAAGAGTATTAAAGGATAATTATGATGGGGTAAGTGCAGAGAGTCAAAGGACATTATGCTGAACAGACTGAAAACACAGAGCTGGGAAAAATAGGCTAAAATATACTAGTAACGTAGTACTAACGTTTCCCCACAAATTCCAATCTCTGAAAATCTATCTTTTCTTTCTCCCTTCTTTTCTATTTTAATTAAAAGTATAGTAATTGAACCCCTGTTTAGGTCATCTATGAAATTATTATTATAAATTCATCTCAGGAACTAAGAGTTTGAGGCAGATCCAACTAGGTGACCTTTTAATAGCAACAAAATGAAAAAAGAAACAGACTTTGTGTAAAATCTGCTTCGATCAGATTAGACGAAAAGTGGGTAAAGCTGATTACAATCCCACTAAAGACAGTATTTGGGCAGTATTTGTTCTAAAACAATAGTATTAATTCTTCTTTAACAAGTATTATCTGGAAAAAATCAGTAATTAATGGGCACTCAATATGAACTCACAGTGAATTAATGGCAACTCGAGATGACCTCCCTGTGGATGAGGCCACAGGCCACGCCTGACCTGCGTCAGTGGATGGCGCCCAGGCTCCTCAGGTTTTGGGTTGAGTGAGTGAGTGAGTGAAAGTCGCTCAGTCGTGTCCAACTCTGCGACCTCATGGACTATATGGTCCATGGAATTCTCCAGGCCAGAACACTGAAGTGGGTAACCGTTCCCTTCTCTAGGGGATCTTCCCAACATAGGGATTGAACCCTGGTCTGCCACGTTGCAGGCAGATTCTTTACCAGCTGAGCCACTAGGGTGGCCTTTTAAAAACATGATGACTTTGCTGTGGTATAATTCATGCACATAAAGTTCACCCAGTAAGTGTATAGTGCAGGGTTCTCAGGGACAAGATGCCAGGTATTCCGAGCTTCTCAGCAGACACGACGGCAAGAATGGTGGGCGCTTTGTTGTGTCTTCTCCAACACCACAGTTCAAAAGCATCCCGGAAGTTACTTGGTCCCTCCTGCAGACTTCTCCACTTTCAGTGGCAGGCTTTATCCCGCTCACCCTGGGACTTGTCTCCAATCCTGGAAGCTTCTTGGTCCACATCCACAACCAACATTTGTTGTCTTTTGTGATAAGAGCCACCCTAACAGGTAGGAGGTGATGGTTTTGACTTGCACTTCCCTCACATGTCAGTGATGCTGAGCATCTTTTCTTTTGTTAAATTACTTTCTTAGGATAACTTCCCAGGAGAGAACTAGCCACCATCTTCATGAGCTTTGTCCACTATTCCTCTTCTGGCCTGTAGCCATGCTTGTCTGAGGATGTGTCTACATCAACTTTTATTTTCAATTGGCTGCAACAGTGCTGTTTTGTCCCCAAGTGTCCTCTGTGCTCAGCATGGTGTCCTGGGACTGGGCCAAGGATGGGGCAAGGAAGGGCATGTGGGCTCACCTCTGAGGAAGGCCGGAATCCTGCAGGGAAAGGTGGGTTTCTTGACAAGCGGTGACACTGGCCTCGGGAATAGGGGGACAGGTTGTGGACCAGGGGAGGGGCCTCTGCACGACGTTTGGTCGTTGGACATTAATGGGGACATCTGTCGCTGTGCTCACTGGGGAGGACCGCCTGCAGCCCCTGTGACAATATGCTCTGAGCCTCATAATCACTTGAAAAATTTCACGTTTGCAGAAGGTTCTTCTAGCGTTTGTTGAAAATCCCTCTATTTTATTACAGAAATCCCGGCAAATCCTTCAGCAAGGGGGGACTTTCTATTAACACACAGCTGTTAAGTGAAAATTAGAACAAACAAGAGAGAAACCAAGCCAGACTCTAGATAATCACACGCTGGCCTTTAGAGCTTTGAGTGGCGCTCTTCTGAAGGGAAGACAAGACAGAGACCGCAGTCTTGACGTTATGCTGAGTCCCAGAGGCCTCTGGATGGCCCTGGGTCCACACTTTCCCTTCCTGCCTCTGTCTTCCCTTCCCTGTCTCCTGCTTCCTCTTTTCCTCCCCAAAGGGAGATTTTTGTCCCATGCTTGCCCTTGGTCAGCACTGGGGACCCTGTGGGAACAACCTACCCCCAAGCTCAGTCTCCCTCCCCTCCCATGAGATGCTCTCCACCTGGAGGCAGGAAAAAGTTTCAAATACAGGAAGCAGGTCATGCTTCTCTTAACTTTTTTGAAGTTTTTTCTTGGTGAACGTGTTGTAAACAGATATATTTTCTCCTTGCCACAGCAACTCTTTCCCATGGTTCGTCTTTTTTTAAAGGTAACTTTATGGAGGTAAAATTGAAGAGCAGTAAGATCTATCCTTTTACCTGATGCTCTCTGGCAACCTAGATGGGAAGGAAATTTTAAAAAAGAGGGGTATGGCTGATTCACTTTGCTATACAGTAGAAACTAATACAACATTGAAAAGTAACCAACTACACTTCAATAAAAATTTTAAAAAAAGAGCCATCCTTTTTAGCATATAATCCATGAGACTGGTCACCAATCCTCAGAAGCCTTGGAGGTTCATTGTCAGGAGTCCTGTGGCTCAGGAGGGTTTCCAGGAAGCAGAGCTCTTCTGAGAGAAGGGCCACCCCAGAGGACCCTTTGGTCAGCCCATGGCCAGTCCTAGGGGAGGCTGGGACCCAGCCACTTCAGGGCAGGTGGCTCTGCCCCCCGGGTGGTTCTCCAGGGAGGGAGCCCCTGTGAGCTCATGGCCGTGGACATTCATGGCAGCTGGGGAATGGCCACACCAGCCCAGAAGTCACCTGGGCAGGCACCCTGCATCCAGCTGAGAACCAGAACATTCAACACGCACACAAGCCATCTTGGAAACACCGTGCAGGAGGCAGGGGTCCCGCCCTGCACCTCCGACCTTCTGGTCGTGAGGAAGCTTGCAGAGGGAGCATGTGTGTCTTCTGCACATTTTGATGTCCGGGCAAAGGTGGGGGGGCATAATTACTTTTGCTTCTCACTGATCAACATTCTATCCACATGGAAAAAGAAGACATATGTTAGGAATAAGTTTCTAGTTTATATATTTTAAAAACACTCATCTAGGACTTCCTGGCAGTCCAGTGGTAAAGAATCCGCCTGCCAGTGCAGGGGACACGGTTTTGATGCCTGGTCTGGGAAGACTCCATATGCGGCAGGGCAGCTGGGCCCACGAGCCCCAACTACTGAAGCCCACGCGCCCTGGAGTCCATGCGCCACCAAAGAGAAGCCGCCGCAATGAGAAGCTTGTGCCCCACAACCAGAGAGTAGAGAAAGCCCACGGCAGCAGCAGAGAACCCAGCACAGCCAAAAATAAATAAATCAATAAAAACAAAAACAAGACGTTCATCTAGGCTTGTAGGGGAAATAGTTTCATTGACTTTTACCAAAAGGTTGTTGGGTACTGAGATCCATGAAATATAAAATATAGGCTTGGCCCAAAAGTCTGTTCAGGTTTTTCATAAGATGTTATGGAAAAACCCAAATGAACCAATTCGGCCAACTCAGTGTAAATCAAAACATGTTTAAACTTGGGTACAAATATCAGCCCCACCGCTCTGTCACTGGTGGGGCCGCCGTGGAGGCACTTACAGGCGACTGCGGCCAGTGGTGCCTAAGCTAGGATTACAGTGCTCGCTCCCAGCAGAAACAGCTTCTGAAAGCATCACTGAAGAACCAATTCCCTGAATTCGAGAAAACCGGCTTCATGTGAGTGGGATTAATTCCTCCCACTCAGACCGGAGGGGCTGTGCTAAATCCGTCATAAAAGTAACTATAGAGTCAATTCCTATGTGTGTTTATGTATGTGTGTATCTGCCTCCCCATCCATCTGTCATGTCTTTTATTTTTAAGCACTTTAAGGTCACATATAAAATGGAAATCGATGGACTGTGTTAGTTTTTATCCAGAACTGCCAGGAACATTTCTAAAACGTACATTTTCCAACTTTACCTTGGTTTTACAGTTTTGTGCCTGTAACAGACCTTTTTCCTATAATAGAAAAGAGGAAAAGCTTTTTGTCTTTAGCTTGATGGGTTCCTTATGCAGGTAGGTTTCACACCGATCCCCCCAAAGCTTCAGAAGGTCCACAGGGCTGGCGGTGGCCTGGCATGGTCTGGGCAAGGAAGGGCCAGCTGTGCCCAGGGATGGGGACTAAAGGAAGAGAGCCTATAGGGGTTCCTGTGTGTCCAGCTGCACCCCTTCCTTTACCCCACCCCAGGTATCAGACTTGGTATCACATTCCACAAATCAGTAAACTTGCTTTGTGCATAAACTGATTCAGCTTGGTTCTGACACTTGTAACCAGAGAGTCCTGAAAATTTTACCTGAAGGAGAACATTTGAGTTCCATTTCCAGCCACAACTTGTGAACTGATTAAATGGAAAACCTCTCCTAGAAAGAACATATAGCACACATCTTCTTAGAGTCATAACTTCTCTGTCAACATCTGGGGGAATTTCCAAGGACCAAAAGTAAGGGTGAGAACCAGGGGTGTGAGGAGAGCTGGAAGCCAGCTCTGTGGGCCTTGCCAGCTTCAGTAATTAGACTTTCCTTCCCTCTTTATTTTTAAAAATTAAGGAGAAAGTACAGAGAATTCCCATGTACACCCCTCTTCCCTGCCCCTAGGTACCACCTATTACTAACAATTTGCATTTATTACACTTGATGAGCCAATGGTGGTACATTATTAAGTAAAGTCCGTAGTTTCCATTGGGCTTCCCAGGTGGCACTAGCAGTAAAAAACCTGTCAGCCAGTGCAGGAGACTTTTTTAAGAGATACAGTTTGATCCCTGGGTCGGGAAGATCCCCTGGGGAGGAAATGGCAACCCACTCCAGTCTTCTTGCCTGGGAAATCCCATGGACAGAGGGGCCTGGCTGGCTACAGTCCACGGGGTCACAAAGAGTCAGACACGACTGGAGCATCTTAGCACGCATGTACATAGTTTACATTAGAGTGTGCTCTCTGTGTTGCACATTTTATAGATTTGGCAAATGCATAATGTCACCCGTACACCATTACAGCAGAATTGCTTTACCACCTGGAGAATCCTCTGTGCTCTACCTCACCATCCTTTCCCCCACTCTCTGGCAACCACTGATATTCTTATGTCTCCAGAGTTTTGCCTTTCCCAGAAGGTCATAGAGTGGGGATCATGTCAGTCTTGGACAGCATGTCGCCTTTTCAGACTGGCTTCTTTCACTGACAAACAAGCATCTGAGTTTCCTCCATGTCTTCTTGTGGGCTGACAGCTCATTTCTTTTAAACACTGGATAGTGTTCTGTCGTCTGGACATGTGATTCTTTGTTTATGTATTCACCAACTGAAGAGCCATCTTGGTTGCTTCCAGTTTGGGGCTATTATGAAAAAAAGTGGCTATCATATTCATACATAGGTTTCTGTGAGGGTGTAAATTATCAACTCAATTGGGGAAATACCAAAGAGCATGATTGCTGGATTGTGCTTTAAGACTATGTTTAGCTGTATCAGAAACCACCAAGCTGTCCTCCAAAGTGACTGCACCAGGCTGTATCCCTAACGAGTGAACAAGGATTCCTGCTGTTTACCCACAACTGTGCAGCAACTGCTGTTGTCAGCATCCGGGATTCCGTCTAAGTGTGTAGGGGCATCTCATCATTATATTAACCTGCAGTTCCCTAACAACCTATGATGTTAACTATCACTTTCATAGGATCATTTGCCACCTGTCTCTCTTCTTTGGTGAGGGGTCTGTGCAGATCTTTTGCCCATTTCTAAATTGGGTCACTTGTTTCCTTTTTGTTGAGTATAAAATGTTCTTTCTATAGTTTGGGTACAAGTCCTTCAAAGATACGCCTTTCAATCTGAGTGCCCCCTCCAAAAAAGAAAAAAAAAAAAGATTCATCTTTGGCAAATATTTTCTCTTAGTCTGCATCTTGTCTTCTCATTCTCTTAACAATGTCTTTCGTAGAACAGACATTCTTAATTTTCATAAATTTCAACTTATTTTTATCTCTCATTGATAGTGTTTTTGTTGGTGTTGTTTCTAAGAATTTGTTGCCAGACACAAAGTCACCCAGGTTTTCTCCTAGATCATTTCCAGGAAGTTTTATGGTTTTGTGCTTTACATTTTAAGTCTATGGTCCATTTTGAGGTAATTTTGGGGTCAGGTGTAAGGTCTGTGTCTCGACTTATTTTTTTTTTTGCCTACAAATGTCCAATTATTATTCCAGTATCATTTGTTGAAAAGACTATATGTTTTACAGGAGGGAGTGGAAAACCCCAGAACTCACCATCTCCCAGATGACAAGTATCTACAGAGCAAGAATCAAAGAGAACAACTTGCACACTAGCAGGAAAGATCTACAACTAAAGACGAAACGAAGGAATCACGAGATGGGTAGAAGAGGCAGACACAGTAAAGACTCATTTTCCAAGCAGGCGACTCACAAACGGGAGGATAATCACAGTTGCCGAGGTTCTCCCCCAGGAGGGAGCGGTCTAAACCCCACATCAGGATTCCCAGCCCTGGGGGGTCCTGCACTGGGAAGATTGGCCCCCAGAACCTCCGGCTTTGCAGACCAGTGGGGCTTGTAAACAGGAGAAATGGAGGGCTGTAGGAAACAAAGCTTGGTGTTAAAGGGTACACACAAAATCATATACACTTCAGGACCAAGTGTTAACATCTTACACAACCATGGTATGTTTATCAAGATAAAGAAATTAACACTGGCACATTACTATTAATTAACCTCAACCTCTATTCAGACTTTTCCCAGTAGTGCTCTTTTTCTATTCTGGAACTCAAGCCAGAATACAACATTGAGGGGATTTTGTTTAATAGAAGGAAAGGATTTGGGTCTGTATGAGGCAGTGTAAGGGTAAATAAAAGTGGATAAAGGGGGAAGAGGCAGTTTTCTCACTCTCCCCTTCTTAAAGTGTCTATTTGGGAGACACAGTGGCTTTGCATCATTTCTCAAACCTTTGGAAAGTAGATAAGTCTCCCCAGGGACTAGAAAAACTCAACTGTAAAATGCAGACACTTCTGTTGGGTCCCACTTGAAATTCAGAGTTGATGTAGCAGCATATCTTAAGGTGTAACCATTTGTTTTTCTGGAGATAAGGAAGCTTTATTATCCTTTTCAGAGGAGGTCAGTTAGGTAAACAAATAGCTGTCTTGATTCCCCCATGGACTTTGAGTCTCTATGCTGTATAAATTGTGTGGGATTTTATTCTGACTTTGTAGTCTCTTTCAAGCTACTTACACACTTGTGTTCTGTTAGCTTGTCCCCCAGTGAATCAGTTATCTTTCTTTCTCTTTCTCTGTGTTGGTTGGATTTTTACTTCCCTAACATGAGACAACTAGAATCAGTTTCTCCCTTAGAAGCAGATACCCTTGAATAAAAATACTATGGCAACTCTATGCCCACAAGCTTGATAACACAGATGAAATGGATCAATTTTTTGAAAGGTACAACTTGCCAAAATTTCTGTGAGAAGAAATAAACAACCTGAATTGGCCTGTACCTGTCAAATAATTAAGTGGGCAATCCATATCCTTCCCAAACAAAAAGGAACAGGCCCAAATGGGTTCACTGTGAACATTTAAAGAGGAATGGACACTAATTCTCTTCCATCTCTTTCAGAAAATAGAAGCAGGGGGAATACTCTTCCTAACTCATTCCCAGCATCACCCTACTAACTTAATGGTGGAGTCATAGTCATAGTGCAGTTGCTCAGTTGTGTCCAACTCTGCGACCCCATGGACTGCAGCATGCCAGGCCTCCCTGTCTATCACAAACTCCCAGAGTTTCCTCAAACTCATGTCCACTGAGTCGGTGACGCCATCCAACCATCTCATCCTCTGTCATTCCCTTTTCCTCCTGCCTTCAATCTTTCCCAGCATCAGGGTCTTTTCAAATGAGTCAGTTCTTCACATCAGGTGGCCAAAGTATTGGAGTTTTAGCTTCAGCATCAGTCCTTCCAATGAATATTCAGGACTGATTTCCTTTAGGATGGACTAGTTGGATCTCCTTGCAGTCCAAGAGACTCTCAATGGTCTTCTCCAACACCGAAGTTCAAAAGTATCAATTCTTCAGTGTTCAGCTTTCTTTATAGTCCAGCTCTCACATCCATACCGGAGAAGGCAATGGCACCCCACTCCAGTACTCTTGCCTGGAAAATCCCATGGATGGAGCAGCCTGGTGGGCTGCAGTCCATGGGGTCGCTAAGAGTCAGACACGACTGAGTGACTTCCCTTTCACTTTTCACTTTCATGCATTGGAGAAGGAAATGGCAACTCACTCCGGTGTTCTTGCCTGGAGAATCCCAGGGATGGTGGAGCCTGGTGGGCTGCCGTCTATGGGGTCGCACAGAGTCAGACATGACTGAAGCGACTTAGCAGCAGCAGCAGCACATCCATACATGACTACTGGAAAAACCATAGCTTTGACTAGACGGACCTTTACTGGCAAAGTAATGTCTCTGCTTTTTAATATGCTGTCTAGGTTTGTCATAGCTTTTCTTCCAAGGAATAAGCGTCTTTTAATTTCATGGCTGCAGTCACTATGCAGTGATTTTGGAGCCTCCCAAAATAGTCTGTCACTGTTTCCACTGTTTCCCCATCTATTTGCCATGAAGTGATGGGAGGAGTAGTAATACTAAAAAGGATAAAATCTGTTAATTTTTCCCAACAAAGGAAATGCAGGGGACCTGGGGCCGAGAACTCACAGTAGGCAGCCAGGAGGCAAGGAGTGTCCCTCTGATCGAGGGCCAGAGGACCAGGAGCAGAGAGAGAGCTGGGAGGGCTCTGTCGGTTGGGCAGTTGAAAGCCTGGCCTGTAACCGCGCTTGAGGAACGCTGTGTCCCAGAGGTCGCCCTTTCCTCTGAACAGACGCATCTCTGTTGCGCTGAGGAAGCGGTTCAGCTAACGCCGGTGCCCCGACGAGGACCGAGGACTGTCCGGACTTTCAGTCGTGCCTTCTCCCTTCCCAGTCCCTCCTCCACTGTTAGTAAAGATCGCACGTCTGGGGCAGTGAGTGCGGTTCTGCACTCGGACCGCTCGCCCAGTGCGCGGCCAGGCCCCGGAGGTCACCGCGTGCGCCCCCGCCTGCCTCGGCCTCCGCTGGTGGAGACCCGGCGCGAACCAAACACAGTCCCGGGGAGGCGGCCCCGCGCACACATCTCCACATCTTCCATCTTCCGCTGGAAGCCATGAGCCACACAGCCTTGTACAGAGACAGAAGGCAGGCATCAAGCGCACAGCCCAGCTCTGTGAGCGGAGGGCGGGTAGCCCGGCTGGACTGCGGTTTTGAAGTGTGTGTTGGGTGGTCCTTCCGGCCCCTCCAGCCTTAGGGGTACTCAGGAGGAGCTCTCAGCCCACCTTCCTCAGACTCGGCCCTGGCAGTGGGGGAGGGGTGGGGGGACGGGAAGGGGAGAGGACCGGAGGGGAGGAGTATTTAGGATACCTGGCGGAGGCGGGGGCGGGGCGGGGGGGGGGGCGCAGCGGAGGAGGGGGGATTGGGGCGGGAGGGGAGCCCCTTGGCGGAATCCTTTCCTCCGCAAATCTGGGCGGTGCGCTGAGTATCCGGCCCACAGGCGCCAGGAAGGCCTTGGTTTTGTGGAGTTCACCGGCTGAAACTCCAATACTTTGGCCACCTGATGTGAAGAACTGACTCACTGGCAAAGATCCTGATGCTGGGAAAGACTGAAGGCAGGAGGAGAAGGGGACGACAGAGGATGAGATGGTTGGATGGCATCACTGATTCAATGGACAGGAGTCTGAGTAAATTCCGGGAGTTGGTGGTGGACAGGGAAGCCTGGCATGCTGCAGTCCACGGGGTCGCAAAGAGTCAGGACACGACTTAGCAACTGAACTGAAGTGAACGGACTGTCCAGGAGTGGGTCCCCTCCCCTCCAAAGCAGACCCCGAGACAAGGATCGGGTGAACTAGTTCGTCTGGAAGGTAAAAGGAGGCACCCCTGATGAGAAAGCTCTGATAACTGAGTGGGATTTGTGGGTCCTCTCCTGATCAGACCCTTAGGGCAACTGTGCGGAGCCCACTTCAGCCCCAGGGGACAAGGATGCTGGGGTATTGGCCCACCAACTCCCAAACACCCATGGAGAGTGGCTGCTGGGGGCTTACCTCCCCAGGCCCCCAGGCCTGGCTGCTGCACTCCTGGGGCCTATGAACATCGTCAAGCACAGGGGTGGGTTGATGGGAAACCAGCAGACAGTGCCAGCATGGGCATCTCATAAGGGGGCCAGGTAAAGCACAGTAAACCAGCAGGCAAAGGAGTGATTACAGTTGTAGGGGGTGCCTTTGGGGGAGCAGGTGGGAGCGAGTGCAGTGGAGGAAGGAGGACCTCCTTCTAGTGGGAGACGCTGTGTCCAACGGGGAACTTGCAGCCCCACCTCCCTGGGAGAATCCTTCTCACCCTGGCCAAGAGTGACTACATGTGAGTCAGGATGGTGATTCTGTGTTCAGTCACTGACAAAGGGCTAACAACACGCTGTTTACTATTAGACAGGTTTCTCAATTGCCAGTAGATGACCGAATGCTTGACACCGGAAAGTCACCCACAGCTCCCACCTGCCCTTAGTGACCTCTCCCCATAACCTTTTGGCTTACATGGCTGATGTCATGCCTCCCCCGCCCCATGTCCAAGAAACACACCTGTTTCCATCTGCTGGTCCCTATGCCCCTGTGGGGGCTACACAGACGTTTCTGGATTCTCTGCTCAGGGATTTCTCAATCCGTGTTCGGCCTGAGTTCTACCGACCTGGGATTCCTGGTGGAGCAAATGGGACTTGAGGAGTGTGGCCATGACCTGTTTTGAGGGGCTGAAGTGAGGGAGGAGCTAAGGAGGCGGGGATGAAGAGGAAAGAGGACAGACATGGGAGGAGTAAGGGCAGAGAGAAGGAAAATACACTTCTAGGGGGCCAAAGAGTTACCTGGTTCCCTACCTGGGATTTCCCTGTTAATCTTAGGACCTAAAGAGAAGAGCTGGAGCATGGGCACCAGAGCCTCCTGCAGAAAACTGCCTGACTCTGTCAGCTTGATCCCTGGAGGAGCGAGTCCCCTGGGAAGGGGCATGGCCCTCCATTGCCTAGTCCTGGGCCCTCCAGGAAGGGGTGGTGGGAGGTTAGTGGTTGACGAAATCTCATGGTGGCCTTGGGGCTGTGTGATGCTTTGCTCTCAGAACTCTTCCCAGGGTTCCCCCTAGTCCTTCAGTCCACACAACCCCAGCCCTCTCTGAGGTCACATGGATTCACATAATGATTGGCAGGTGAGGGAGTTTCAGAAACCAGGAGAAAGAAGATGTTTACTTCACACCTCTCTTCGAAAATAAACCAAAGGCAGCCATGAAGTATGGATTGAAAGTGTGTGTCTGGAAGGGACAAAAGCCTTTGAAAATGATGTCCTAAATGCATATTTGATGATACACAAAGTTGGGATCTATGTTAAGTAATAAGGCACATTATAAGTGAATTAACAGATGAGAAAAAAAAAAAAACCTGCCTCGAGCCCATGGCACCAGGCACTGACAGCACCTGGAGCAATGCAAGATTGAGGGCTTCACAGGACATTAAAGACAAGTCCAATGCTAAAGCTCAGACAAATGTAGGGAACTCCGGACATTGTCGTGTCCCCCATCGTGATTTAGCTGCTTCCAGTGTGACAGTCAGGTTTGGGTCTGGACCTCTCTACTCCCTGCCAGCCTCATTACAGCTCTGCCCTAGTTTCCTCAACCACAAAATGGGGATAGTAATAGCCTTGCTCATTAGAGTTATCACAAGTATTAAATTAATTGACATGTGTCAAGCACTTAGCACAGCACCTGGCCCAGAAGAGATTTTTCTAGCCGGAGGAAGGGAATCTGGGAAGGACTCAGCCAGAGGAACCCTTTGGACAGGACTTCCATGGCAGGGGTCACGATAGCTGTGGAATAAAGATGGATTTGTGGGGCATGGCAGGGCACAGAGAAGGTGGGGGAGATGCCAGAGATGGAAGCCAAGTGCCCAAGACAGGGCTCTTGGATGCAAACCACATCCAGCCAACTCATGCTCCAGAGAAGTTTACAGGATGGCATCACTGTTTTCTTTTTTTCCAGAATAATGGAAGGTTGGAGAGAAAGAGTAGGGCCATGGCAGGCCAGGCCAAATTATGCAGGAAACAGTGAGGGGGCTCCAGGGAGCCCAGAGTAGCCACTGGGCACTCACCGCTGCTGCTGTACAAAACCCAGAGTGGGCTCTGAGCCCCTGGACAAGCGTTTACCTGGGAGGAGACTTCAGGCAACACCCGTAGGGGAGTGTGACAGTGAGATGGAGCCGGTGTCTAGAAGCAGAGCTACAAACCTGGCCTGGATGCATGAGCTTTATGGAGGGAGGCGGAAGGCAGTAGTGAGGGGGCCAGAGAGGAGGGAAAGGGTAGACATGGATGAACACTTGGGTCCAGTTAAGCCTTGGCCTGACCTGTGAGTGGAGAAGGGTTTGAAGCAGAGATAGCTCTGCAGAATCGTTCCTCTGAGAGCAAGGGGGCAGCCTTGTACCACTGTCATTTCAGCCGATCAACCGCTGTGTACGTGGGTGTGCCTGTGGGTGGTGTGGCTCGGATTAGAGGATTTTGTCAGCAGAGGATGGTTCTCCTGACTAGGGGCAAGAGCCTGCACTGGAGTGGGGTGTGGGGCGGGGGACTGGGTGGTGTGGGGTAGGGGAAGCTCAAGAGCTCTGGAAAGGGGCAACCACAGCACTTAGGAAGAAAGCAATTTGGGATGTGATAATTAGTGATAAGGGGGTCCCAGGTAGCTCAATGGGTAAAGAATCTGCCTGGAATGCAGGAAATGCAGGCAGACTCCAGTTCCATGTTTGGATGGGAAAGATCCCCTGGAGGAGGACATGACGACCCATTCCAGCAGTCTTGCCTGGAGAATTCCAGGGACAAAGCCAAGTGGGCTACAGTCCACGTGGTCGCAAAGAGTCGGACACAACTGAAGCGACTGACCATGCACAATTAGTGATAACTGGTGCAGACTCAGCTGGGGGCTTCTGGGAGGCCTGAGTTATCCCACCGAACACCTGGGGTGGTGTTTATACTCCAACTCCTGCTGTCTTTGGTCCTGGACTTCTCAGGGCATGTCACCCCTTGGTATTTTTGGCCAGCAGACTGTAGAGACCAGAGAAAGCCCGCAGGCAAAGATGTGGGGCCTGGGCACTAGAGGAACTGCAGGCTGCAGGCAGAATGGTCAGGGCACAGATGTGAAGAGGGCCAAACAGCGTCGACTACAACAGCCATTAAAGGCGACCAAAAAAAACCCGCAAAGAAGAAGGAGGAGACAGGGGCAGGAGGAAAATTCAGAGGAGCAGAGCCCTAGGACATCTTGGTGTAGATACAGAAATGCTCTTTATTCCCGCCGTGGGAATCCCTCTCCTAGCGCAGCTGGGCTTTATACTTGCAGCCTGGTGAGGGGGCGGCTCCCCAAAGCCTGAGACTGGTTTCCCTGAGCCACATACATCCGGGCCAGCCTCTCGGCCTGGTGTGGGCAAGAGCCCGGACGCCTCCAGGCAGGCGGAGAGAGGGAAGTAGAGCGCACGTTGGTGGTTGGCCACAGACAGCGTCTGGAAACCTTCCCTGGAAAATAATGAGCGGAGAAACCTTTACTGATTAGTTAAATCCTAGATAATCCTGGTTGATGAAGGCAGACCCGGACCCCTTAACGGATTTAGGGTTTCAAAAACCGACTTGGTGGGGGGGTGACCCAGGCGAGGACGATGGAGCGGGCTCTGGCTCTCTCCGCAGATTCGTCTATGTTGGCAGGGGGCTGGGAGGCGCTTCCCTTCCACCGTTTCCCAATGCTGTCGCCGCCGAACATTATCTGGATTCAAGGCACCCGCCAGGACGCCGGGGGACAGTGCAATGTGGGTGGGCTTAGGGCCAGCTCGCTCCCTCCCCGTCTCCTGAAACTCTGGGCGCGCTTCCCTCACTGCGCCAACTTTGGGCGGAGCGCTAGACGCGATCCCCAGGGGCTGCGGCCCTAGCAGACCCACGATCCCACGCAATGTCTGCGGGTGGAATAGGGGCGCAGATTAGCGTGGCGGGATTGCCCGCCCCCGCAGCCACCGTGCGGCGGAAAGGGAAGCGCCCAGGGCTCAGCTCTCCCTGCATCCTGGTCCCTCCCGCGAGCCCCTTCTTGTAGGTGGGGCCAGAGCCGGCGGCAGTGACTCTTCCGTCCAGGAATTCCAAGATCTCCTTATAACTCCCACCCCGAGTCTTTCCTTTGCTTCGCTTTGCTTTCTCGATTTCTCTCTGCGTGTCCGGTGTGAGCGGGTTAATACACCTCAATTTCTCTCATCTGCAAAATGGGTTTTGTAATATCCTTCCTAAGGGGTTGGAAACTAGTGTGCTGTTGGCACTCAGTGGCGGTCGAAATTGGGCTCCTTTCGGCCGGGCTTTTGGTACCCCGGGGGTCCCTGGCCATCTATTCGAGGCCTGCTCTGGTAGGGACTGGGGGACAGAAACTTCGAGACCCCGGCACAGGCCAGCGGGCGCCGTCGGCCCTCCAAGCTGCAGACAGGGTGCACACACGTCCGTCTCTGAGACCAGCCCCTGCGAAGGCCCCAGGACCGGCGACCTCAAGGCCGGTTGTCCCGCCTTCCTGCCCGGGATGTCTGCAGTTGTGTGCATCTTTAGCAGTCTTCCTTAACTGCGGCCCCAAATCCTGATTTACGAACTCCTGCTCTGCCCGGCCGAGAGCCAGAGCATCGTGGTTGGATCTTGTACCCCCAACACTTTCCCCTAAACCCAGAGATAAATTTGGGGAGAAATTCCTGGCAGAGCCCAAAACGACGCTGGTCCCTAACGACACCCCCAGCCCCGAGCGACTCAAAAGACAATTATCCTAAAGGAAAGTTATGGTTTTGCTAATCTCAGTAACAGCTTGCGAGGGGGAGATTTGGGTCTTCTTTTAATAATGAAAAGTTAATGCGCAGCCTTTTGTAATTATCTTTATCGGAAGCCCCTCGCTTAATCCTGGGGTTTGCAGAAGACCCACCCGGGGACGCAGAATTTGCTGGGTTCAGCTCCAGCTCGGGATCCTTCCCGGCTCCGGCTCGGCTCGGCTCGAGCTCGGGCTCGGCTCGGGCTACGCTGGGGGGTGCGCGCAGAGACTCACCGGGCGCCCACGCTGCGTTGGGAGAGCTGCCGCATCCGCCGCTCGCCCTCTCAAGGGCTGCACAGAGAGGTTCGGCTTCCCAGATCCCGGGTTTGAGAAGGATGGACTCCGAGCGATTCGGGTTAGGTGGGCTGGGATTTTCCGAGTGGGAACCAGGAGAGGTTTACCCACGTGCTGCGTTTCGAGACAACTTTTACAAATAAGGGCGCTTCACGTGAAAATCAGGCTTTCTTCGAAAAATTATAAAATCTGACAATAATTTGCTAGCTTCTGTGTAGGGTGGGTCCCAGTAGACACGCCCTATTTTCCAACTTACCTTCCCCATTTAGGGCTCGCCAGATAATATACTGGTATATACTTATAATTTAAAAATTCACTGTTCATCTGAAATTTCGATTTCACTGGACCTCCTGTAATGCAATTTGCTAAACGTGGCTTCCTTGCCCTGGGCCGGGCCAGTCCGCTCAGGCCTGTCTCTACTTCTCCAGCTCCCGTGAATTTTGCGACCCCGGATAGTCCGGCCGCTAGACCGCTGGGGTGGGTTTGGCTAGAGGTGGAGTAGGCACGGATTAAATAAATGTTTTCCACTCCTTTCCCCTTGGGGATTTTCAGGGAAGGCCTTGGCTCAGGCGGTGGCTTTGGAGGGCTGGCGGGGTTCATATTGGTGGTAGTGGGGAGAGTGTGGCTGGGAACGGAGTCCTGGTCTTAATGGGCGACTGGATGCGGGGAGGGCGGCTCCGCGCTGGGCCTCCACCGGGGAATCCACCCGGAAGGGGAGACAAGACTCCGAAGGAATCTGGAACTTTCGGCGTTTAGAGGTTTAGGGAGGGGACGACTCCCGCCGAGAACCGGCGTGGGGTTGGTAGCGGGGATGACTGGAGAGGAGAGAGGGTGCTGATGGAGGGGACCGCAGCTGGGAGGGCGGCGACCGAAGGGAGGGGGGCAGGTGGCGTCCCCATGTCGCGGGGTCCCGGGCATGACGCGTCCGCGCCGCGCTGATTGGAGCCCTCCGGGCGCCCAATTGTATAAAGCGCTCTCAGAGCTGCGCCCCCTCCGCGAAAGTGACGGACGAGAGGGCCCGGCCTCGCTGCCAGAGAAGCCATGACCGGCAGAGACGCGCTTTCCGACGGGCGTGCCAGAAGCAGGGCGCTGGTGCCCGGAGGCCCGTCCACCGGCTCGCGCCCCCGGGGCTTCGCCATCACCGACCTGCTGGGCCTGGAGGCCGAGCTGCCCGCACCTGAGGGCCCCGGGCCGGGATCTGGGTGCGAAGGCCCGGCAGCCGCGCCCCGCGCGGGCCCAGGACTCGGAGGCTCCTGCCCGGCACGCGGAGCCCTTCCGTTGGGCCTCGGCCTCCTCTGCGGTTTCGGCGCTCAGCCCCCTGCGGCTGCCCGGGCACCCTGCCTGCTCCTCGCCGACGTGCCCTTCCTGCCGCCCGAGGGGCCTGAGCCCCTCGCCCCGCGCTTCCCCGGCCGCCCACCGCCCTCGGCCGCCCTCCAGAAACGTAGCGAGAGCGTGTCGACGTCCGGTAAGGAGGCCAGTCCGCGCCCCTACTGTCTCTTCCCTCAGCTCGGGTGGGCAGAGTGACATTCTGGCCGCCCTGTCGGGCCCCACCCCAGTCCCCCAGATCTACAGAAGTGGGGACCCCAGAGCGTAGCCGCGCCGGGAGGCGCATTCTCGCACCCGCACCCTCTGCCACCCCCCCCCACCCCGCCCCCCGCCCTGGCCTCTCCTCTGGGCTTGGTCGCCGCCACCCCGCGGACACCACCACCCGATCCGGACCCGCCCTGGGGTCTCGGCGACCCAGCCTGCGGGGGACACTTGCCGCCACGCGGGGTTCGGCCTCTGGGTGCTGCAGGGGTCGGGAAACCTGGGTGGGCCTGCCTCGTTCATCAGCGGCACGGAACCCGGTACCCGCCGGCTCCAGGAGGGATTAGATGAATTGATTGACGGATTGACAGGCCCTTGACAAGCGCGGGGCGGAGGCCTGGATCTGTCCTCCTCCGGGTGCTGAAGAGCGAGTTTGGGCACCCCGCTTCTCCCTTACTCCCTGCACCGAAGAAGCGAGCTCGCCCATCTTACAGCAGCTGTGCCCAGATCCTCAGAGAAGTCGGTACGGACTGTGGGGGAAAGTGGGGAGCAGTGGAAATCGACAAAGACAGGACGGAGAAGTCGAGAGGTTTGGGGCATGGGGGAAGAGAACGGAGAATTTCAGCAGAGTTCGAGGGAGAACAGCTATGTGATAGTAAACCGCAGAGCTGAGCATCCAGGAGGCTGAATGCAGAAACTGCGCTGGTCTCCACTGCTGATTCAAGGAAGCAGGCGCGGTCAGCAGACACCCACTCTGAGAGGACTTTATTTCATGAGTGTCTACTAGGTGCCAAGTTGCTTTGGTCCTGTCCGGCTCTTTGAGACCTGATGGATGGTAGCCCGCCAGGCTCCTCTATCCATGGGATTCTCCAGGCAGGAATACTGGAGTGAGTTGCCATGCCCTCCTCCAGGGGATCTTCCCAACCCAGGGATGGAACCTGCATCTCTTGTGTCTCCAGCATTGGCAGGGGGGTTCATTACCACCAGTATCTAGCAAATAACCGCCCCCTCTATTAGTTGTCTCACTAAAAATGCAGGCACCGATTTCATACTGTGGATTTTTTTTCCCTGTGAGGACCCATAAAGCTAAGGCAAAATACAACCACATCCTAGCCAATGAGAGTATTTCTCAAGACCAAGACCACTACTGTCTTGAGGAAACGTAATGTGACTGCGAGTGTAATGAAAGTTTCTTAGAGCCACAATAAAAAGGAAAATAAATAGGTGAAACAGATTTAAATACTATGTCTCATTTAATCCAATACCTACAAAATATTGTCATTTTATGTGTTACCCATATAAGAGTTATTAATATTTTACTCTGGGGGGGGGTCTATTGTCTTCAGTCCATTGGATATTTCACGCTCACAGCTGGTCTCAATTTAGACTGGCTCCATAACCTTATGTATTTAATTACATCAGATTGGAGCGCACAGATAGTATAATATCATAATCCAATTTTCTGGTGAACTCATTGATGTAGGAGTAAAACTGATATTATTTTACTACTTTTGCTTTTATTAATTTACATTTAGTATTTTGAAACATATATGCTTTTTAACAACAAACCTGACCGTAGTTTGGTCTTCTAAACTTTCTTTCAGCCTAAATCTTTTGATATAATGGATTTCAAAAGATAAAGCATAGTGGAGTGGGTTCTTAAAATTTTTGATGCGCATCTGTGAATCATCTGGGCACCCTTGCCAAGAATGAGTTTCCCAGGTCCCACTTTCAGAGATTTGAAATTGGTACAGCAGGGCAGGGGGCCAGCTCTGAGGAGGGTTTTGATGTCACAAACCTCAGTCTTCCCCTTGAGAAGTGTTGGCATAATGGCTAAGATGAGGAATGTGAGATGGAAGCAGAAGGAAGGGTATGAATTTGGAAGCTGAAAGGAACAGGAAATGCAATTAGTGTTCAAGTAGCTTAAGCTTCACACACATCTGGGGTTTGAATCCCAACTTCACTGTTGACAACCTTTGTGATCTTGGACAAGTTAATCTCTCTGTACCTTGGTTTCCTCCTCTGTAAAAAGAGGATAATAATAGCAGCTGTCATGGAGTTTTTTTAATTTATGAAGAATAATGTTGATATGCATGGGCAGTCGGCTAAGTGCAGCACTTGGAATACATCATCAGATGTGAAAACTATGATCTTGTCTTGTTAAATATTCACATCCCTGACAAGTTCATAGCTTCAATCCTCAAATTAAAATCCAGAGGGCAAAATGAAAAATGTGCTCACCTCTAAAGTCCTCTTCCTCTCCCTGTGCTAACAGATGAAGACAGCCCTTCTGAAGACAGGAGTGACCGGAAGGCGTCCCCAGCCCCCAGCAAAAGGAAAAAGAGGAGGCACAGGTACTAAGATCCCACATGGCATTCCCTACCCCACCTTCCTTGAGACCCTGTGCCTGAGAAGGTCTGGTCCTGCCTTGGGATGGCATGGGAAAGGACACAGTAGCCATCTGGGAATGTAATTCTGCCATTCCTGGGGGCTGCAGGTCAGTCTTTGTAGCATTTTACCAATGATGATGATTATTTTAAAAAGTTTTTTGCCACACCGTGTGGGATCTTGGTTCCTCAACCAGGAATGGAACCCCCTGCATTGGAAGCAGAGTCTTAACCACAAGACTGCCAGAGCACTTTGAGCACAGCATTATTAGACCCTGGAGCATTTTGAAGACACAATTTTGTGGGCCCTTAAAATAGGTCTTCTTAAAATGAGTTGCTAGAATTTATTGAGGAGAGAAAAAAGGTCCTAAAGAGCTCTGTTTTGCTTGAACCAAACTATGAACTTCCCAGAGGCTACTCATTTGGAGACGGGGCGCCCAGCTCTCATGAGGTGGGCAGAGGTGGGGAGCAGGCACGGGGTCCTCTGAGGCTGGGAAGCCTGGCTGCCTCCTGTGGTCATGTGCCCATGTGCCTCCCTGCAGGACCGTTTTCACTGCCCACCAACTGGAAGAGCTGGAGAAGGCCTTCAGTGAGGCCCACTACCCTGATGTGTATGCCCGGGAAATGCTGGCCATGAAGACTGAACTCCCCGAAGACCGAATACAGGTGCAGGGGCCCCCTCTCCTCCCAAAGATACCCAGAGACCACGCTGTTCTCACACGCAGCGAGTCAGCCCACAGCCACCTCTAAACAGCCCCCCCATCCACAAACTGAGGGTCACTTAGATGCCAGAGTCTTCCTTTGTGTTCATTTAGAGAGGATGACCCCTGTAGCTGCCCAGCCTTTTTACCTTTTATTAAATCATTCTTAAAAATTATACAATTTGTGCCACATGTAGAAATTATGTAAAGATATCAATGAAAAAAATGACTATCCATCCACGGCAAGCCTCAAAGAAACCAGTGTAAGTAGCTGATGAGGACTTTCTGCACACCAGCCCCATGCCATATACACACTTGGCCCTGAAATACACACTCACATGCACACAGAAGACTGGTCTTTGTCTTCACGTTAAGCCATCCTATGTCTGACAGCACATCCTCTCCAAGTCAGAAGACATGCCACTCACTCAAGTTTTATTTTAATTAAAAAATATATTTATTTATTTTAATTGGTGGATAATTACTTTATAATACTGTGGTGATTTTTGCTATACATCGACATGAGTCAGCCATGGGTGTACATGTGTTCCCCATTCTGAAGCCCCCTCCCCCTCCCTCCCCACCCCATCCCTCTGGGTTGTCCCAGAGCACTGGCTTTGGATGCCCTGCTTCATGCATCAAACTTACATTGGTCATTTATTTTACATATGATAATGTACATGTTTCAGTGTTATTCTCTCATATCATCCCACCCTTGCCTTCTCCCTATAGTCCAGTAGTCTGTTCTTTACAGCTATGTCTCTTTTGCTGCCTTGCATATAGGATTGTCATTACCATCTTTCTAAATTCCATATATACATGTTAATATACTGTATTGGTGTTTTTTTCCCCCCTATTTTCTTTTATTTATTTATTTCTTACTTTACAATATTGTATTGGTTTTGCCATACATCAAGATGCATCCGCCACGGGTGTACATGTGTTCCCTATCCTGAACCCCCCTCCCACCTCTCTCCCCATACCATCCCTCTGGGTCATCCTAGTGCACCATCCCCAAGCTTCCTGTATCCTGCATCGAACCTGGACTGGCGATTCATTTCTTATATGATAATATACATGTTTCAATGCCATTGTCCCAAATCATCCCCCCTCCCTCTCCCACAGAGTCCAAAAGACTGTTCTATACATCTGTGTCTCTTTTGCTGTCTCACATACAGGGTTGTCATTACCATCTTTCTAAATTCCATATATATGTGTTAGTATACTGTATTGGTGTTTTTCTTTCTGGCTTACTTCACTGTGTATAATAGGCTCCAGTTTCATCCACCTCATTAGAACTGATTCATATGTATTCTTTTTAATGGCTGAGTAATACTCCATTGTGTTTATGTACCACAGCTTTCTTATCCATTCATCTGCTGATGGACATCTAGGTTGCTTCCATGTCCTGGTTATTATAAACAGTGCTGCGATGAACATTGGGTACATGTGTCTCTTTCAATTCTGGATTCCTCAGTGTGTATGCCCAGCAGTGGGATTTCTGGGTCATATGGCAGTTCTATTTCCAGTTTTTTAAGGAATCCCCACACTGTTCTCCATAGTGGCTGTACTAGTTTGCATTCCCACCAACAGTGTAAGAGGCTTCCCTTTTCTCCACACCCTCTCCAGCATTTATTGCTTGTAGATTTTTGGACTGCAGCCATTCTGACTGGTGTGAAATGGTATCTCATTGTGGTTTTGATTTGCATTTCTCTGATAATGAGTGATGTTGTTTTCCTGTGTCTATTAGCCCCCTGTATGTCTTCTTTGGAGAAATGTCTATTTAGTTCTTTGGCCCACTTTTTGATTGGGTTGTTTGTTTTTCTAGTTTTGAGCTGCATGAGCTGCTTGTATATTTTGGAGATTAGTTTTTTGTCAGTTGTTTCATTTGCTATTATCTTCTCCCATTCTGAAGGCTGCCTTTTTACCTTGCTTATAGTATCCTTCATTGTGCAAAATCTTTTACATTTAATTAGGTCCCTATTGTTTATTTTTGTTTTTATTTCCATTACTCTGGGAGGTGGGTCATAGAAGATCTTGCTGTGATTTATGTCAGAGTCACTCACTCTTTTTAAACAATATTTGACACTAATCTTTTGTTAAGATAAAACAGTCCAACAACTGAGGTTAGAAGGGACCATTGCTTGGTGAACATTCCCATCAGAGTAAAAACTGGCTTCTTTGCACAGCGTGGGATACTCTGATTTTGTCTGGTCATCCTTCACTCCATGGAAACTTTGGTAGAAATTGATCCGGATCACCTAGTACTACCAGTCCTGTGATCTGTGAGACAGGCCAGGTGCTCCCAGAGAGGGTAGCTGGCCCTTGCACCCCTCTGTGCTGGGGAGGGGGTCTCCTCCTATAAGCCTCTCTGCTTCCCCTCCCACCTCAATCTAGGTCTGGTTTCAAAACCGGCGGGCCAAGTGGCGGAAGCGAGAGAAGCGCTGGGGCGGCAGCAGCGTGATGGCCGAATATGGGCTCTACGGGGCGATGGTGCGCCACTGCATCCCGCTGCCTGACTCCGTCCTGGGCTCTGGGGAGGGCGGCCTGCTGGGCTCCTGCGCACCCTGGCTCCTGGGTAAGGAAGAAGGCCTTGTGGCCGCGCCGCACAGGCAATGTCCGGGGTCCCTATGATTGGAGGGCCACTGCCAAGCCAAGCAGTGTAAATTTACTCCGATTTTTAAATAATTACAAGGCTTGGACTCTAATCGGTTGCCTTTTCATTGGAACTGTGTAGGCAGTGTGTGGAGGTCCAGTCAGGCCCTGGTTCTCTGAGTGGAATGATACACATTCATTACGTGAAATATGTATTTCCAGTGTTGAGTACTGTCAACCACACAGTTCAGAGCTCATGGCAATAGGAAGCAAGATGGTGCAGGCAGTGAACCTACAGGCCGTTAACCACACGCACCCTGGACTCCAGAGGTCTGGTTCTCTGTCCCGGTTCAGCTGATAACAACCTGCGACGTAGCTGTTCTGTGCCCTAGTTTTGTGCTAGAACTGTCTGCTCTGTTGGAGTTCAAGCTTTGAGGCTGGAAGTTCTGAGAAGCTGGCATCCTTACTGGTCTGTTGGCTATTACCGGAGAACCATGGGCTTGGAGAAATGAGTTATAGACAGCATCCAGGCAAATTAGGTGGAGGAAAACACAAGGCAGAAAGTTAGGATTAGGGGGATGCTCGCAGGGGGCCAATTTTAGGCTGGGGAGGAGGAGGGTTTTTGTTCAGCGAAACTTTTTTGAACTCCTGCCCACCTGAAACTATGCTGGGACTGAAGATATCAAGTTATCTTTGCCCTCAAGGACTGGAGAGCCTGAGAGGGAGCGCTGGGCAGGTCACCCGACCCACCCCTCCTAGCTTACATGGGCAGGTGGGGTGAGCTTACTGAGTCTGCAGGTCTGCGGCCTTACAGGAAAGTGGGCCTCGGGCTGCCAGACACCTGACTTTTTGAGAGAAGCTGGACATCTGGCTTTTGATGTAAATCTTTTGATTTTAAAATCTTGCCAACAAACTTTAAAATAAAAATTTAAAAACCACCACGTCATCCAAATAAGGCATTTGCCCTGGCTGTGCCCAGTGTACAAACCCTAATGTTGAGAGTTACCTACAAGACTCTCTGGTAGGCCCCAGACAGGCACCAGCAATGGAAATTCTAATGGGATTTAGAGAGCAATGACAAGGAAGAAATTTTACTTAATTGCTATATTTAAAGATTGGAGAAGGAAATGGCAACCCACTCCAGTATTCTTGCCTGGAGAACCCCATAGACAGAGGAGCCTGGTAGGCTACAGTCTATGGGGTCACGAAGAGTCGGACATGACTGAGTGACTAAGCACATATTTAAAGATATCTGTTTTTATTTATTTTCTTCTTCTTTTTTTTTTTTTTGCCAGGGATGCATAAAAAATCTGCAGGGACAATAAGGAAAGCAGAAAGTGAAGAAAAGCTGGCAGGACTCTGGGGCTCTGACCACCTCAAGGAAGGTTCTAGCCCCCATCAGGCAGGACCCCAGAGGGGCTTGGAGGAAGGCAGTCCTGTGAGCGGTGTGGAAGACGTGGTCATTGATCTCTCCAGCTCCACACGCCAGGAGACTGATAGAGCACAGCAGGGGGTCGGGGCCCAAGGACGTCCAGACTCTGAGGGGCTAGAGGGGCTCCAACCTGGGAAGGAGGGGGCCTTATGAGACCCTAGGCCTCTACCTGCAACACGCAAAGGCTGGAAATGTGCACATTCCTCACCAGCATTTTTCAGAAGACAAACGTTGTCCAAGACAAATGCTCTCAGCTGGATTTTCTTCTTCCTGTGTCAGGATAAAATGCAATGTCACTTGCTTTAAGAAGACAAATGGTGACTCTTGGAACATTCCACTGCATTCTAGAATGGAAATCATTCCTTGAAGGCACGTGAATCAATTAATTAGATCTAATACTTGCATTCTCTTCTGTAGGTAGAACTTGAGGAGGGAGGATTTCAAGCCCCAAACGCATTCTCACTGCCAGACATTCTGAAGTTTGGTTTAGTAGACTGTGTGGATTCATAGGCTAAGTATGCTGTCCTTACACTGAATCAAAAAATACAGAAGTATTTAATCTACAGAGAATCATATATCTTCATAAACAGTGAAGACCTTGTGCAGCCCCCATATGATTGAAATATGATATTCTTACCTTGAACTTGGCTTTAGACATTTCCATTTTCTTGTTAGACAATGCTTCTGTGTCCCTCTGAGTGTCATTTGATTGGGTCTGTGCGTCTTGGAACAGTTCCTCCAAGGAAGCTCTCTCTCCCTTCCCTTCTGATACAGCAGGGAACCATTTCTGAACAGCTGTTGAATATCTATAAACAGTGTTTTAAGGTCAGATCAGGCTTCTCGGTTTTTTAAAATTTATGTTTGAGAGCACTTTACAGACTTGATTTCGTGAATGTTTCCTTGCCTCTATTTCCTTCCTTTATTTATTATTTAAAAATAAATGTTTTATGGTTTGCTCGGTTCTCATGCACCCACTCTGTCCACATGTTCATCTACTGCCACCCTGACCAAGGGCATCCCCATTTCCTGCCCCAAACTTTATGCCTGAAGCCTTCATGCTTGGCTGCAGCTCTTACCCAGTGTTGCTCTGTAAACTCCTATAAGGCAATGGCTGTATCTAACTCCTTTTTAAAAAAAAAAAAATGTTGTAATAGTTCCAGGTACACAGCAGAGCAACTCAACCATATATTATACATGTATCCATTCTCCCCCAAAGTCCCCTCCCATCCAGGCTGCCATGTAACATTGAGCAGAGTTTCCTGTGCCATAGAGTAGGACCTTGTTGGTTATCCATTTTTAAATATAGCAGTGTGTACATGTTGATCTCAATCCACCTGCAATGCAGGAGACCACCTGCAATGCAGAGACACAGGTTTGATCCCTGGGTGGGGAAGATCCCTTGGAGAAGGAACTGGCACCCCACTCCAGTATTCTTGCCTGGGAAATCCGGTGGAGAGAGGGGGTCGCAAGAGTTGGACACAACTTAATGACTAAACTACCTTCACCACATGTCAATCTCAAATTCCTTAACTATCCCCTTCCCTCCAGTCCTTTCTGAGTTCAGAGTCCAGAGAGAGCTTGCAGCTCACTGATGGGGAAGCTGAAGGGGAAAACGTGCCCCCCAGCCCCCCGAAGAGGCAGAGAGGAAGGAGGGTGGGGACCTTCTACAGATGACTTCCCCCCAGGAATGGGTGCAGCACCCCTCAGGCTGGACATGGCTCTTTAGTCTCTGCAGATGAGAAAACAGAGCCTCTTCCCTGTGGCCTCTTTTCTCATGCTGAGCTTCTCCCAGACTACTGTGGAAATTAAATGTCACCTATCCTTATGGTCGCAGCAGCAAACCACAAGCACCACTTTCTCTCATTCATTCTGGCACCTGGAGATCTCGCTTGAAGCCTGGGCCTGATGGTGGGAGGGCTGATGTGAGGAGAATCTGGAAGTTGATTTCTCTGCCTCCCACTGGACTCACAGAGCAGGCCCCAAGTGACACGGCCACACTTAATCCATTCCGTCTCCTGCCTCCAGCCAGCTCTCGGATTCTTGCCTCCATCTCCTCCTAGTTATCCAGAATTGAGTTTGAGGGAGAGAGCTAGTAACCTGTGCAATTTATATATATCCCACTCATAAAATATTATGCAGCCACTAAAAATAATAACAAGGCATATTTCTGTGGAAACATGTTCATGAAATGTTACTGAGTGGAAAAACTCCTAAATGAATCCCCCAAAGGATACAAGTAGAAAAAAATAGGTAAAGCAGAATAAAAATGCAATAAAGAAACTTAACTGGCATAAAAACGATACAGATAGTAGACAAATTTCTAGGCAAAATTACCTAAAGGAGGAGAAGGCAGGTAGAAGCAAAAGAGAAAGGTCCTAGAGACAGTAATAGAGGCCATTTAAAAAGTATATAAGAACACCGGTGTCGCAGTTTTTTTCAGTCATGGAATGGGAATCATAATAGAACACCCTCGTTCCCGAAGAGAACGGAAAGATGTGAATAAAGTGCGTACCTCCATTTCCAGCATGGCAGAGAAAGAGAAAAATAAATATTGACTATTGTTGCCACTGTTACTGGCACTCCTCTTAGTCTTCAAGGCTCAAGGAAAATACTTGTCATCATCATTAGGTAACAACATGGGACCCAATAAATAAATAATTGGGATACAGGTCAGAGCACCGTGCAAACAGCTGTTTAAGAGCCCCAGGGGCAACGGCTTAACTCCACTCAGTGTCTGCGGGCGCAGGAGAGGGACGTGCCCAACACGGAGAAACGTGCCTTGCCTGGTGAACTTGAACCTGGGCTGGGCCTTCCAGCAGCTGGAGGACGCAGGCACGGTCTGTCCTGACTCCTTCGCCTTTCCTCCTGGCTTGCCCCCCTCCAGAAAGCCACCGGGCACTCCGCAGGCCTCCTCACTTCCCATTGGTCAGAATTACTGTCACTCTTAGGTCTAAACCAATCGTGAGTCAAAGGGACAGAATTCCTTCTTTGGCTTAGGCCAGAAATTCACTGCTGGAGAAGGACATGGCAACTCACTCTAGTACTCTTGCCTGGAAAATCCCATGGACGGAGGGGCCTGGTAGGCTGCAGTCCATGGGGTCGCGAAGAGCCGGACACGACTGAGCGACTTCACTTCATTTTTCACTTTCACTTTTCACTTTCATGCATTGGAGCAGGAAATGGCAACCTACTCCAGTATTCTTGCCTGGAGAATCCCAGGGACAGAGGAGCCTGGTGGCTGCTGTCTATGGGGTCGAACAGAGTCGGACACGACTGCAGTGATTTAGCAGCAGCAGCAGAAATTCACTGCAAGGAGATCCAACCAGTCCATCCTAAAGGAAATCAGTCCTGAATATTCACTGGAAGGACTGATGCTGAAGCTGAAGCTCCAATGCTTTGGCCACCTGATGTGAAGAACTGCCTCACTGGAAAAGACCCTGATGCGGGGAATTATTGAAGGTGGGGGAAGAAGGGGACAGAGGATGAGATGGTTGGATGGCATCACTGACTCAATGGACATGAGTTTGAGTAAACTCTGGGAGTTGGTGATAGACAGGGAGGCCTGGTGTGCTGTAGTCCATGGGGTTGCAGAGTCAGACATGACTGAGCAACTGAACTGAACTGAACTGAAAAATTCATCTGTGGTCCCCAGGCTCCTCTTGCCCTGAAACTAAGTATCCTAGGCTTCTCCCAGCAAAGAAGAAAAAGGAGTGGCCACTGACCAGCCAAGGGTCAGGCTGGCCACAGGCAGGATGTGAAATAATGTAAGTGACACTTAAAAAAGAAAGCAGATGAAAATCCTTTGAAATGTTCAGAGCGTTTATCTTTGGATCGTGCGTTAATGGATACTTCTTCTTTTCATATTTTCTATGTTTTGTAAACTTATGTAAAAATAAAACAGTTAAGATGAATAATATTAAAATGCTAATTCCTCTTTCTTGATTTAGGGCTAAGTATACACAGGACAAGAATCTCATTTAAAAAAACAGCGAAAACATTTTATGATACAGAGTCCATATTTTGCCTGCATCTCTTGTTGGGTCGATACAAGTGCCAAGTTAATAGGAAACACATGGTCCCTTTAAACCCTCATTCAAATCATGCAGCCAATGGGAATCTGACCACTGACAGTAGGAAGGAATTGTTCCCAGCTTTCAAAATTGCTTGCCAGCTGAAATTTTGGCTGTAAAAGCCTAAAAAGGAGATTTTAAAAAATTATAATTTTAGCAAGGTCAATTTGGACGGATTCCTACTATGAACCGGTGTCACCCTGGCTGCCTTTTGGTGACAGGAGCAGTCCATCAGTGCATAAGAAATATGTATGACCCCAGGAGATATTTTCAGAAATGACGGAAGAACAAGATATGGCAATCAGCGTTATTTCTGTGGGTTCACCAGTATAAATACAATAAACTATTGTTCTCGGTGGTCTACAAATCATGTCCGTATTGTCTTTTTTGATTCCCACAACAGGTGAGAAACTGAGCTGCAGAAAAATTAAGTGAACTTGCTAAGCTGATTCTCAATTTCTAGGGCTCAGGGACAGAAGAGCTAAGTCACCCTTAAAGCAGACGGAGGTGGTGATTTGCTTAGCCACACATGAGCCCTGCCTGAGGCTGTTTGCTCAAGCCGGAGAGCAGACAGACTGAAGAGCAGGGAGAACAAACGTGTGCAGATACAGAGGTGGCAAGGAAAGCAGTCACTTTATGTTTTAAAATAGTTATTTGGCTACACCAGGTCTCAGTTGTGGCATGTGGGGTCTAGTTCCTTGACCAAGGATTGAAGTTCAGAGTCTTAGCCACTGAACCACCAGGAAAGCCCTGAAAGCGTTTACTTTTTGATACATTATTGGGACAATTGTTTATCCAAACGGGGGAAAAATGAAATGGACCTAAGTTTCATGCCTTATAGGAAAATATGTCCAGATGAATCAGACAAACATGAAAGGCAGAACTATGGAGCTTTTAGAGGTCTGGGTGTAGAAGATGCTTCAGTTGCCCCAAAGCGGTGGTTGAAAACAACAACTTTATTTTGCTCACAGTTTCATGGGTCTTTTTACAGCATGAGGCTTACCAAGCCTCAGCTTCTCTTTCCATCCATCTATCATTTCATCTCTCTGTCCACACATTAGATACATTTTTCTGAACCATTTGAGAGGAAGCTGTTATCTCTGTTTTTCCAGCATTTATTGAGATATAATTGACATATACCATTGTGTAAGTTTGAGGTATACAATATGATGATTTGATACACATGTAACTTGTGAAATGTATTAGTTAAACCATCCACGTGGTTACTATTTTGTTGTTGTTATGAACATTAAACCTCTAGTCTCATAGCATCTTTGAGATATACAACACAACACTGTTACCTATAGTCACTGTGCTATAGTCATTAGAGCCCCAGAATATATTGATCTTGGAACTAAAAGTCTGTAAGCTTTGACTAACATCTTCCTATTTCCCCCATTTCTCTGCCACCTGTCCACTACCATCCTACTCTCCATTTCTGTAAGTTTGATATTTTTAGATTCTGCACAAGCCAAATCATACCTTGTCCCACCTTCTCTGTCTGACTTGTTTCACTTAGCAAAATTCCTTCAAGGTCCATCCATGTTGTTGCAGATAGTAAGATTTCTTTTCTTTCTTTCTTTGGGCTGCAACGAGTGGCACGTGGGATCTTACTTAGTTCCCTGACCAGGGATTGAACCAGAACTCTCTGCAATGGAAGTGTGGAGTGTTAACCACTGGAGGACTGCCAGGGAAGTTCCTGGATTTTCTTACTTTTTAATAGTGACTAGCATTCCACTGCACACACACACACACTACACACACTACATCTTTACCCATTCACCTGCCAGTGGACACTTACATTGTTTTCATACCTTGACTCTTGCGGATGAGGCTGCAGTGAACATGGGAGGTGTGGATAACTTTTCCAGACAGTGAGTTTTATCTCCTTTGGATAAATATCCAGAATTGGAATTGCCTGATCATATGGTAGTTCCATTTTTAATTTTTTTGAAGACCTCCCCATGTTGTTTTCCATAGTGGCTATTCAGTTCAGTTCAGTTCAGTTCAGTTCAATCACTCAGTCATGTCCTAATCTTTTTGACCCCATGGACTGCAGCATGCCAGGCTTCTCTGTCCATTGCCAATTCCTGGAGTTTACTCAAACTCATGTCCATGGAGTTGGTGATGCCTTCCAACCATCTCATCCTCTGTTATCCCCTTTTATTCCTGCCTTCAATCATTCCCAGAATCAGGGTCTTTTCAAATGAGTCAGTTCTTCGCATCAGGTGACCAAAGTATTGGAGTTTCAGCTTTAGCATCAGTCCTTCCAATAAATATTCAGGACTGATCTCCTTTAGGATGGACTGGCTGGATATCCTTGCAGTCCAAGGGACTCTCAAGAGTCTTCTTCAATACCACAGTTCAAAAGCATCAATTCTTCGGAGCTCCGCTTTCTTTGTACCTACCCCTTTATCTCTTGATACTGTGTGTATTTTTTAAGAATAAGGACATTCTCTTACATAACCTGAGTAGTTATCAACTTCAGAAAACTTGAGTACAATACTTGAAATCTCAAT
The DNA here is from genome assembly GCF_002263795.3 of Bos taurus. NCBI lineage: Eukaryota > Metazoa > Chordata > Mammalia > Artiodactyla > Bovidae > Bos > Bos taurus. The sequence continues at coordinate 42,685,460 of NC_037340.1, read as the reverse complement.
ACAAAATTCTAAACCTGAGTAGAATACAGTATTCTGAATACAACACTTTTATCCAACACAAATACAGAGTTAATTAGATACAATAACAAATACTGGATTAAATACAGTGCTCTCATTTGAATACGAAGCTATTATTTAGTGCCTTTATCTAGTATTGATTACAATATTCTAAATCTGAATACAAGACTTTTATCCACCTCTTTGCTCACATTCCAGTTCTGCCAACTGACAACAATGGCCTCCACAGATCCTTTCTTTTCCATCCAGGATCCAGTCCGGAGTCTCACATTGCATCTAACCATCATGTCCTTCATGACAAGATGTCCTTCTGCAGCCTTTTTTTGTCTTTTGTGACATAGATATTTTTTAAAAGAGATTATTTATTTGACTGCACCAGGTCTTGGTTGTGGCATGTAAGAACTACTTCTCTGACCATGGATCAAACCCCGGCCCCCTGCATTGGGTTTTTGGAGTCTTAGCTACTGGACCACCAGGGAAGTCCCAGCATTGATATTTTTGAAGAACACGGATCAATTATTTTACAGGATATCCCCTCAATCTAGGTCTGCCTAATGTTCCTTCATGATGAGATTTCAGGTTATCCATTTTTGGTGGGAACAGCACTGAAGTGAGCATCTTCAAGGACTGAAAGGCTGACTCTGAGCAGAGAGTGAGAGACAGGAAGCCAGGGACTCCCAAGTTACCTTCTGGACAGCTTCCCGTGTGATTGAATTTTTAATAGGGACATATCGAGCTTCCCTGCCAATTCAGGAGATGTAAGAGATGCAAGGTCGATCCCTGGATTGGGAAGATCCCCTGGAGGAGGGCATGGCAATCCACTCCAGTATTCTTGCCTGGAGAATCCCATGGACAAAGGAGCCTCCCAGGCTACAGTCCATAGGAACGCAGAGTCAGACATGACTGAAGCAACTTAGCACACATCATCGATGCAGTTTTTTAGCGTAAGAGAAAGGTACTACCGGAGGGCACCTAGCTTGGAGGTAAGTGTTGGGGGCCAGAGTGACTTTACGGGGGGCTGTCCCCCACCACCTCTTTCAGAGAAGGAGTTAACTTAGAGCTCCAGTTAATAATAATTCCTAGGCGTGATAAGAGTGTTTTAACCTACAAACTCCTCTGAAGGTTCTCTAGCCTGCCTGACAGGCTTGTCCGGCCACATGTGATTGCTCACAGCCTCCCAACCGTGAGAGGCACGAGATGCTTTAAACCTTCTAAAAACAGGTTCCTTAGAAAAGTTAGAAAACTATTAGTATAAGTATAATGGGCTGATTAGAAATTGTATTGGTGAAGGGTTTTTCATTTGTTGAGCCAATGTTTGTTGCTAAGTCTCCACATCCCCTGCCCTTACACACATTAATGAATATATAGAAGAAATAAGTATTAACCTTTGATATTAATCACGTTAGACCTTAGGCTAAGTAAATTCTTTCCTTAACTAAAACCCACTACACCCTCACCCTATAGGAATGTAACTTTATTTGAGTGGCGTCTGTTTTAAGAATAATCACCCCTGGAGAAATAAGTGTCCTGGTTGACTGACCGCTGTCACAAGGAGAGGGTCATAAATTGTCAGCAGGCCCCCCCCCCCCCCCGCCAGAAGATGATGTAACACCCCTAAGACCTCTGTATACATTTGTATGAAGCACCTGACTTTAATAAAAGTCAGGACTGCTGTCCCCACGTGACTTTTGTATAACATCTCAGTGTATAAAAACAGACTTTGGAAAATAAAGAATTGGGATCAGTTCCTCGAAATACTGGTCTCCCCATGTCGCTCTCTCTCTCACTCTGGCTGAGTCTCCCTCTGGAGCGCGGAACCCGCCACGCTTACTAATTATGCCTGGGCTTCTAAGATCTGACCGGGGAGGCCTCAGTGTCTCCTCTCCTTCGGGAGAACGGAAGGACGCCTGCGGCCTACGTAAGTGGTGCAAACTTCTTGTCTTGAAGTTTTATTGGTCTCCCGCGTAAACCAAGCTACTCAGCCTCTTTTCTCCACTGAATTTTCCTACTGAGCTATCCTCATCCTATTACTCTTTATATCTTTGATAAAATATTTAAATAAATAGGTCGCCGACGCCGTCCCCGCTTCGAATACCCTGGATCAGCCGGGGCAGGACCCCGGCAGGTGGCGCCCGAGACAGGGACGATTCGAAAGTAGGTCCCCAACACTTTCCCCCAGTGTTGAATTTTAGGGACGGATAGGACCCCACTCAGGGTGCCGTGGACCCCCCTGTAGGATAGACAGGGCGAGTAGGAGTGGGAAGTGTTGAAAGTGTTAAAGAGTTAGAGTTAGAGAGAAAAAATGGTTTCTGAAGTTAAAAGGCCAAAGAAAAGCCTGATCTTTTGAAAGCTAAAAGCTTTATCTTCTATTATATTTAACTTTCTGACATGGATAACACTGAAACTAAGAATGGCAACTCTTTATACAAGTAATCTTGAAACTGTTAAAGAGGCTACTGTTAATTTAGATACTTGGGTGAAGGTAAAAAAAACAACTAAACACTTATCCTATAAAAATGATTAAAAATGTTCTGGATCCTCGTCATGAGGCTGTGGGATAGCCTATGGGAGAGGCTATAGCGGTGGATGGTAGTGGGTCTCCACCTTCTGCGCAGATCATATTTTCTGCCATTGACTAGGAAAAGGAGGGACACTGTGCTCTACCTCCCGAGGAGTGAGAGGGCTTACAGGATGCTGCGGCCGGGCGCCCTGGCGAGCCCCCTCTCCCTCTACACTTTAAAACTTTAAACAACAATTTCTGATTTTAGGCGACTACTCCACCTCCACTTGCATCTCCCAGGGCCTAAGAATTCCCCGGTTTACATCCAAAGCCTCCCAGAACATTGCCTAAGGCTGAAAAAGATAAAAAAAGTTTTATTTTTAAACATAGCAGCTTTTAAAGAATACACAATATACAGAGCCTGCTCCTTGCAGAAAACCCCCTCTGGGGGGGCCTCACCCAAGCAAAAAAAGAGAGAAAAATAAAAAGAAAAAAGAAAAAAAAAGTGAAAAAGAAAAAAGGAAAGAAAATAGAGAAAGATCTAAAGATAGAAAAAGAACTAAAGAGTGAAAAGGAGAGAGGAACGGAGGAGGAAGGAAGCAGGGAATGCAGCAAGATAGAAAAAGGAAAAAAGGAAGTTAGAAAAAGAGACACAGAGAGAAAGAGAGGGAGGAGGAAAGAAAAAGAGAGAAAGAGGGTAAAGGAAAAGAAACGAAAGAAAGAGAAGACAGTAAGAAGGAAGAAGGGAGAATGAAAGAGGGAAACAAGAAGGAAATGATAGAAAGTAAAAGAGAAGAGGAAGGAAAAAAGATAGAGTGAGGGAAAGAAAACCTGAGAAAGATTTAAAGAGAAGAAGGAAGAAAAAATCAGCAGAGGAGAGAGGAGAGGACTTACAGGACACTGTGGCCAGACGCCCTGGCGAGCTACCTCCCCCTCTGCGCAAACTTTAAAAAAAAACTTATCCACCACTTTCTGATTTAAGACGATTGCTGCCGCCTCCTTTTGCGCCTTCCAGGGCCCAGGAGTTCCCCACTTTGCCCTCAAAGCCTCTCAAAGTGTTGCCAAAGCCTGAAAAAGATAAAAAGTTTTTTAAACAGTGGAGCTTTTAAAACAGACTGCGTACACAATATGCAGAGCATGCTCCTTGGAGAAAACCCCCTCAGGGGGGTCTCACCCAGGCTAAGAGAAAAACAAAATGGTAAGGGGATTTAGCAACAATATTAACCCCTGACAAGCCGGTTACTCCAATTCCAACGGGAGTGGCTGGCCCCCTACCTGAGGGCATTGTAGGACTTGTGCTAGGGCGTAGCTCGCTTTCTTAAAAAAAAAAAAAAAAGAAAGAAAAAAAATGAATAAATAAAAAGAAAAAGAAAATTTCGGTGGTGCATGGTGTAGTAGATTCTGATTATGTTGAGAAATTAAAGTTTTGACCTCACTGCCTACTAAAACTGTGCAAATTAATAAAGGTCAAAGAGTAACACAGCTTTTGCTTTTACCTTAGTATCAGACAGGAAAAAACTTGACTTCTTAGGCTAGGAGCCACAGAGTATTTGGATTTAGTGATCTAGCCTTTTGGGTGCAGAAAATTACAGCTCCAAGGCCTTTAAAAGATCTTTTAATTCAAGAAAATAAAATGTCAGGGCTATTAGACACAAGAACAGACGTCTCTTAACATTGCTGGGAAAGACTGGCCCAGTTCCTGGCCCACGCATACTACTGAAAATGAGTTGGTGGGATTAGAGAAAGTGGTATGCGGGGTGGGAATGCTGTGGAGAAAAAGGTAAAGCAAAGTTTAAAACCTTGAAGAGTAGTGAGTTCTCCATTGCTGGAGGTATTCAAGCAAAGATTAGATGGTTGCTTGTCATCTAAAAGGCTATAGACCAGATTTAGGTTACAAAACAATAACTGGAGAAGCTTATAAAGATGTTGTGCAACACCTCTTTACTTGCTTCTCATATTTAGGTGCCAAAAGTTTTGAAAACTGACAATGCCCCTTTGAAGCTGCGGAGAGATTGTTTACTAACTTTAAATGATTTCCAAAAATTATTAGGGGACATTAATTGGATATGCCCACATTTAAAACTGACTACTGCAGATTTAAAGCCTTTGTTTGATTGCTTAAAAATTGATCCTAATTCCAGTTCTAAGAGAAAGTTGACTAATGAGACAGAGTTAGCTCTTGTTAAAGTAGATGAGACTTTAAATGATCAGTTAATTAGGATTAATATTACCAAAAGATGAGATTAAATTATTCTTGCCACAAAACATACACCTACAGGGTGCTTGTGACAAAAAGGCCCATTGGTTCCATCTACCAGTGACCCCAAGAAAAATAGTTTTATCTTATCCCAGCTTGGTGGCACAATTAATTATAAAAGGAGGAAAAAAGAAGTGTGGAACTTTTTAGAAAAGAAGTAGCAAACATAGTAATTCCATTCAATAAGGATTGGCAAGTTGCCCTGATAGATTTCAGGGGTCAAATTTTGTTTCATTTGCCCTCAAGCCCCCATAGTAGTTAAAAGTTCAAAAATGTTAGATTGGCAGTTTGAAGATACCTGTGGAACTTTCCAACCCTACATAGTTCCTACGCTCCCCTTTACCCTATGGGGGAGGGACGTGCTGTCTCAAATAGGAGATACTCAGAGAAGGGTTTTCTCAATTTCTTAGTTATCAACAGGCGGTACAATTAACAATACTATATATATTATTATAAATACATAATATAAATATATTTGCCTAATTGCAGTTTGCCTAATTAGATATGGGTATAAATAAAATATAATAAAGGTATACCTAATTCTATTTATAGATCTATACTTAATTAATTTGTATATAATTAATATGTATAGTATATATGCATATTATACATATACTGTATAATTAAATGTATATTGCAGTAATATAATGTGTGTGGCTGATATTAATTGGTATGGTTTGATGTGCTGTGATGATATATGTTCTATATACTGTATAATTATATATGTGTGACATGTATTATTGCAGTACATTGGTTTGTGTTGGTATTGGCTGTGTACGTGTTGTATTGCTGTAATATATATTAATATATTAATTATAAAGATTGATTCAAGTATATTGATTTATATATATTATATGTCAATAAGTTTATACTTGTTGCCATATATAAATACATATATAAATACATTTTGCATTTAGGTATATTTGTTTACCAAAATGAGATAAGGAGGTTATACATTTATTATTTAAATTTATACAGAGACCTAAACTAAACATTAGACCTAAATTAACATATCCCTAAATTTATGTTGTTAAAATGTAAATTTTAAAAATTAAAAAAATTAAATTGACAACTGCTTGACAATTCCTTTGCCATAGAACCCCCATAGGTGTAATTGGGGTAGCCAGACAAAAAATTGGTTTTATGGCAAAACAGCCCCCCATAAATACTGAGAATAAAAATACTGAGGATAAAAAGCGATCTGCCTTTAGTCTTCCGGCAGAAAATCTTAAACAGCCTTATTTATGGTTTCAAAGGAAGGTTTTGCCTCAAGGAATGAAAAATAGCCCACCCTATGTCAAAAGTTCGTTAGTGCTGCTTTAGAAGATGTTAGAAGTAAATATGAACAAGTCTATATGATCCATTATATGGATGACATCTTAATTGCCCACCCTGATAGGGCTCATTTACAAACTGTCCTCCAGGATTTGACCCAGGCATTAACAGACAGAGGCTAAAAAATTGCCCCAGAGAAAATTCAAGTCAATCTGCCCATAACCTACTTAGGACGGGTTATCAGTTCAGAAACTGTAACTCATGTCCCATTAAAATTGAGAAAAGATCACCTTGTTACTTTAAATGATTATCAAAAACTTTTAGGAGATATTAATTGGATCAGACCTTATTTAAAATTAGCCACTGCTGAATTAAAGCCTCTTTTTAATATTTTATGTGGGGATCCTGACCCAACTTCTAAAAGACAATTAACTGCTGAAGCTCAGGAAGCTTTAGACAAAGTAGAAGCAGCCCTATCTGATAGCTATGTAAAAAGAGTTTATTTACAGACAAACTGGTAATTCCTCTGCTTAGCTACTCCAACTGCGCCTACGGGAGTTTTATGGCAAAACATCCCCCTAGAATGGGTCCATCTCCCCACCCAAGCTAAAAAAACAGTGGCTTCTTATCCAGGACTGATACCTATGTTGATATTAAAAGGGAGAAAATGGAGCATTGAATTGTTCGGTAAAGAATCAGCAGAAATTGTAATTCCATGTAATAAAGAACAACTTGATGCTCTTCTAATGTTTGATGAGGACTGGCAGATTGCCGTAGGAAATTATTGTGGTCAAATTCTGCATTATTTACCTTCGCATGTTTTGCTGAATTTTATATCCAGACATCCAGTTATTTTTCCTGTCAGATGTAAACAATCTCCTGTTCCAAATACGCAAATAGTTTTTACTGACGGGTCAACAAATGGTAAAGCCTCCATAGTTACTAAAAATCACCAAAAGGTTTTAGAAACACGGGAAACTTCAGCTCAAAGAGCTGAAATAACAGCAGTCATAGAGGCTTTTGCTATGTTTGCAGATGAGGAATTTAACCTTTATTCTGATTCTCAGTATATTGTCAGGTTGTTTCCACACATTGAAACTGTGGTTTTTGTCTGACAATAAAACTACCGTATTTCATTTGTTAAGTAATTTACAGCAACAAATTTGGAAAAGAAGTAAAATATTTTTCATTGGACACATTCGGGCTCATTCTGGATTGCCTGGCCCTTTAAATGCCTTTAATGATTTGGCTGACTTGTTAACCAGAAATACAGTGGCTACTGTGATTGAGGAGGCCAGAGCCCCTCACTCACTTCATCATCAATATGCTACTGCCTTAAGATATCAATTCCAAATTCCCAGAGAAACTGCTAGGGAGATTGTGCGTTCTTACTTACACTGCCCCACTGTTTATAATAGTCTACCTACGGGAGTTAATCCTCATGGTCTCAAACCTAATGTACTCTGGCAGACGGATGTAACTCATGTCTCTTCATTTGGAAAACTGTCTTTTGTTCATGTAACTATAGATACTTTTTATCACGTTATTATTACAACTGCTCGTACCGGAGAGGCAGTTAAAGATGTGATACAACATCTCTTTACTTGTTTTTCATATTTGGGCCTACCAAAAGCTCTGAAAACTGACAATGCTCCTGCTTACACTTCTAAGTCTTTTCAGGAATTTTGTATAAAGTTTCAAATTAAACATAATACAGGCATCCGTTATAATCCCCGGGGACAAGCCATTGTGGAAAGAGCACATCAAACATTAAAGCTTCAAATTCAAAAATTAAAAGAAGGGGAGTTTAAGTATAGTTCTCCCCATCAAATCTTGCAACATGCTCTTTTCGTAATAAATATTCTAAATACTGATCTGGCTGGAACTACGTCAATGCTTCGTCATTGGTGCCTGGAGCAATTAAATGCAAAACCATTAGTCAAATGGAAGGACCTCCTCTCAGGACAATGGAAGGGTCCTGACCCATTATTAACTAGTGGTCGAGGATGTGCTTGTATTTTTCCACAGGATGCAAATTCTCCAATTTAGATCTGGGACAGGTTGATTCGCCATGTTGCAGACCCCCAGACATCCAGTTCCCCCATTGCTTCGATCACAAAAGAGGAGCCCGCCGGCAGGGGAGACAAGATAAACATCGAGATCCCGGCGAGACTGACAGGGCTGCTGCAGCGTGAACTCCAACCAGAAAATAATTCTACTTATTCTGTTTTAGCTTATCCACCCTCGCCTTATGTTTTCCTTTTTACTAATGACTCCAACAAACTTAATGTAGGCATGAATTATTCAGGTGGACCTAAGGTAGTGACTTGTGAACGATGTATGCTTTCATCTTGTTTAAACCCTCAATGTAATGTTTGCTCCTTTGTAGTGTTACAACGTCCACCTTATTTTATGATGTAACCACTTATTGATATGTTAATTATGGTCTCGCTGTGTTACAACAAGTACAGGATTTAATGTGATCCTGCCGGTTTGTGGGCCTACTTATTTTAGGAATATCAGCTTTGATAGCAACAATTACTTCTGTTACTGTGGCAGCAATATCATTGACTCAACAAGTGCATACTGCCCAATATGTTGATACCATGTCTAAAATTGTTTCTTTAACTCTAGCAACTCAGGAAGCTATAGATAGGAAATTAGAGATGAGAGTAGATGCCTTAGAAGAAGCAGTTATGCATATTGGGACTGAGTTACAGGCTTTAAAGGTAAAGATGGCTTTGACATGCCACGCTGATTACAGGTGGATATGCGTGACATCTTTGAAGGTAAACGAGACAGATTATGAATGGGAAAAGATTAAAAATCATATCTCAGGTGTTTGGAACAGTTCTGATATTGGCCTGGACTTAGGGAAACTTCATAATCAAATACAGACCTTGGAACACTCTCGACTGGATTTTACTGCCACTGGAGAAGCTAATGATTTTTTTAACACCTTCTCTAATTTTATTTCTGGAAAAAATATTCTGTCTAATATCCCTAGTCTCTAATCCTACTTCTCATAATCATTCTTCCTTGTATTGTCAGGATTCTTCAGCAGAGCATTCGGAAGCTCGCGACTGAGCTGCATCCGGCTGTTTTAACAAATAAAAAAGGGGGAGATGTTGGAGGCCAGAGTGAGGTACTCCGCCCGTGGCAAAGGTCATGAGGAAGGAGGCTCGACATACGCAAAGGTGGGATCGAGCCTCAGGAGTCGCCCTGGAACTCCTCGAGCATCTACCCCCATAACCAGAGCCTGCCTACTTTACTACTTTGTGCTCACCTACACCTCTGACTTTACGGGGGGCTGTCCCCCACCACCTCTTTCAGAGAAGGAGTTAACTTAGAGCTCCAGTTAATAATAATTCCTGGGCGTGATAAGAATGTTTTAACCTACAAACTCCTCTGAAGGTTCTCTAGCCTGCCTGACAGGCTTGTCCGGCCTCGTGTGATTGCTCACAGCCTCCCAACCATGAGAGGCACGAGATGCTTTAAACCTTCTAAAAACAGGTTCCTTAGAAAAGTTAGAAAACTATTAGTATAATGGGCTGATTAGAAACTGTATTGGTGAAGGGTTTTTCATTTGTTGAGCCAATGTTTGTTGCTAAGTCTCCACATCCCCTGCCCTTACACACATTAATGAATATATAGAAGAAATAAGTATTAACCTTTGATATTAATCACGTTAGACCTCAGGCTAAGTAAATTCTTTCCTTAACTAAAACCCACTACACCCTCACCCTATAGGAATGTAACTTTATTTGGGTGGCGTCTGTTTTAAGAATAATCACCCCTGGAGAAATAAGTGTCCTGGTTGACTGACCGCTGTCACAAGGAGAGGGTCATAAATTGTCAGCAGGCCCCCCCTGGCCAGAAGATGATGTAACACCCCTAAGACCTCTGTATACATTTGTATGAAGCACCTGACTTTAATAAAAGTCAGGACTGCTGTCCCCACGTGACTTTTGTATAACATCTCAGTGTATAAAAACAGACTTTGGAAAATAAAGAATTGGGATCAGTTTCTCGAAATACTGGTCTCCCCATGTCGCTCTCTCTCTCACTCTGGCTGAGTCTCCATCTGGAGCGCGGAACCCACCACACTTACTAATTATGCCTGGGCTTCTAAGATCTGACCGGGGAGGCCTCAGTGTCTCCTCTCCTTCGGGAGAACGGAAGGACGCCTGCGGCCTACGTAAGTGGTGCAAACTTCTTGTCTTGAAGTTTTATTGGTCTCCCGCATAAACCAAGCTACTCAGCCTCTTTTCTCCACTGAATTTTCCTACTGAGCTATCCTCATCCTATTACTCTTTATATCTTTGATAAAATATTTAAATAAATAGGTCGCCAACGCCGTCCCCGCTTCGAATACCCTGGATCAGCCGGGGCTGGACCCCGGCAGGTAGGCAGGCAGGCTAATCATCTTCTGAATCCTTTGAGTAGGCCAAGACTCAGTATTTAGGAAACCTTCCTTTCTGCCCAGTAGAGAAAGCCACTCTCCTCCCTCACCCCTGGCATTTACAGACTCTTGCAGCTGCTGTCCTGGGAGCCTGCTAAATGCTCAGAAGACCCCAGAAGGTCGAGAGTCCTGCCTTCTGTCTGCTCTGTTTTTCTATATTCCTGCTGGGCATGTAACGGCAGCCAGCAAACCAAGGGCTGTGGATCTGATCTTGCTTTGGGTATTCTTAGGGCCTCACTGTGGAAGCTAAGCTGGGGCTGCAAAGGTTTCAGAATCCTGGGAATGGGCTCAAGGATTTTGTCCTGTGTACAACCCTAGGGTGACCTCTCTCAGAGAATTACTGGGAAACTCTTTGTTTTCCAATCTTAACTTCTGCTTACCCAGACCCTATTCACGGGATTTTATCAGGGAGCCCACCTGGAGAAGGGCACGGCAACCCACTCCAGTATTCTTGCCTGGAGAACACCCATGGGCAGAGGAGGCTGGCCGGCTACAGTCCGAGGAGTCGCAAAGAGTCGAACACGACTTAGGGACTAACACGCACCAGAGCACCCACAGGGTGTTCCAAACCCTGTTTGGGTGAAGATCACCTTCAGCCACACCCTCTAATGCTGTGAAAGTTTTCTCCTCTGGGGAATTTCTCATGCAGCTGTATTCAGCCCAAACAAGCATGCCATGTACTGGTCACCACTCACAGTCCCTGTTAGTGGTCACCCCATGCTCGTGTAGGGCTCCCTGATGACACAAAGAGTGCAACAACTTCCAGAGAGAATGCACTGAAGAGTGTGTTGTGCTCTTTCCCATACCTGTAACCTGGCTGGGGAGAGCAGAACTGCACCCATGACATCCGAGCTCAAGGCCCAGATGCAAGACTTCTCTTCCAGGAGCATCTTACATTAAGGCTTCCTCTGGAGTTATCTTGGAGAAGGCAATGGCACCCCACTCCAGTACTCTTGCCTGGAAAATCCCATGGATGGAGGGGCCTGGTAGGCTGCAGTCCATGGGGTCGCTGGGAGTCAGACACGACTGAGCGACTTCCCTTTCACTTTTTCCCTTTCATGCATTGGAGAAGGAAATGGCAACCCACTCCAGTGTTCTTGCCTGGAGAATCCCAGGGATGGGGGAGCCTGGTGGGCTGCCGTCTCTGGGGTGGCACAGAGTCGGACACGACTGCAGTGACTTAGCACTGGAGTTATCTGTCAACAGGGAACTGTAGGGACCCATGGCTTTGTTCTGACTTCTTTGGACCCTCTCCACTTAAAAATTCATCCAAGGCTGACTGCCTTCTTGCTCTTTCCATCAAAATGAATGGGTAAAGAAATCCTCACAGGAGCTTCCCTGGTGGTCCAGTGGCTAAGACTCCGCACTTCCAACGCAGGGGGCCCGGGTTTGATCCCTACTCAGGGAGCTAGATCCCACATCACGAATAACACGGTGGTGCCACATGTTGGCAGGACTGTGGCTGTGCTTGGGCCTGAGTCGAGAGTCTGACTCCGTTTTGTCAGACAACCCGCTGCCCCCAGCCCACCCTCGGGCTGCACAGTGTAGGAAGGGGGAATCCTAGTTCCCCCAGCCAGGCATCCAAGCAGTGCCTTCTGTGTTGGGACCCCTGTGTTGGGACCACGGAGTCTTAACCCTTGGACTGCTAGGGAAGTCCCACAAGTCTGATCCATCTAAATGCACAGGTTGAACACATCTGTGTAGAGAAATTTCTGTTTTTCTATCCCCTTCCTTCCAACCCACCTACCGCTGTGGGCGTCTCCCTTTTGAAATATCTTCAGTCACATAATTGTCCTGTTAGCCACCTGTTGCTGTGGTTAAGTGCCCAATTTATGGTATTTTGTTATAGGACTCAGACAAAAACCCTCTTCTTTTCTCAATTTATGGTCATTTAAAATAAAGAACCCATCTGCCAATGCAGGAGACATAAGAGACCCGGATTCGATTGCTGGATCAGGAAGATCCCCTGGAGGAGGATATGGCAACCCACTCCAGTATTCTGGCATGGAGAATCTCATGGACACAGGAACCTGGTGGGCTACAGTCCAAAGAGACGGACACGACTGAAGTGACCTAACTGCAATTCCCATTATTCCCTCTGCCCAGTTGGTCTACCACCTTGATCTCTGATGGCTGTGTACAGTAGATCTCTTCCCTCCTTTCCCATTCCCAAGTTCAAGGCTGCCCTGGGCACAGTCAACCTTTGCTGACCAGTTCCTAGAGAGATGAGGACTGTTTAGAAGGCCTTGTTCAGGAGATGCTCCTGGACTTCCTTGATAGAGATGTGGCTTCAAGACCCCTGCTGTGTTCTGCCTGGTCCTGAAGCAGCTTAGTTAAAGGTAGAATCCATCACTTCCCTGGGCTTCCCTGGCATCTCAGACAGTAAAGAATCTGCCTGCAGTTCGAGCCACCTGGGTTCGATCCCTTGGTCCAGAAGATCCCATGGAGGAGGGCATGGCGACCCACTCCAGTATTCTTGCCTAGAGAATCCCCACAGATAGAGGAGCCTGGTGGGCTGCAGTTCATGGGGTCGCAAACAGTCGGACACGATTGAGTGACTAAGCACAGCACACAGAATCCATCGCCAGGTGGCAGTGTTGTCCAGCTTTAAAATTTGTCAAACTCTGCAAGCCTAGAAATGTAAGCTATCCCTCGCCTTCTCATTAAATCGGTCCATAATCTGTCAATCCAGATTCCTAGGGCCCTGACTCAATCCACACATAACCCTCCTGGGTCCTCAGCTGGCACCTGCAGGGTTGGGCTCTGTTTATTCTGGGGCCCCCAGGGGCTGACCCCAGAGGAAGTGATGTTCACGCTAGGAGGTCAGCACAGGTTTGCTGCTGACCCTTCCCTGTTGTGGGCTTTGTCTCCAAGTCATGGTCCTATCGTAAACCTCCACATTTGGGGTGGTTGAGCCGAGAGGCAGGGGAGCCCCAGAGACTGGTGGTGAAGTGGTTTCAGCTACCTTTGCTGTCTTGGACAGGAAAAGGAACTTTACTTCTTAGATCAGCCCAGAGGCTGCTCCCCGGTTTCACTCTGTTCCTCTCATCCCCGTCTTATCCTGAGGAGCCTAGCATCCAGAGTGATCACTGCCAAACAAGCGTCTAAGTAAGGATATCCCCTGGCCTGAGACCTGGAGGGGGCAGGGTGGCCACTGTCATCCCGACCCACCCCTCCCCTTGCCCTTGGCAGTAGAGCCATCCTTCCCCCACCCCACCTGCCTGCTGCTCATGGTTGGGTCTCAAAGGAAACCCCGAGACTCAGCAGAGGGCATCCTCCCCAGTTGCCCAGCCCCTGAATGTTAATTTTAAGCATCTTAAAATACAAACCTTCCTAGCCCAAACTGCAAGCTGCACTTCTCAGAAGCTACTGGACCAAAATCTGTCAGTTGGTCTACCCCTGATTATATTTGAGTTCAGTATGGAGTTGGTTCCAGGGGAACTGACTTCAACAGGAAACTAGAAGTGATGAGTTGGGGGGTGGAAGGGCGTGCTGATATGGCTACTGGAGTCCTGAAGTGGGAAGAGAAACAGCGGCTGCAGACTGGGGGTGGGACAGCACCTCTCGAGCTGGGATGATGGCAGTCTGCTGAGTTGGGAGCCAAAGAAAGACAGGGAAGGGGTAGGGAGGGTGTAAGGTACGCAGAACTGAAGCCCCTCAGCCCTAAAATAAGTCTGTGCAGCCCCCACACCTCAGAAGCTATGATTTTACATAAATCGAAAAAGCCAGCACATCCTTATTGCGAGGAACTCACCACTAGACATCTGAGAGCTGAAGGGTTCAGGATCTCTCTCCCATTCATTCATTTTGCAAATGACAACACTGAGGTGCTTGCCTTACACATGGTGGGCTGGGGGCAGTGAAAAGGCCTGGTGCAGGGCTTTTGGCTCCTCCACAGTGCCCTCTGTCTACCTGGCTTCCTTGAGGTGGGCGGAAAAGGAAGCCAGGGCTTGGTCCACGGTGACAGCGGTCATGGCTCACAGTTGTTAGAGATTGGCCCTGAGCAGGACCTCCTGTGTCCTGTGGTTGCCCCTGGCTTGCTGTCACAGCAAGTGTCCACGCAGAGAGGCAGGGAGAGCCGTGGGTGTGAGGTCCCTGTGGGCCTGGGCAGTGAGAGAACTGGTTCCTTCAGGTACCAGTGACACTTCACAGGCAAAGCCACTGTCTTCTCTGATGATGCTCTTGACCACTGTGGGCTGTAGGGGGTGTCTCCTGGGGGCCACAGAGAACCCCAAGGCCAAAATCCTTTCTGTGCTGTGTGGGTGGTTGACACCCCTGTCTTTCCTGCTCACAGGGGGCTGGAGAGAGTTAAAGGCTTCCAGGGTCTGGTGTTATCGGCATTTAGGGAATTCACTGAGGGAGTTGCTTGAGAACAGACCTACCCGGAGGTCTGGTGGCTCCTCAGATGGGGGTCCCTGGCTCTGGGCAGACACCACTGCCAGCCCTGAGCCACCTGGAGTTCTCTCTGGTTTTCACCTGTGGCCTCTCCCACTCTTTGGTGGTGAACCCTCTCACCCTGGGGCCACTGTGTTCACCCTCCCTCCCGGGGGTCCAGTGTGCATGTTATGGGGCACTGCATGGGGGTCGTGGAGCCCACCACTGCTGAAGCCATGGAGGCATGTCCCCACTCTCCACTGCTGCCACTGAGGTCATGGGGACATTGGGAAATGGGGACTGGAGGGCAGGAAGCCTGACAGCCTTGTGCGGCCAATCCCAGACCTCCAGTGGCTGCGTCCTTTCCTTCCTCCAACACACTTCAAGGCTCTTAGTGTGGATTTTTCTTTTTGGTTTTGCTTTGTGTTTCAGTCATTTGAGCTGGTGCCTGTCTCCCTGCCGCTCCCTCTCCTTGGGCTCAGGGGGTGTGTCTGGTTCATCCTTGTCCAGCTAACAGCCTCCACACTGGCCCATACACACAGCACGGAGGGACTCCTCAAATCCTGTCATTGAAGGGAGCTGGGGGAGTGATAACAAGGGCTGAGGAGCAAGGGGGTCTGGTGACTCAGTGCTGGGGGTTTCCTGGACCCTTATCTACAAAGCTGCTCCTTAGAAGGGCCCAGTGGCACAGCTCTGAGCAACACGGTAGGTGGGGCTTAAGAAGGCAAACACCTCAAGCTGTGAGCGCTGGAGGCTGAGGCTCCCCACTTGCCAGCCATGAGACCTTGGGTGGGCTTCTCCCCTCTCTGCGTTTGCTAAGTGAGGATCAGAGCATCCTTAGGATTGTGAGGGTTGCTGTCTCCGACTTGAACATCGGGGCTGAGATGTAAAGTGAGCCCCATTTCCCTCTCAGGCCTCCCACGTCTGCACCTGCCAATGTGCTACTTTCTGCAGTGGAGGGCTCTGCTTGTGTTTTAAGGGCTGGGGCTTCTGTGATGCGGGCTGCCTGGAGGGCCGACTGTTCTCAGAACAGTCCAGGCCCCATAGGAAGCTGTTCTGTGGACGTGGCCGGGTGTGGCTCCACCTGCTGTAGTTCCCGGAGGAGAGCCGCTTCCAGGAGGCAGTCTTGGCCTTGGCCTCCGTGACCTCACCTTAGGTAACCTGGGCCGCAGGGCATGCAGTTCTGTACCACCTGGTTGGCTCTGCAGTGTTTTCTGTACACACAATAACTTCTCTTTATCCAGCCTGAAGGAAAGCCAGCTTCATACTTCTTGAGAGTCAATTCCATGTACTTTCCCTATTGTTCTTGCAGTAGGGGCGGGCAGGGGGCTGGGCAGGGCTGGCCAGCCGCTCTTATCACTCCGCAGCGGCAGTTAGAGGCCCTGCTGCTCCACCAACAGTCAGCTTGCAGCTGTCCCGGGTGGTACAGAGCACAGTGAGAGGTGGATTGTGGCCTTCTTCCCTGGGCCCTCCTGGCCTTCCAGTCTCGTGGTGGTGGGTTAAGCCTGGGGCCATAGGGACGGACTGAGAACTGTGTCTGGCAGAGTCCTCACCTCGGCTGCCCACCACCGATCCCAGGCTCTAAGCGGCAGCAAACCTCTCCCCCATCCCACCTCCAAGACCTGATGGCAGCAGCTGTCTCCATGGGTCGCCATTTGTGGAACCCCGCCCCACTATGGGTGGCTTGAGGAGCCTGAGTTGCCATCTGGGGCTGGGTGGGATCTAGGGACCAGGCTGTGAGGGGCTGCCTGCTGAGATCTGTCTCTTCAGTACACCATGCACCGATGAGAGGACCCAAACTGGATGCTGGACAATTGCTCCTAGGCAGGGTAACTGGCCTGCACAGGGACCCCTCCTCTTACCAAGGACCTGGGCCTCGCAGGGCAAAAGCTGAGCCTTGGGACCTCGAACCCGTAAAATGAGGGGTAATCATGTTGTTTTGCTTAAGAGGTTTGTTATGTGTTAACAGCTGCAAGGAGGCATGGAGACAGAATTAAATGACTCCCCTTCCCTTTCTGGTCAGAACAGATACTAACGTTTGTTTTGGTGGAGGTTTATAGGAACATCATGACTTGACCATGAGCTGACCTCAAGAACAAAGGCTCTGACAACATGAAGTCTGCAACAGCTACCCCACCCCCCCGTCTACCTTTCCAAGAAAATGGCTTTGCTGAAAAGTTTTGGGGAGTTCAGGGTTTTTAAGGCATGAGCCTCCTCCCTCCTTGCAGGGCCCTGCAATAATCCTTTCTCTGCTCCAGACTCAGGTGTTTTGGTGTTGGTTGGCCTTATGTGGACTTGTGTTTGGTAACATTCTCTGCAGGGGTCTCTAGGGCCTGCCTCTGTGGCCTCTCAGGGCCTGGGCTGAGTTGGAGCAACACTGCTCATCCTCTTGTGGGGAACAGATCCCTCCTCTTGAGGGGGAGCCTCTCACCTATAGAGCAAATGCCTGGGAGTTTTCACCCACTGCTCCAGCATCTGTAGTCATCTTTGAGACCCCCGGCAACACTTAACGGTCTTTCTCTATTTTAGTTTTATTATTTATTCTATTAAAAATGGTGATTCAGGGAATTTCCTGGCAGTCCAGTGGTTAGGAATCTGTGCTCTCACTGCATAGGACCCAGGTTCAATCCCTGATTGGGGAACTAAAATCCTGCTGGCTGTGTGGCGAGGCTTAAAAAAAAAAAAAAGTGATTCAGGCCAAGTGGTGAAGCAGAAATTGAGGTGGGAGTGGGGTTGCTGCCCAGCATGTGTTTATTTCTTAGGGCTCAGCATCCTCATATGTTCCACTTGGGAGCTGAGAGTGGGCAGGACTTGATAGCACCAGATAATTTTTAAATTAAGTAGAAAAATGCAGGTCAAGCACTTGGCACAGAGCAGTGCCCATGTGTAAGTGCTAACTCTTCTCATTGGATCCCAGCCCCCCCAGCCTTAAAAAGCAGGTACCACGTGCAAGCAGGCAAGTGCACGCAGGCGCACAGGAGAGGGGGCACACACACACACACACACACACACACACTGGGGCTAACAGCAGAAGTTCCTCTTACAGCTAATGGGATGGAACTCAACCAACCAACTTTCAGAATTCCCCTTTCCCTTCTGTTTATCTTATTTATTATGTGTTTAGTTTGTGGGTGTTGTGATATTCGAGTCTGGCTGAGGCAAGTTTCTGTGGCTTCCCTTCTATCTTTCCTGGCTTGATAACTGGGACACAGCCTCCATTCCAGGGCTCCCTGGGTACAGCTGGGAGAGACAGATATCATGCGTTTCCCTCCCCCCAGGGCTGCACGAGAATAAATGAGTTGGTGTCTGAAACTTGCAGCCTGCGAGGGACACCCAGGGAGCTCAGTAGCCGGGCTGGTGTAGGCACAGAGACGTTTAAGGAACTCACCGGAGGTCAGAGAGCTAGAAACGCCAGGTTTTGAACCCAGGACACAGAAGCTGCAGCAGCGGGCCAAAAACCCCGGGCGTTTGCTTCGCTGCCACAGGAATGCGGCGGACCCTAGACCACCACCCTGGGTACCCCCACAGCCTCTTGGGCAGAGGATCCCACTTAGTCCACGGAGCGGGGGTGCTGCTTGTGTGTGTATATTTTGGCGGGGGTCCGGTGCAGGCAGACCTGCGGGTTCCTTCTCCAGGGCGCACGAAGAAAAGAATGCCTTCGGCCTCTGAGATGCTGAATGGACCTAACTGGTGGTTCCCCGGCTCTGCGGTCGCTCCCGCGCCCGGGAGAGCCTGCGTCCCCGGGTTCCCAGTCTTTGCGGTTCCCCGCGCCGCGAAGCCGTCGGAGCTGGAAGACGCACCGGTTGAAACGCCGGCAGCCCGCCCCGGGACCCCGTACCCCGGGCTCCGGGAGGCCCCCCTTCCCCAGCTGCTCCCCTTCCCTTGGCGCCCGGCTCTGGAGCCCGAGGGGAGGAATTGGGAGGGGCGGGGCGGGGGCAGGGCCTGAGGGCGGGCCCGGGGCGTTGGCCGGAGGGGCGGGGCGTTGGCGGAGTCAGGGAGGGGCGCGACCGCGCGAGGACCGGGAGCGGGAGCGGGATTGGGCGAGGGCCGGGGCGGTGGCATGGGGGCGGGGCCTTTGGCGGGGCGGGACCGGGGCGGGGCGTGGGCACGCGGGCGCCCGGTTGCCACAGGGCTCTGAGGCGCGGGACTCTGAGGCGCGATGGCGGCGCGCTGCTTGGGCCGCGGCGTCGGGCGGCTACTGGGCGGCCTCCGCGGGGTTGGGGTGCGGGCGCTGGCGGCCCCCCGGCTCTGGAGCAGCGCCTCCGCCTCCGTAGCGCCACCCAGCTCCTACCAAGAGCGAATCGCGCTTGCAGCTCGCGAGCCCGCCGCCTTCTGGGGGCCACTGGCGCGGGACGCTCTCGTGTGGGACACCCCTTACCACACGGTGAGCGACTGCGACTTCCGCAGCGGCAGGATCAGCTGGTTCCTGGGAGGCCAGTTAAACGTGTCTGGTGAGTGGGCCTGGGGACCGGGGCGCCCCAGCTCGCGCGGCCGGGGGACCCCGAGCCCAGCATGCGGTGGCTCCACACGCCCCCTCCTCGGCGCTCCGGCGTCGCTCCCCGGCAAGCGACGCGGCCACCCCGCCCCAACCCCTCCGGCCCGGCCCCGACTCCTCGGTCGTGGCTCGGGCTCCCCGGCGCCCCCCCGAGTCTAACGGTGGCCCCCACTGGCCCTAACACCGAGCGTGCCGCTCGTGGGGTGGAAGGCAAGGGGCGCGCCAGGAGCAGGACTTCCCGCCCGCGGGGCCGGCCGGCGACAGAACCGAAAAGCTTCTGGCCGTTGTCACCGCCAGGTGCCGGCCGGCGACCCGCCTGGGGAGCAGCCCTGCCCGTGTAAACAAACGGAGCCGCGCCGGGTGGCGGGGAGGAGGAAGCCGCGCCGGCAGCCGGAGTCAGCCCGCGGGCGGGCGGGCGGGCGGGAAGGAAGCAGTAGTGGGACCTCCCCTCTCTCAGTTTCACCTTCGCCCCGAAGACCCAGGGGCCCGGTCTTCCGAGGTCTCAGAAGCCAGCTGCATCCCCAGTCTGTCCTCTCTGGCCCCTACTGGAGATTGAATCCCCTACGGTTCTGTCCAGACTTGGGACTGGGGTTCACACTGCCAGCCATGCCCCCGGTCCGCCAGGGGCAGAAGGCCCAGCAACTGAGGGAAGGAGGAGGCAGGCTAGGTCTAGGGTGTGAGCAGCCAGATGGGGCGCGGTCAGAGGGGCTCAAGGAGGAAGGGGGTAATGGGATAGATGGGAGTCTAGGGGCTGTTTAAGGAAAGGTCTTCCTGACCAAGGCCTGAACTGGGTAGCGGGGTCTAAGTCTCCAGGTTCCACTTCTTTACTGGTCCAGTTTTTCTGTTCCTCTGAGTCTCAGCATCCTCCTGTGTAGACTGCTGCTACTGCTGCTGCTGCTAAGTTGCTTCAGTTGTGTCCGACTCTGTGCGACCCCATAGATGGCAGCCCACCAGGCTCCCCCATCCCTGGGATTCTCCAGGCAAGAACACTGGAGTGGGTTGCCATTTCCTTCTCCAATGCATGAAAGTGAAAAGTGAAAGTGAAGTCGCTCAGTCGTGTCCAACTCTTAGCGACCCCATGGACTGCATGCAGCCCACCAGGCTCCTCCGTCCATGGGATTTTCCAGGCAAGAGTACTGGAGTGGGGTGCCATTGCCTTCTCTGCCTGTGTAGACTAGAGGTCGCAATACCCACCTGAGGGGCTGGTTGTGATGACCAGGCACACAGGGTATGGAACAGACCCAGCACTTACTAGTGAGCAATAAGTGGTAGTGATTTTGACTTGTGAAATTTAGAAGTAGCCAGAGTTACAGGTAGTTTCTTGCAGTTATTTTTCAAGCAAAGATATTTAAGGGAACTTTGGACCAGACTTTTTTTTTATATATTGTATATTGCTTTGCTGATTTAATAAAAATGACTCAGTAGATAAGTGTCTTCTTTAGAATTGAGTCAGCAGAAAGTGTCCTTGGATTAGTGGGAGAAAAACTAAACCCTTAGGTTTGCAGGGTTGGTGGAATGCACCCTGGATTGAGAGAGCTGCGTGCAGGGGGAAGGGGTAGAAGGTTGCAGTTCCTTTAGAAGCTGCCTTGGACTTGGGCGACCTGAGGCTGCCAGGGACATTCAAGGTGAACTCGTGCCACCTTTCACTCTCAGATAAGAAGTGGGGAGTGGTGGTGGTGGTGTAATGACAGATCCAGTGCGACGGGCAGCCAGGGCCTTGTGAGCCCTACTCGGTCAGGTTCAAGGTCAGGGTTAGGGTGTGCAACAAGACACTCCTCTGCCTCTTTTTCTTCATTTATTTCTCCTTTATGGTTACCTTAGCCAGAAACTGAACTTCAGAAAACTGCCTTGTAGAAAAACAGCATTTCAGCCACATTCTCTCATCAAATGTGTATGTGACCCACTCATCTGTCAGAAATATCTCTGATGGTCACCAGTGTCTGTAAATCAGAGGTGATCATATGAAAAAGGACCAGACCAAGTCATGGCTATCCTGGGAGCCACTAGAAAAGTTGTGGGCTGGGGTGGGAGGGGGTGTGTTTTGGCATGCTCTGTCTGTGTGATGGTCGTGCGATGATGGCTTATTTCAAAGGAGCGTCACTTAAAACTCAGTTTGCCCCTTCAGGAAGGTCTGTACGTACAGTTTTCAAAGTGTGGTCCCTGGATCAGCAGCATCAGCAAGACCTGTGAACTTTGTAGAAACATCCTAGATGCCAGAGCCAGGAACCTGGGGGTGGATCCTCCAGGTGATCCTGATACACACTTAAGGTTGAGAACCACTGATCTGTGTCCAACCAGGGCAGGTGGGGCACCACTAAATGGGTGGGTTGGGATGAATGCCAATCTGTCTCTCTCAAACAAACAAAGAGTCCTTGGGTGGTACCGTACACTTCAGTGGTGCTGGGTGTGTCTTTGGAATCATCAGATCAGATCAGATCAGTCGCTCAGTCGTGTCCGACTCTGGGTTTGAATCCTTGTTTTCCCCTGACCATTTTTTTTTTCTATCTAAAGTCTTGCCAAGTGCTTAATTTTTTTAAATTCATTTTTTTAGTTGGAGTATAGTTGATTTACAATTGTGTTAGCTACACAGCAAAGTGAGTCAAGTATATATATACATATATCCACTCTTTCAGATTCTATTCCCATATAGGTCATTACAGAGTACTGAATAAAGTTCCCTGTGCTCTACAGTAGGTTCTTATTAGTTTACACTATTTTATGTATAGTAGTGTGTCTGTGTCAATCCCACTCTCCCAATTTACTCCTCCTGCCCTTCCCTGACTGTTCTTTGGTGCGTCTCCTCATTTGTAACGTGAGAACAGTGCGTAACTGAAATTCTGTTCCAGTTCCTATCCGTGCCATTTTCTTAGTCTCTCGGATTCCGTGGGTCAGGACTTTGGACAGGGCCTGACGGGAGTGGCTTGCCTCTGCTCCCCGCTTGTGGGACTCTAGTCATCTACCTTGCTCACTCCCAAGTCTGCGGCCTGGCCTGCAGGCAGGGCTTAGCTGGAGCTGTGGCCCGGAGCACCCACAAGGAGCTTCTCACAAGGTGGTGACTAGACCCAGGGCTGTTGGCTACCAGAGGTCCCAGAGACCAAGGCAGAAGCTGCTAGGCTTCTGACCAGCGGCAGGTGACCTGGGACTGCGTGTTAGCATTGAATGTGAAAATGCTTGTGAAGCACTCTGCACTGTCTTCAGAACATTCCTTGCACCCAATCACTGGCCTTTGTTATTTATTAATGAATCCTGGGAGGAGGCTGTAACCTTGAACCTGCTCTTCTGCCGTGTTGCTTTGCCTCTGAATGGGACCACACAGGTTTTCCATCTGACCAGCCTATTCTGGGAAGCAGGCTGAGGAGGGCACGCAGGTGGCTGACGTGGCTCTGAAAGCCCTCCTGGACCATGGGAGAGCCAGGCCGGTGGGGGGTTGTGGTGTCAGAGGGCCCTGGGAGGGGTGGGGTAGGGGTGGGGAGGTAGACCTGACACCCCCTGCAGTGACTGGTTTGCATGAAACCCGAAGCTCTTTAGAAAGCCACGTTCTGATAAAAACTCCAGCTTTTGAAGTTTGGCTCTTTCCCTCGCAGGGCTCAACAGATGTGTTTGCTCCGTGGGTATAAACTTGAGACATCAGGAAGCTGCAGATGCAGAACTGGAGGGTAGTGACGTGTTGCTTTCAGAATACAAAACGAAACTCTATTTTGAGTCTGAATTTGAAACACACGTATGTGTATTCTTACTTTCAAGCTTGGGGATAGACTGTTTATAACTAGCATTGAACACAGAGATTCCTTGGACACTTTTTGGAACATTCCTTGTAGCAGTGGAAACCATTTCGCTGTAGCTCTCTCCTCTTCATGACATGTCTCAAATAATTCAGACGGCAGAAACGTTGAGATGGCGAGAGCCTGCCTCCGAGGCTGCATTTCCTCCCAGTGGCTGAAGTAGCTCACTCAGGTCTTTCAAGGAACTCTCAGTGAACACATGACCTCAGGTCTTAGGAGGAGGGACCCTCGGAAAGCTCTGAATCCTCCCCAGTTGTTAGAGACATGACTTACTTTAAATAGCAGATGTTTCTGGAAAGTTGGCAAATACAGTTTTTGTGATTGACGTAATACCTCAAATTATGCCAGGGAGGTTTTCTATTTAAAGAAAACCTATTGTGACTCCTCTTGTGAATATTAACTCCCTCATCTCTTTGGATTAAAATTAAATTTTTGTAAAGGGAGGAGGGGCAGGGATGCATTTAAACAACCAACAAGTTTGTTGGATGGAAATGCCTGCATTCGTGTGTACATGTTTATGATGAAACTGATGACCCCCTGGTCACCTTTTCTTTTTTTAATAATATCTTAATTATTTTTTTATGTGGGCCATCTTTTAAAAGTTTTTATTGAATTTATTACAACATTGCTTCTGTTTTATGTTTTGATTTGTTTGGCCTCAAGGCTTGTGGGATCTTACCCTCCTGACCAGGGGTCAAACCCACACCCCTGCATTGTAAGGCGAAGTCTTAACCACTGGATTGGCAGGGAAGTCCCTCATCACCTCTTCTTAAAAAGAAACCCAAACTCACCACACACACCCGCTTACCTGCTTGCAGAGCCATATCAGGCCCGGGTGCAGACTTGCCCTTAGGTGAACTTTGTGATGCCTCATCTCATGACATCCTTGTGACACCAATTTGAAGTGTCTGGAGGCCCCATTGTACAGATGTGGATGTAAGGGCTCTAGCTCGTGTTTGGTGGGGATCATGCATAAAATGCCCCAGTGCCTTGGAGCCTGCATTCTGATGAGGAGAAGGACCACAGATCAGTAAAGGAGCAGGTTCACACTGGTGATAGTGCTCAAGGTTTTACAGCTGCTAAGGGGAGAATTAGGAAGTTTGTCCCTTCATCCCCTGCCCCCTGCCGAGGTGAAGGAATCTTAGGGAAGTGGTCCCTGCACATAGGGACCTTGTGACCCAGATGGAGGTGGATTTAGCAGAGCTGATGTTGTGTCAGAATGGGGGCTGCTGGGAAGATGAGTCAGTGACGAATGGGGTTGTGGGAGGAGAGATCACTGTGTGCTGGGAAGTTTGGAAAAGGATCGAAATAAGAGGTCGGGTTTGAGCCAAACCTTAAGTTGCTCTATCTCCTTGCCCAACTTTTCTTGGAAATACTTGGAAATGAAATTCCGTTGTCTTGCTGCCCAGTTCTTTGGTGGAGGCTGTTTTTAAAAAATGAGAGATGTAAGGGTTTCCTTCTCTTCCTCCTTTTTTTTTTCTCCCCTCTGCACTTGAGGCAACAGCAGGAGCAATGCAGATGTGTTAAAAGTCAACACACACATGGCATCATACAGCCACGCCACCTCAGACTGGCCCTGTGCTTTCTCTGGACACTGTCATCTGAGGGTTGTCCGTGGCAGCTGTGAACTCAGTTTCCTTTGGGGACACAGTCGCACCCCATGGCAGGAAAACTCCAGTGGCATCTAATTACTACCATGCCTCCTAGAGTCCGGAACCATTACCACCACCAGTTAGAGAGTAAGATTTAGAGGTGGTGTTTAGAGATAAATAGACGAGTCTATGGTTAGTGAGTGGTTGGACAGTGGCCTGACTCTACGGTGTGATTTTAACCGTGACCCCAGGCTGCCATCCAGTGAGGGCATGGCCGGATGTCTTGCAGAGATGGCAAGGGTCTTTAATTACTCCTATCCAGGAGTCAGACACAACTTAGTGACTAAACTGCCACCACCACCACTGGAAAAAGAAAGCTGCCCGGGACTCTGGACTGTACATACCAGGAGACTACATCCGCCTGTGTGAAAGAGGTCCTGGACCTGCAGTCACAGCATCAAGTTGGATCCTGGTAGAAGTGAAATCCTCAAGTCCACCCAGACCTGTTCAGTCAGAGACTCAGGGTGGGGCCTCAAAACTTAACATGCTCACAAGTCATCTGGGATCCTGGGGAAGTCAGAAGCCTTGATGTAGGCCCCAAAAGGAAACTTCTTGAGGGACAAAGCCAGGAAGATGAGAAGAGGTCTGTTCCCTCTCCCAGGCACGCACCCAGCCTGGTGTCAGCTGGACCCCACATCATCCTCTAACTTGAGGACTTGGCAGGTCCATCCATCATGCAGAACTTAGGGCTTCCTGTGCTCGGAGCCCTGGGTCAGGCTGCAGGTGTCCAAAGAGGAACCGGGCATGTGACCCCTGCCCACAAAGGGGCAGCAGGCTGGAAACACCACAGTGGGTGTTAGAGTCTGGGAGGCATAAGGTCCCGGGGAAGAGTGGTGCTCCATAGCGGAGTGAGGACGTGTTGGCTGAGACCTGGGGGAGGCTGGGTACCAGATGGTGTGCAGCAGTGGGGAGAGGGGGACGATGTCCCCCAGGCAGGGAGAAACTGTGCAAAGGCCCCGAGGCAGGACCTGAGCAGACTGGGCGTGGCTAGCAAGGGGGGTGACAGGCCCACCCCTGCTGAGAGTGGCCACCACTCAGCTGCCAGGTGTGGTATGGCCTCAGCTGCTGACTGTTCAAGAGGAGTCAGAAACCTGTGGTCTTAGTGTGAAAACTCTTCTGAAGTTTGGACCAGGGCTTCCCTGGTGCTCCAGTGGTTAGGAGTCTGCCTGCCAGTGCAGGGGACTCAGATTCGATCCCTGGTCCAGGAACTAGGGTCCCACGTGCCATGGGACAACTGGGCCTGTGTGTCACAATTACTGAGCCCACGAGCCCCAACCACTGAAGCCTATGTCCCTAGAGCCTGTGCTTCTCAACAAGAGAAGCCAGCATGATGGAAGGCCCACACACCACAACTAGAGAGTAGCCCCTGGCTTTCTGCAACTAGAGAAAGCCTGTGCATGGCAATGAAGACCCAGAACAGCCAAACATAAATAAATATTTAAAAAATGAACTTTGGACCAGACCGACATACACATGACTGATGTCAGGTTTATTGTATAAATCCAAGTTTTGCCACCAAGCCCCTTCTCAGTTTGTCTTTCTGCTTTTGTCTCTTATTTTGTTTTTGGGGGGGGTGGGGGAGGGGGGAGGATTTGTTCTCTTCTGTTTTTCTAGTAATTCAAAGAACTTTCCTGTGACAGTAAGTAGGA